>NC_136500.1:106049270-106099270 GCF_053919585.1 Euprymna scolopes | reverse complement strand
ATATAAATGACTATGCGGGAGAAAGAGAAATACATACGCATACACAAACATACACACATACATATATACACACACATATATTTATATATATACACATTGCATGTACATATATGCATATACATATATACATATATACATCTAGATATATATTCATATACATCTAGATATATATTTTCATAACTATCTAGGTGTGATAAAAATGTCACTTTCTGACAGAATATATTAAAAAATTGTAAAAAAGAAATTAAAGAGAGGATTAAGATAAATAAACGAACGATTCACTTTAAAAGTTTTATTACACATACAGACATATATTGTCAATTTGGGAAAGAAAAATTATATTCTCAACTTTTTACTAATTCAGTGATTGGTAGCTATGGGAGAAATGTGTTTCATATAGAAATCACGTGTTAGCCCCCAGGAAGGGAGCCAGGGATTTTAGAAAACTCTGACTAAAGTAAAATGCAACAGAAATAGATACACACACACACACACACACACACACACACACACACACACACATATATATGTATATACGTATATATTTATACATAGAGAGAGACAAATGAATTAATAGATATATACATAGACAGATAGATATGCGAGTGTCTATAGAGGTGGCTGTATGTATTGTGAAATACATTTATTATTTTGTGTAACACATGTGTGTTTATATATCTATCTATACATACATATATATATATATGTGTGTGTGTATGTCTATGTGTAGGTGAGTCTGTGTGTGTGTAGGTGGGTATGTGTGCGTTGGTCTGTGTGTAGTCTAAATGCTTTATGCATATATTACATTGCGTATATGTTATATGTATATATATTTGTATATACATATATTGAAATATATATATATATATATCTTAATGTATACATATATAAGAACATGCATATATATATATATATATATATATATATATATAAATGTTTTATTTTAAAACATTAACATATAATATATAATTAACATATAATACCGTCAAAAATTATATATAAAATCGCAATGTCAATGCTGATATGTACCGTTTTCCTTTCTGTATTTTTTTTTTTTTTTTTTTTTGCTTATTAATCCAATATGAATATAAACGATGTGATGTATTTATGTACCTATCTCTCAAGTTAGCTAGCTAGATATAGATAAGCAGATGGCAATTAAGTTATGCATAAACGCATATATTTCATTCCCTAGGGAATTGCATCAGGATAAATGCCACAGATGATTTTGCATATACATGAGACATAAACGTTTCCGCATAGCTTAATTATTGTCAGTATATTTGACCTGCTTCTATACTTTACTCATTTTGTTTTTAATTAGAGCGTAAACGAAGTAACTGCTTCTAGCATTTAGGTAAATGCTTTATCGTAGATACTCGAAACTGTTTCTCCGTCTTTTTTGTTAAAAGCAATAACAAAACAAATATGTGTGTGTGTGTGTGTGTGTGTGTGTGTGTGTGTGTGTGTGTGAGAGAGAGAGAGAGAAAGATGCCCGTGCACATAATGCCGAAATATGTTACTTGAATAAGTGCTCATGCATATAGTGTCATCTACAGGCATTTGTGACAACACATGATCCCTATCATAGAGCGAGTGTGACTAATCTTAGCTTATAACACGACAGCCCGTGAATATAATGAAAAGGTTAGATTAGTCTTGTTTTGTGCGTTCGTATAAATGTGTGTATGTCTGTGTTTATGGACAATTTTGTCGGAACCGACGCAACTATATCTGATTATCAGACGAGCGCTGCATACAATGTGGAGAAGACCCACTCTGTCTACCAGGAAAGTAATGTATGTACGGGTGTATAATATCCCATGTGTAAATAATATACTTAGTCACAGAAGGGATATAAGTTTAGTACATCTTAATTTCATTAACCATTATTCTGGAATGGCTTTTGGCGTTGTTAAATGCTGAACCATCAGTATAAAAACAATATACAAAACCGATACTGAATTGTATTTAACTGGTCATTTCTCAATTTAATTTTCATGGTAAATGTTTATTTCTTCTAAGGCGTTTTTCAGCTGACTGCAATCTGGAGTTCGATCATTATACAAAAACACATCATTGTAACAATTTATATTGTTTTCATTCATTATTCTCAAATAATTGTTATCATTCTAATCGCAAATGTATTTTTTGTTTGTTTTCAATTTAAAATTAGGATGTTATTAAACTACTTCTGACAGTTTACGTTAGTCATTTGTTTTTTGAATGTTAGAAATTATATTCTTCCCTTTTAGGTTGAGTATTTAAGATTATGGATAGTATATTTGTAATTTCTTTCAGATAAAGCTTATGGAGTATATGTAATATTTCATGTGTTAGTCATTCATATGCATAGTAAAGAATTGTGTGTGTGTGTGTGTGTGTGTGTGTGTGTTTATACACGATCCCTCATACAAAATCTACACAAACATTGATATAATGAAAGTATGCATACAATGAAAGCTGTACTAATAATGATATTTGCATGATTGAATTATTGTTTATAAAAATGCTTGTCGAATGAAACATTCACAAGTGTAAAACATAATCGCATTATTATTCATGAAAAATATTGATATTCTGCTTTTTTATTAATGTTATTTCACATCAAACAAGGCACAGTATCACTTGAGATAAGGTGCTACAGTTTGGAGCCAAATCTGCAGGTACACTATATAGAGATTAAAACAGTATAATGTCTGTTCACATTACACTTGAACTTATGCATGCCAGTACTATTAATGCAGTACTATTAGAAAATCAGGAAATCGACTGAAAATCCCAAAGTCTAGTAATTCGAAGGACGAAACTAATAGAGTAGAAATCTTTAAGCATCTAGAGATCTCTACAGTGTAAGGATAGTATTCTGTTGCTTGTTGAGTTAACTGGGGATATTTACGTCGAGAAAGTACGTGCTTTGAGTTCTTCTGATCCCATTTCATATGAATACTTGTAAAACAAACACAGGGATGCAACATTTTGGCGATGAGGGAGATGTTGGTTTGATTGATAACGTGAGGTTATAGACTCTTTTTTGGACCTTGCCTTTGAGCGAAATATTAGTAGCAGTGGTGACATGATGATTTTTATCGTCAATTACACTGAAAATATTTGGGGGTTTTTTGTTTATTTTCTTGAATAGTGTAAAATGCTGAAGATGAATAAAATGTCTATAATGATTCTCTTATCTGAACTAATATATAATATATATATATATAATATATATATATATATATATATATATATATATATATATATATAATTATTATTATTCCATTTTAAAGACTAAGCATTTATATATCGATTTTCAGTATTTCCCTCAACAGTGCCTAATATCTTGAGTAGAGCTAGGTAATAAGTTAGAAGAAAAAATATATAGCAATTGAATTACACAGAATTTCTATCGTCTCATCCCCATAGGGACTCGTCAGGTTAAACTCTACGTGGCTTATTTGCCATATATGTTTATAACCTATCTTTATCTACCTATCTACACTCCTATAAATTTATTAAAAAAATGTGTATTGATATTCCTATTAAAAACCATTCATTCTATTAGTATTTATTTGTTTTCCCACAAAAGCAAAATGTGACACAAGGTCCCCTCCCTTCTATGCATTATATATATATATATATATATATATATATATATATGGGCCATGGAATCGCATTCATCTGGAAAAGATCTAGCTAATTTGCATATATTTTAAACGTTCATTTTAATTAATTCCCTATTATTTTTTTCGGTTTTCTTATAGGATGACCATCTTTAACTATTACGCGTAATTATATGCAGATATTCTACATGATTAAAACTCGCGTAATATTTGCTTAAAAACGTTATAGTAAAAGGAAACCTCCTTCTATATATATTTATGTATGCGTATATGTATATATATATACATACACATATATATGTATGTGTGTGTGTATGTGTGTGCCTTTAAAAACATTGCCTACCAAACTCCCAGTTAGTTTTTGTCTAAAGACATGAAACTTAATATATAGGTTATTCTAACCCATGCAAAACTTTATATTAGTCGGGGAAAAGTCAAACGACGGCATTATGAATATGCATGCGTAACTTAATAGCTGTTCGTTCATGTTTTAATGTTTAACTTTGCACTTTGCAGCAAACATGTCTATATAGCTCAGGTATAACATCAAAGGAAAAAATATCTCGTTAGTTTCGATTCTCGCTGGTGACACATGATTTATTTTAAAATTTTTCAACCATTATTAAATATTGGGTCCAATAAAATATAATAATAAGTACGAAATATCTATTAAAATATCATAATTAAGCGTATTTCACGACCGGTCAATGCCGGGCGCCCTGCTAGTATATATATATGTATATATATATATATATATGTGTGTGTGTGTGTGTGTGTGTGTGTGTGTGTGTGTGTCTGTTTATTAAGCAGGATATATTAAACGTTTGTGTTTAAATCATTTATTATTGTATTCTGTTACGAATAGTGTTTATGTATCGAGTACTGTTGTTACAATTTTTAATCGAACACACACACACACACACACACACACACACACATATATATATATATATATATATATATATATATTATTTAATAATATGAGTATAAAATACAGTAATATAGCAATACAATATAGTATAGTAAATTGTTTAGTATAACATTTTACACAAACATTTTTTCTACATATGTGCATAGATGTTTCGGATTGTATCGTTTACAGGCAACGTACCCCCTCCCCCCACACACACATATATATATATATATATATATATATATATATACAAAACAGTATTCAAGTCTATGATTATATAAGATTGATGTCATTTACACACACAAAAATAATAATCAATATTAATTATTTTTTATTATGTTTTGTACCATATCGGTAAATGCTAGATGAACAAAAAAATCGTAGAAAAAAATTAGATATATGCAATAATAAATAATTATAGAAATTATTTTTAAATTTACGGTAGAAAAATATTCGCATGTAATAAAGTAATCATGAACTTATATTCCATAAGGTCATGATTCGTCTTTTATCTCTTAAAACTATATTAACATTTTTGAATGAATGTATTTAGTATGAATTTCACCACAATAAACATGGGATGTGTGCATAAAAGATTTTTTTTTTTTGCTCTAAAAATCGATATTGAAATTGAAATGAAACCTAAAACAAAATGTTATAAAAATCAAATGTCATGAAAGCAAAT
This sequence comes from Euprymna scolopes, assembly GCF_053919585.1. NCBI lineage: Eukaryota > Metazoa > Mollusca > Cephalopoda > Sepiida > Sepiolidae > Euprymna > Euprymna scolopes. Next base: position 106,094,055 of record NC_136500.1, on the reverse strand, counting down.
AGACGACCAAGTCTGATGGAACTGAACAGCTTTTCCGGAAATGTTGGGTTGAGATTCAGTTCCTAAAAACGAACAAAAACTTCACGATGAGTGTATCGTTTGTTTATAAATACTGTTGTTTAAATGATTAGAGCCTGTGTCCGAAAATCAATGTTAATAGAGTGGGGAAATCAAAAATAAATTTAATTTGTTTGTTTTTAGTGTTTATATATAAATAAAAATAAATCAGAGTTAAATAAAAACAATCCCAAAAGCATCAGTCCCAAGTCAGGATGCACATGCGCACAGCAGCGAACTGGAATTCCTGTACAAACAAGACACGCATCTAGAGATGAACACAGGACCGACAGACAAAACTATATTTCGAAAAGGAGGAGAGAGAAAGAAAGAGAGTAAAGGAGGAAGAGAAAGAAGAAGGGGAGGAAAAAAGAAGGGGGGGAACGGAGTTTATTATTTAAATAAAGCAGCAGAAGTCACATCCATAAACAAAATATTTTCAAGATGAATACCCAACCAATCGACAAACTTGCACTGAGTAATGCAACATTATAAGCAATTTACAAAACAAACGTTAGATTTTAATGCATCGCGAGAGATTAAAGCGTACTTATAAAAGATTATTTCGTTTTCTTTCTTAATTGTATCCATATATATGCATATATAAATATGCGTGCGTGTGTGCGTGCGTGCGTTGATGAATATATACAGGTGTATTTATTTGTCTATGATTGCTTTGTACATTTTAAGATTAACGCGATGTGTGTGCGCATGTGTGTATGAACTATGCAGGTGTGCGCGTACATAACATATATATGTATGTGCGTGTGTGTGCGTGAGTATATGGGCGTGTGTGTGTATTTACGTGTGTTTGTGTGTGTGTGCGTGTGTGTGTGTGTGCGTGCGTGTGTGTGTGACAGTCAACAACTATCTTTTTGGGACTTGCATTCCTTTAATAAACTTAAATTTAATGTTCTACAATGTACATACAAGCATACTTTAAATCTTAAACTAACTCGATATCTTTAAACAAAACAATTTAAAACTGAAAACAAAACAAAAAGGTTATTTTCGTACGTACGTATCATATGCACCGTAGTATATTCCACAATCTGAGCGCAATTTCTACAGTGCAGCATTAGCAATTAAATGTAGATATTGAAATCACACACACACACACACACACACACACACACACACACACACACACACACATACATGCATATATATATATATATATATATATATATATATATATATATATATAGATAGATAGATATAGATATAGATATAGATAAAAAAAAAAAAAAAAAAACATACCACTAGGCTGTCATCCATGCTGTTGTCTTCGTGTGACATCGTTCATAGGCAGAAATTTTCGGTTTGGTATCAAAAAATGATCAACTGATAACTTTTGTTGCCTTTTCTTCTTGTTGTTATTGTTGTTGTTGTTGTTGTTGCTGTTCTCCTTCTTGCTTTCGTTGTGGTGGTGGCTGTGGCAGTAGTTGGCTCTGTTTGGGTTTGTCTCAGCCACTCGCTTAGCCGAGAGTAGGAGGCGTGCGTTAGATCGCAACTAGACAAATTTTCTTTCTCCCATGCATCGATATTATACAAAACCATAAAATTAATGGATGACCTCGTCCGTAAAAATCACGTGGCTTTCTTCTTCTTCTTCTTCTTCTTCTTCTTTTTCTTCTAACATCACATTCTTTCGTCTGATTCTTTCTTTTCTCCTTATTTTTTCCTACTTTTATTTATTTCATATTTATTTTCGATGTTTTTGTCTTGTCTTACAAAAACCATTGACACTATTTCATACCAACCTCCGATCTTCCGACAGGGTGTGAGCATAGTCCTGAAAAAAAAAATTATTTCAATAACGTCTTGGAAGCAGGGTTTTTTCCTTTTTTGTTTTGTTGGTGTGTGTTTTTATTTTTATATATTTTAAATACTCTTTGAAAATAATATTTACAAAGTCACATTTAGCGAATAAAAATAGAGACGTTAAAATGCACGTGTATTAATCTGGTCGGGACGGAAACTTCTATTCTTTTAAAACCTTTTTTGATTTTTAATTTTAAAAAAATCATATATTTCCAATGAAATATGATTTTTCTAAACACAGTATTTACATTTAATCATTCAAATCTGATAATTCCTCGATTTAAATGATAAAAAAAAAAAAAAAAAAAAACACGTACGCATTGCTTATTTACAAACGTTTTTCGACACCAGAGAGTTCTTCCTTTCCGGGGGTAAACATATGAGCCTTTACTTCTTCCGTAGTCATCCACAAACAGACTGTTCTGATACATAACATATCAGCCGTGTGGCCAGACATACAAACGCTCAAGCCGAGATGGAAATTGAATCGTATTTTTCGAAACATGGAGATTCCAATCGTTAACCCACGAAAAAGTGAAATCTTAATGTTTAAATAAATACTGCCGGAAAGTGTTCGTTTCGTATTTACGAATATCTTTGTTTTATAATTATTTGTGTGTGTGTGTGTGTGTGTGTGTGTGTGTGTGTTGTTCAGTTTATCTCAGATTTCTCAACGTTTTCTTTCAACTATCCTGTTTCCTATTTTTTTTCCTTCTGCTGTTTCACTTCCCTATCACTATTTCTCGCTAACTTATCTTCTTTTTGTAAACACTTCCTTCTTTTTCTTTTTTAGTTCTTTCTCCTATTTTTGTCCGAGCTTTTCATATTGAATTGACATGCTGTCTATTGGTTTTAGTTCGTGTCTTTTCTTTCATCCAGACTATTTCTCGTACACATTTTCTTTCCTTCCAACTTTTTATTCGATTTAACATCACATACAAAAAAGTAATTTCTTTTGTGCACCTCTCTCCCGAATCAAAAGAAAGATTCGTTCGTCTGCACGCATCAGGGAATCAATACGCTTACCTATCATTTCTACAAACGATATTTAGCAGACCTGAACACATGGATATGATTATTGCTTTTTAATAGTTATTTTATATATTATGAAGATAATTTTTGGAAAATGTATTTATGGAATATATCTTAATATTTCACCTCCCTTTATATATATATATATATATATATATATATATATATATATATATATATATATATATATATATATATATATACTAGCAAAAGCACCCGTCGTTGACTGGGCTCAAAAACAGCCTACAGAAAATGGACTCTGATTTATGAAAGTATGATAGGTTATGAAAAAGAAGGGTTCTAAATTTGGGTTGAATTTAGGGTTATCAAAACCAAAGCAAAATATGATGAAAGTAAAAATAAAATAGATAAACCCCATAATTTATTATACCATACCTGTTCACACTGAAACATTTATCACAATATTCTGTGGATATATATTAAAAAACCTTGTTGAACTTTGTGACATATTTACATTTTATTGAGGTCAGGCGCGAACGAACACCCCATAATTTTATTATACCATATTTCTTCAAACTGAAACATAATTATCAAAATATATTTACGCAGATAGATATGAAAAGTCTTCAGTAAAGTTTATGCCTATTTCTATTCTATGAAGGCCAGACGCGAATGTATACCCCACAATTTTATTATACCATCCCTATTTAAGTTAAAACATACTTATCATCTTATAATCTATATTAAAAACACTTGTAAACGTTTTTTTTTTTTAATTTTTTAATTTTTAATTTCCATACTTTATGGACGAGGCGCGTACGCAGACCCCACAATTTTAAAGAATCATCATTATACCAGATCAAACGTACCATTCATGTGTTTCGATAAATCTTCTATCATTATATGGGATCAGTTTTGTATAATAGTCAACCATATAGGAGCCTATTCGTGAACAGACACACACACAGACGTTCAGCTTTATATTTTATATATATATATATATATATATATATATATATATATATATATATATATATATATATGTATATATATATATATATATACTTATGTTAAGGTACTTAAGCCATTATGCATTCTCATAGCATTCATATGCTACTTAACATGTTGTATAATGGATCTTCTAATCTTAAACTTCCTTAGTAATAGTATATCTTTATTTTTTTATATTAGTATAAATAGCAATCATATTATTGTACATTTTTTTTATTGGGGAAGTTGTATTATCCATTGGAGAGCCATGCATTTAACAGCTGTCCTGTTTTTAAATTTCGGAAACAGCTGCATGGTAAACAACTGAGGATCCCTGTTTTCTATTTACTAAATTTTTGTTAAGGGTTTTTTCTTTCATCCTCATATAGTTAAATTCTCTTTTATAATTTAAAACTTTTGAGAAACCGGCTTATGCAAGTGCTAAGTCTATTTCTATTTAACAATTTTAGTTAAGGCCTTTTTTCTTCTGCTCTACTTATATAACTGCATTCTATTTTGTAATTATAAATGTTTCAGAAGTCGGATTATGTAGGTGCTAAGTCTGCGATAGGTTAAAGTTAGTTTTTTTTTCCGAGAATTTAAACTGCAATCTTCATTTTTATTTTTACATTTTTTTATTCAAATTTCTTTAGACAATATATATATATATATATATATATATATATATATATATATATATTAAATCCCCGAAACAGTGGTTCATGGTAAACAACTGATGATCCCTTAAAAAAATTATTACTGGTACTATAGTGAATTCGAAAGAGCAAGTTGATGCAGTGATTGCAGGTGGTTGGAATACTTACTTACTTAATCGTTTTCTAACAAATGATAAAAAAATTGTATAGTTTTAAAGGTTAAAACCTTCCAATACTATATATATATACTAGCAAAAGTACCCGTCGTTGACTGAGTTCAAAAATAGCCTACAGAAAATGGACTCTGATTAATGAAAGTATGATAGGCTATGAAAAGGAAGGGTTGTAAATTTGGGTTGAATTTGGGGGTATCAAAACCGAAGCAAAATATGATGAAAGTAAAAATAAAATAGATAAACTCCATAATTTATTATACCATACCTGTTCACACTAAAACACTTATCACAATATTCTGTGGTTCTATATTAAGAAACCTTGTTAAACTTTGTGACATATTTCCATTCCATGGAGGTTAGGTGCGAACGAACACCCCATAATTTTATTATACCATATTTCTTCAAACTGAAACATAATTATCAAAGTATACTTACGCAGATAGATATGAAAAGTCTTTATTAAAGTTTATGCCTATTTCCATTCTATGGAAGCCAGGCGCGAACGCAGACCCCACAATTTCATTATATCATCCCTATTTAAGTTAAAACATACTTATCAAAGTATTATTATGTACATCTATATCAAAAACACTTGCAAACGTTTTTTTTTTAATTTTTTAAATTTTTTATTTCCATACTTTGTGGACCAGGCGCGAACGCATTTCCCACAATTTAATTAGCCACCGTTCTGCCAGATCCAACATACCCATTCCTGTGTCTCGATACATCTTCTATCATTATATGTAATCAGTTTTTTTAAAATAGTCAACCATATAGGAGCCTATTCGTGACCACACACACACACACACACACACACACACACACATTAAGCTTTATATATATATATATATATATATATATATATATATATATATATATATATATATATATATATATATATATATTAGCGATGGAACGATCGAAAATTTTCCGCAATTCTCATACAATTACGGATTCTGTTCGAAATTTCTGATTCCAACACAACTACCGATCCACATCAACAATAACACGTAACATAAAAATACACCTCACATGAAGCATTTTTTAAACAAACGCACGTTGTCGCTGTATTGGTTCATTGTTAATGCTATTTGAAAATTTCATTAACAATTAAAAATAATGAAAAATAAAAAGACCGTATAAGAATGAGTTTCTACATACTAGCGTTACTATTGAGAAGGCATTCTTTATAAGGAGAAGGTTTATTCATTATTCTATGCCTTTTCTCTATAAAACAATGTTGTTAGTTTTTCTCCTAATAATAAAATTTTGGTCGCTCTTATATTGATTTATTTTACTGTATAGAGAGAAACAAGAAGCTACTACTACTACTACTACTACTACTACTACTACTAATAATAATAATAATAATAATAACAATAATAATAATGATGATATATAATAAAAGTAATAATAATAAATATTATTAATAATAATAATAATAATAACCATTATTATTAATAATAATAATTATCATTATTAATAATAATTATAATAACAATTATTATCATTAATTATTATTATTATTATTATTATTATTATTATTATTATTATTAATAATAATAATAATAATAATAATAATAATAATAATAATAATAATAATAATAATAATTTGTAGATTAACATTTTTTGTTAAATCATTTCTTTGAAATTAAATCGATTTTTTTTAGATGCTTATGTAGCGGAAGAAAAAATAACAATTAGTTTGGAATTTCTAGGAGGAAATTAGTTTTCTATGAAAAGTAACGTAGAATAAGCATAATTTCCGCTCTATTAAAACATTTTAGAGATAATCCTTAAATTTTGTACTACTAATCTAATCGCTCAAAACTCAAAAATTAAACAAAATACTAGAACATTACATTTTTGCACGAATGTTAACATTTATTGGGCCTTCCTATCAGCATTTTGCTTAATTTTCGATTTGAATGATTACCAAGAATCCTCATTCAGGGTTTTCTGGCAGCAAATTTTTTCTAACTTAACAGAGGTTTGTTTTGAATTAAAAACAAAAAAAAACCATCAAATTAGTTGAAACACAAATAAACTTATCCAAGTAAGTAGGAGAGTAAATTTTCACACGTTTGGTAACATTACGTTATTGCATCTCTTCTCATCTGATTTTTTTTTTCAATGTTGTTTTTATTGCATGGTTTCTCATTTGTTTTTTTTTGTTTTTTTGTTTTTTGTTAGTTGCAGTAAAAAAAATACCCAAATCTCATTTTTCTTTGTTGAGGAGGGGGAGGGGCACATTTAAAAATGTAGATTTGTTTTGTTTTTTGTTTTTTTTTGTAATTTGGTTTTTGATTCAACAGACTTTTAAAAGTTCACACTTCATATATTCCATCCAAAATTTTGATGAATTTATGATCAGGTTTACATCTATTTCTTTACTTGTGTCGAAAGGTGGAAAAACATTAATTAATTCAGAACAAGACGATGACTAGACAACTAGAGGATCAATCGGCGTCAGCAAAATTAATCTTGATATAGTTAAATTCTCTTTTATAATTTAAATGAAAAAAGTCAAGAGAATTCACATACTTTTAATAATCAACTTTTAATTACATGAAAAGCAGCATATAGACGTTTCGCAAATAAGTGTGAAAAGATATTTGAACATTTACAACGATTTAGTAAGAGAATACATTCAGTTAACTCTATGATATTTACTTTGCTTTGCATAATTTACTAAAAATAAATTACATATGGCGAGTTAATGGTAAACCTAAGAATACGATTTATAATATAAAGTTTTGGGCTCTTGGAATTATATTGGAAATATACAATCTTTTAATGAATGAATACCTTGAGTTTGTTAGATTTATTTATCGACAAGAAAAAAAAGTAAAATACTCGTTTATGGAAACAAAAATTACGCTAAAGTTTTCCGATTTAGATGCCGATTCCGATACTCCTTAAAGTTCGGATTTTCTAATTTCGATTAATCGTCCCAAAACAAACACACACAGAGACGCACATACATACAAAGACACACACACACACACACACACACACACACACATACATATATATATATATATATATATATATATATATATATGTATATATATATATAAAGAAACTGTGTATTTGTGAGTTCGTTCCCTATGGACTCAAAAACGACTGGACTGATTTTTTTTAATTTTACGGAAGGAAATTTGATGCGCCTGGGAAATCTTCTGCAGGTTTATATATTGCTTAGAGCACAACTTTATCACGACACTTGACTTTTGCATTAAAATCTTTAAGTGAAGACATTATTTTCAGATCATTTCATAAATCAACAGTAGATTATCTACACTGCAATGTAGACTATAGTGTCTTGTGAAGAAGTAGTTCTTTCGTGCAGGCATGTATAACTTTTTCCGTGTACACTGTGGAAAAAGAGTCCCTCTATCAATCGATTTGATTAAAAAAAAAACGATTTCCAATAGTTCGATGACAATAAAAGTATGGGAGGGGGGAACATTTGTTGATCCTCGTCCAATGCCGCATAACGTCGGGTCTCCGTGTTAGTATATATATATATATATATATATATATATATATATATATATATATATATATATATATATATATGTAATACTATATATATTGCTCTATTCTTAAATATTGAGCTTTTCCTTTTTGGCTAGGATCACCCTGAAAGTATTACCTCTATCAGGATTTATCATCGGATTTAATCTGTGTCTCATCTCGCTTGTATATATATATATATATATATATATATATATATATATATATATATATATATATAAAGAGAGAGAGAGAGAGAGAGAGAGAGAGAGAGCAAGAGAGAGAGAGAAATAAAAAGAAACAAATCGAGTTATGTGCTCATCAACGTTTTGTTTTTATTTAAAGTTTTATTTTAATTGATGAAGACATAACTCAGTTTGTTCCTTTTTATTTCTCTATTTTATCGGAATACTATTTGCATTATTCTCATCATATATTTCTGGGGCTGCACATATCCGTCTATTCAAGTTGTGTTTTTAATTTTAAATTTTCAAATTCTAAAGTTGATAGCACTAATATCCAATTAAAAATACTATCCTATATCTTTCTAGTTGTGTCTTTAATCTCATTGGATAACGGGCCAAAAATTAATCTAGTCTGATGAAGTATGCTGCTAAGTGTTGTCACTTGCAAAAATCCTTATCCCCGAGTGGCTCCTGGGCCTTGATAAGTGGTGATTCCCATGTAAAAAAAAGTGAAATACTCTTCATAGAAGTCAGGGTATATGAGAGAGGGTTTATTTGAACATCGAATACTAAGTTATTTCAAATATTTGGTCAAAATTTTCTGCAGTATTAATCATGGTCATGTCAAGTCGATCTGATAGACCCTTGTACCTATGTACTATGCCTCCCCACGGGACAGAGTTAGACACCAGGGTGAAAAAACTAATACACTGGATACGGTCTAATATTAAGTTCGTATATCTCTGCAACGGCGTAGCCAAATAATGTTTAAATCTCTCTCTCTCTCTCTCTCTCTATATATATATATATATATATATATATATATATATATATATATATATATATATATATATATATAATATAGATATGCTTATATACATATAATATATATATATATATATATATGCATGTGCGCATGCATATTTATAGACAGATATATGTACACATACATATATATCATATATATTTATGTTATAATAATATATTTAGTTATATAATTATATATATATATATATATATACACATACACATAAATTCATATATATTTACACGTATATACACATGTATATACGTTGTAGATAAACATGTATATACTTATAGATACATATATGGGTACATATACTACTAAATATGTGTATAAGTATATGTATATATATACAAATATTTGCATATATACATATATATATACGTATCTATATGCATATGAATATATATATATATATAAATATATATAAATTCATATATATACACATATTCATAAATATATATATATATATATATATATATATAAAAACATATATATAAATACATATATATAAACACATACATATATATATATATATATATATATATATATATTAATACACAATATATATCATTATTTATACCCCATTGATTTTATTCAACATTTCGTAAACTGATTTAGGAATGACAAATGAAAGTGGCAGTAATTGGTGTTCTTACAAAATAAACTTGACGAAGTTTTGACATCTTAAGAACGTATATATGGGAATTCTGGTTAAATGGAAGAATCAAAATATATTTTTCTTACATAACTCAATAAAAAATTCAAGAATATCTTATAATATACTTTGCGCGACTAAAATATTTAAGAATAGGAATAACTACACCCTATCTTCCATCATATCCAACCTGGTTTATCTAGTTGTTTTTCTCTCGAATGAGTAAACTTTCGATGAAAGGATGGCAGTGTTTTTTTTTTATATGTTCGGGAAATCATGTTTAGGGGTTTAATGTGCTAAAAGATATTTGTAAATAGATTTATATATATATATATATATATATATATATATATATATATGCACGTATGTATATATATATATATATATATGCACGTATGTATATATATATATGTATGTATATATATGTATGTATATATATATATATATATATATGCATTACTTGGAAACACCCACACGCACACATACACACACACAGACGCACGCCCTCCCCATATATATATATATATATATATATATATATATATATATATATATGCGTTTTCACACTCACACATGAATATGTGCGCTTGTATATTCACATGAATATATAGACCCACACATATAAATAAATATAGATATATACATGTACATATATACATATATAGATATATATACATATACACACACGCACATATATATATATATATATATATATATATATATATATATATATATCTATGCACATATGTATTTGTACATAAAAATGTATTTCCAAATATACGTACTTATCTATACTATGAAGCTGAACATCTGTGTGTGTGTCTGGTCACGAATAGGCTCCTATATGGTTGACTATTATTGAAAACGGTCACATATAATGACAGAAGATGTATCGAGGCAAAGGAATTGGTATGTTTGATCTGGTATAATGATGATTCATTAAAATTGTGGTGTCTGTGTTCGCTCCTGGTCCACAAAGTATGGAAATTAAAAATTTAAAAATTAAGAAAAAACGTTTACAATTTTTTTTTATATAGATGTACATAATAATACTTTGATAAGTATGTTTTAACTTAAATAGGGATGGTATAATAAAATTGTGGGGTCTGCGTTCACGCCTGGCCTCCACAGAATGGAAATAGGCACAAACTTTAATAAAGACTTTTCATATCTATCTGCGTAAGTATACTTTGATAATTATGTTTCAGTTTGAAGAAATATGGTATAATAAAATTATGGGGTGTTCGTTCGCGCCTGACCTCAATAAAATGTAAATATGTCACAAAGTTTAACAAGGTTTTTTTTAATATAGATCCACAGAATATTGTGATAAGTGTTTCAGTGTGAACAGGTATGGCATAATAAATTATGGAGTTTATCTATTTTATTTTTACTTTCATCATATTTTGTTTTGGCTTTGATACCCCCAAATTCGAAGCTATCTCTTTACAACCCTTCCTTTTCATAACCTATCATACTTTCATAAATCAGAGTCCATTTTCTGTAGGCTGTTTTTGAACCCAGTCAACGACGGGTACTTTTGCTAGTATAAATATATTTCGACGTTTTTATCTTCATCGCCACTAGTATATAAAAGTAACTTTGTATGTCTGTGAGTTTGTCCTCTATGGTCTCGAAAACGGTTGCGTCAATTTTTATGAAATTTTACGCGGAGGTACTTTATGTGCGTGGCAGTGTTCTTAGATTTTTTTCCTGTTGGAATGTCTTCGATAAGTATCGATATTCGATAATCGAAATTATTTGAAGAAGAAACAGGAGATTTTGACCTCAGTTAACACCTTACAAAGCCTAAATTCTCAAGTGCATTAGAAATGTTTTATTACCACATAAGCTGAAAGGCCCAACATATACAATCAACAGTATATTCTTTGATATTTCGTTTAAAATTAATGTTTCTGTTTGAAGCAATGTTGTAACGTGATACTCAACTTTTACATGTGAAACTTACATTTAAGCTATTATTATCGCATAACCCGTAATGCCAAGCATATAAAACCAACAGATCTTTGATATGACAAAGGCGACTTGGAAATGAATGTTTCTGCTTAGAGCACAATTGAAGCATGATACTTGACTTTTAAACTTTCAATGCAAGTTATTATATATAGCTATAATTTTATAGAATCAACAGTAGGTTCTCTACAGTGCAATGTAGATTAGAGGGTAATGTGACCTTAATCATTGCGAGAGGCAAAGGCAAATTAAGCTTCGTCTAGGCGAATCACGATAGTCCCGATTGGAGCAAAAAAATGGGCTATTTCGTCGATTTTGCTGACTATAAAAATATGAGAGTGTGAAACATTCATTGATCATCATTCAATCCCGGCCATCGTCTGTTCATTCTGCTAGTATATATATATATATATATATATATATATATATATATATATATATATATATATATATATATATAGTTAAAGCCGAAATTATTGGCACCCTTTCAATTTTTGCGTTTTCTGGAGCAAAAACATTTTTTCACTAATTATTTTTAAAAATAAATATTATAAAAAAAAAACAGACGAATTCAAATTTATTGGCACCAATTATTGTTATCATAGAATTCACGATATTTTATGCAAAATAATACTTACTTATTATGATTTAGGTATTGCATCATCTTCTAGAACGTTCCAAAGCCTTCTATAAATAACGTGCATTAGTCAATCCTTCACTTTATTAATAACACCAGACTGCAAAGATGGCTAAAATTAAAGAACACAGTTTCGATGTTAGACAGAAAATAGTGGATGCACACATGAAAGGTAGAGGATACAAACTCATTTCTAAGCGTTTTGAAGTCCTGTGTCAACAGTGAGAAATATTATGAAGAACTATGGTGTTTTCAATACGATTCACAACTTGACGGGTCGAGGCCGTAAAAAGAAACCTTCTCCCAGAACTGTACGACAAGTCATTCGAGAAGTGGAAAAGGAGCAGAAAACTACTGGTAAGAAAGTAGTCTAACAATTGAGCAATCAAGGTATTGAAATTTCTGTTTCGACACTGAAGTCACACGGGATTCAGGGGTACCGATCAAGGAAGACTCCTCTCGTTTTCAAGAAACATGTTAAAGCCCGCTTAGAGTTTGCACGGGAGTTTATTGACAAGGATTCAACTTTTTCTGGTTCAGTTTTATGGTTAGATGAGACTAAAATTGAACTTTTTTTTTTGAACGTTTTTGTGGCGGAAGAAGAAGCCTTCAACCCAAAGAATACAGTCCCTACGGTGAAGTATGGTCGAGGAAACCGTATGTTTTGGGATTGCTTTTCGGCCAATGGCACTAGAAAACTTGTCACTTTGGATGGCATCATGAGGCAAGATCAATACATTAAAATATTGATTGAAAATCTGAAAACTTCTGCAGAAGCTCTTAATCTTGAAACTAACTGGATTTTGCAACAGGACAATGATCCAAAACATACGGCGAAATCGGTGAAGAAATGGCTTTTGGATAATGAAATAAACGTCCTGAAGTGGCCAAGTCAAAGTCCGGATTTGTAATCCAATGGAAAACTTGTGGGCTGTGGCGAACGTGAAAAGAAGGAAACCAAGGAACCTGAGGGAATTAGTAGATACTGCCAAGGAAGAATGGTTTAATATTCATGTTGATGTATGTAGGAATTTAGTAATGTCGTATAGAAAACGTCTGGAAGCTGCTATTAAAAACAAAGGCTTTGCAAGTGGCTATTGATAACGGGTGCCAATAAATTTGAATTCGTCTGTTTTTTGTTATCATTAATATTTATTTTGAATATTTTATAATAAACTAAAAGTGTTTCAGGAGATCTATAGATGGTGGATATAAATGTTCATCAACACTTTAATAAAACACACACACACTCCCATGCACACACACACACATATATATATATATATATATATATATATATATATATATATATATATATATATATATATATAATCCAAGGTAAAATGCAATGTAGGGTGGTCAAAAAGGGATAAAACGGGCTTAATACTGAAGTAGAGTTAAACGTACTCTTTATTTTTTTACCCTTAGTGAATAAAAAGCATTACATGGTCCGACCTGCTTCATCAGATATTCTGTATTAAATGGGGAAAAAGTAAAAATGGCAAATAGTCCCACATGATCACTAGAATAACAAGTGAAGCATGCATGCTCCCCCGTGAGTGCACAGTGAATGAACATAAAAAATGACTTAGTTTAGTATTTGCCCCGCCCCATTTAGCTCCAAAAGTCTACTGGAGACGTTAAATCCTGGTGAAAATGGACAAACGGTGCAGTTTTAGGCCTTAACATATGTAAATTTGATTGTGCACCTTGCAAAAAAAGAAATGACCAAATCCATCATTTGACCCCACCCCCATTTAGCCCTAAAAGTTCCCAAGGCTTTAACATATTTACATTTGAGTTCAGCACCATGCAAAACTACTAAATAAACATACACAAAAAATTTTGGGTAAAAATATGGTAAAATAGTCCCAAAAATAGAGTGTTTTAATAGCCCTTAAGGTTATCGCGAAGTATAGACAAATACAATTATATAGAAATTTACAAAAGTTACAACTTTTCAGAAAGTTTTATTAAAAACGGCAATTTTAAAAAAAATAATTTTAGCCACTTTAATCCGAAAGGCACCCCTAGAGGGGCAACTGGAGTTTTCCCGGAAAATCCGCTCTGTTACATTTTTACTCGTTCCATATTTAATGTTTGTGCAAAATTTCAAAAAATTTGAAAACGCAGTTATTGGGAAAAGTGCGGACAGACAAACGGACGAACGGACGAACAGACGAGGGTGAATTTACAGGTCCACTCTCGTTTTGTCGGGGGATGAAAACAACAATGGTTGGTTATAAAACCATTCTATTGTTTAATACATAAGGTATAGATAGAGATCAAAAAGATAGAAAGTAAAGGTAATTATAGATATGAAAGAAAGGAGAGCAGGGAGAAATAGGAAAAAAGAAGAAAGAAAAGAAAAACGAGATGAAAAGAAAAGAAATCATTAAGCATTAAATATTAAATTAGGAAATAAAATAATATGGACCCAAAAGCAAGAAGCGTGGAGGGAAGGAAAAGAAATGAGAAAAGGGAGAAAAGGAAAAGAAAGAAAAAAGAAGGAATGAAAAAAATAGGAAGAAGCATATATTTGCACCAAGTAATTTTGTGGTTATGATAATATGCAAAATTAGTTGCAAATTATATATATATATATATATGTGTGTGTGTGTGTGTGTTTGTGTGTATGCGCGCACGCGCGTATATATATATATTATATGGAAAAATGCGCGCATGAAAAGTAATATTCTTAAGATTTTATTAAACCTGGAAAAGTAAAGAACAAGATATTCTAGTAAAGTAAAAAATAAGCATTTTTTAGACTTAAAATATTGCAGCTAAAAATAAAATTTGAATATTGATAAATATTTTATTTATTATTTGCATATGTTGTTGTTTATTGTTGAGTTAGAAAGGGTGTCAGTCGCTGGATTGAACTTATTTCCCCCCTATTATTTGCATATATTTATGTAGTGAAAATTGTTTGAATAAAATTAATTCATTAGTTAGTTAGTTAGTAGATGGAATTAATAATTTTATAATTTACATAAAAATTAATAATTTTATTATATCATAATTAGGATCATTTAATTCATTTTTATGTAAATTATAAAATTATTAATTCCATCTACTAACTAACTAACTAATGAATTAATTTTATTCAAACAATTTTCACTACATAAATATATGCAAATAATAGGGGGGAAATAAGTTCAATCCAGCGACTGACACCCTTTCTAACTCAACAATAAACAACAACATATGCAAATAATAAATAAAATATTTATCAATATTCAAATTTTATTTTTAGCTGCAATATTTTAAGTCTAAAAAATGCTTATTTTTTACTTTACTAGAATATCTTGTTCTTTACTTTTCCAGGTTTAATAAAATCTTAAGAATATTACTTTTCATGCGCGCATTTTTCCATATAATCCATGATTTTTCCAGGCATTGCTATTGTATTAATATATAAATTTATAATATTTATTAATGATTGTCAAAAAAATTAGCTCTCAAACACACATGCAATATTTATCATTCAATCACAGTAGTTCCGAGCCAGGGTCTCTACCGAGACTGCGGTTCATGAATTCGTGATCTGTATAGAGCGTAAACTAACAAAAAAGAAGATGGCACTCGGTGTCTTTTTAGATATCGTTGGAGCTTTTGACAACATACCCTTCAGTAGTATGTTCAAGTCGCTACGGGAACTCAATGTGCCACCAGTACTCATCCGATGGATTGAGTATATCGTGAGGCACAGAACAGTTCAAGTAGAACTACTGAGGGCAACTATTAAAAGGGAAGTAGTTAAATAAAACCCTCAAAGTGGGATTTTATCACCTTTACTATGGAACTGTATGCTGAATCCTCTTTTAAAGGAGTTTAAAAATAGGAATATTTATGCACAGGCTGATGCTGATGACATCGCAGTGCTGGTCGCGGGTTCAAAAGCATCATTTGTCAGACGCATTGCCAAAATGGCATTAAATATTCCTAATAAATGGTCTAATCGAAATGAATTAGAATTCAGTAACCGTAAAACAGAAATGGTCTTGTTTACATATAAAAGGAATTGCCAACTTGGTGACCTTTTTCTGAGTGGACAGAAATTGAAACTTTCGCAGGAGGCAAGGCTGTTAGGGGTAATCCTGGACAGTAAGCTAACCAGGAAAAGCCACATGGAAAAGATTTCCTCAAAGGCGACTGCAGCCCTTATGCAATGCAAACAAATGGTGGGGAAAACCTGGGCAGTTAACCCGCATGTAATGAGGTGGATATGCATTGCTATGGTATGTTCCATTTTGTCGTATGCATGTGTTTCCTGGATCCGCGGGACAGAGAAACTGTACTTGAGGAAGAAACTCCAGAAGGTACAAAGACTTGCTTGCTTAATGACTTCTTCAGCATATCCGAGCACACCTACTGGAGCATTGGAGATGCTGTTGAATATCCCTCCGATTAAAGAATTCCTGAAGGCAGAAGTGATACGGGGATCCTATAGAATAGATCTCATGGGTCTGTGGTGGTCAAGATCTGTTGGGACTACTGGAAAAACAAAGAGTCACGTGGATTTGTGTAATGAGGCTAGGAAGGAACTACCGCTCTTGCATGTGCCGGGTGACCTTATGACTAAAACCAGATCATTTGAAAAGCATTTCACATGTATGGTTTATGACAGAACAGGCGCAAGAGATTACGAAAAAGAGCTGGAAAGCAACGTAATCAAATGCTATACTGATGGATCTAAAATGAATGATAGGATTGGTGCGAGTGTTTATATAGAATACTCAAACCACCTCACCTGTCAAAAATCTTATTATCTTGGTAAACTGAGGACGGTCTTCCAGGCAGAAGTCTTCACCATACAGGTATCATCGGATACAACATCAAACACCAGTCATGAATTGGCTCCATTTCCTAGTAAGTTTAAATAAAGTTGTATTGTTTTTTCTTTCCTTTCTTCTAATAAAATAAAATAAAACTAAACCTTTTATTTTATCCAAGTTTCATTGTCATCGACATTTAAAGTGACGTCTGCTTTTATCCTTTTCTTTTAAATTTACCTTTAAAAATCTTTAAATTATTTTCAGTATTTCCGAGTCAGTTTAAATAAAGTTGTGTTGTTTTTTTTCTTTCATTTCTTCTACTAAATAAAATAAAAAACTAAACCTTTTATTTTATCCATTTTTTCTGGTTTCTTCTGATTGTCTCTGCCACTCTCACTAGTATTTTCTTCTTTTTAGTCTTTTAAGTTCACATGTATTATTCGACTTATTTACTTCCGAAACTAGGCAAGCAGGTTCACTGCTGCTGATGATAATATGGACAAGACACGATCTCACAGCAGCAGCAGCAGCTCTAAGAGTAGTACTTATAATAATAACTTGGAACCGGCGAATTATTAGCATATTAATAGTTCGATCTTCATCGGTTTTTAATTTAAAAAAAAAAACATCACATGGGATTGAACCTAAAATCTTTCCACCAATCCCGGCTCTATACCCGTTACGGTAACATATAACATTTTCAATTTAATTTCGAATCACAGTAGTTGTTATGAAATGACAACATCTTTCATCTAATGTGATAACGAAAAATTTGAGTTCATTCAAAGAATATGTATATCATAGAATTCACTAATATTTTTAATCGATAAATTCATCATTTTTTGCTATAAAATCATAAGGAGAGTTAAAAAAATAGTTATTAAAAAAGTTCGGTTTTTTAATTATAAAAAAAACGATACACGGGATTGAACCTAAAATCTTTCCACCAACCCCCAGTACTCTAACCGTTACGCTAACATGTCATATTGGCAAAATCGCAGTAAAAAATATTTATATACAAAAAAAAAGTTATGCAAAATAAAAAAAAGCGTCAGTCACTTATGTACTTACTCTCCTGTTTGTGAACCCACATATTTTGTTGTAACTTTT
The DNA here is from genome assembly GCF_053919585.1 of Euprymna scolopes. Classification (NCBI taxonomy): domain Eukaryota; kingdom Metazoa; phylum Mollusca; class Cephalopoda; order Sepiida; family Sepiolidae; genus Euprymna; species Euprymna scolopes. The sequence goes on along the minus strand of NC_136500.1, from coordinate 106,075,690 downwards.
TTTCTACTGAACCAATTTTCGAAATTTTTTTTTCAAAATGTAGCTAATGAGGTGTTCTACCCAACTATATAACCTGTTTGAAATTTGGTTGCGAACGGAATTAGTGATGGGGGTTTGAATGTGTCTCGATTCATTCGATTTCAGACTTAAGCATATATTCAACCACTACCGTGGTTGAATGATATATTCCTAAAACATTTGGCTTTGATGGAGAAAAAAGGTAAAACTTGCTGCTATCGTTACAAATGATCTGAAATAACAGGGGAGACTTGGTTTCAAATTTTTGTCACGCTATATTTCCCCTCTTTTGGAAATAGGGTACGATTATGAATATCTCCAGTATCAAATAATAAATAATATATTATGCACTGTAAAATTTACTTTATGTATGAGAACCAAAGTCGTAAGATATAACATATTAAAATATGTGGAATCAAGTCTCCCCTCGCTGTTATTTCCGATCATTTAAAACCATAGCAGCAACTTTTAGTGTCTCCCCTTCTATCAGAACCAGAGCTTTTGAGGAAGTATCAGATATTTTGTAATTTATATGCAAAACAAGAAAAATGACTATGATGGCTGAAAAAAAAGTGCAAAAATAAACTCTGAATGTCGAATCTTAAGAGCAAATTTCACCTAACCCACTACACAATTCAGGTCATTAACTCCATTGTTAAATCCTAATCATGAGTGTCGCTGGGAGTTGGGACTTACAAAATTGCCATATATATATATATATATATATATATATATATATATATATATATATATATACACTGATAGTCAAGTTAAATAGTGAAATGCTCATATCTTTAATTCTATGTGCCGAAACTACGTAAATTTTGCAGACTTTTTGAAGATTATAAAACCATTCTATCATTTGAATTTATGATAATTGGTAAAAAAAATCTATATTTTCAAACCAATATATTTGGGCAAATTTGCCTACATTTGCACATTTAGTCTCCTGTAGGTCAGCTTCAGTTCTACTGCTTCGGTTATCTCCCCTGTGGTCTTGCCAGTCAACTAATATTTATATGCAAAGACATTATTACGTATATATATATATATATATTACGTATACATATATATATATATGATGATTGCAGCGTCTTGTCAGACGAGTGCCACTCCCTCAGACATTTAAAATCCATGAGCCCAAATGTCTGAGGGAGTATCTATACAAATATGATGTTAAAGAGTCTTAGCTTTGTACGACAGCTAAGTCTCTCTCTCTCGGTTCAAAATGTTGAGATCCAGCAACAAGCAAGAGAAAGATAACCAGCAACAAATTAAACTGCAGACCAGCTTAATGCGGGTACTGGTCTATAGGTGATATATATATATATATATATATATATATATATATATATATATATATATATATACATATTATTTTGTTTACATAATATTTTAGGTGAAATAAGTCATTGGTACCGTCGGTTTCACACCCAATAAATATGGACCGTTTTAGATAGCAATATAAAACCCTCTTCAGCCAATACTCATCTTGATGTATGTTATTCATGCATATAAAGTATTAGGTATATATATATATATATATATATATATATATATATATATATATATATATATATATATATATATTAATGAAAAAAAAGATGCAGGGTTTACCTGAGATACGCAATGGTAAACTTTAAACTAATATAAATAACAGTATTTATATATAGAAATTTTAATCCCAACCAAATTAAAAAAAGCTCAATACGCAATAGAGAGTAGAGCTTATTATAAGAGAAAGAAAATTAAAACGGTAAGTTGAACTTTACAATCAAAATTTATTTTTCGACTGAATACCCCGCAAAACAATTTAACTTTACAATAAAAAATTATTGTAAATATAAATTGTTTTTGGAGGATTCAGACGAAAAATAAATTTTGATTGTAAATTTCAACTTACAGTTTCAATTTTCTTCATCTCATATATATATATATATATATATATATATATATATATATATATATATATATATATATATATATACTAGCAAAAGTACCCGTCGTTGACTGGGTTCAAAAACAGCCTACAGAAAATAGACTCTGATTTATGAAAGTATGATAGGTAAAGAGATAGCTGCGAATTTGGGGGTATCAAAATATGATGAAAGTAAAAATAAAATAGATAAACCCCATAATTTATTATACCATACCTGTTCACACTGAAACATTTGTCACAGTATTCTGTGGATCTATATTAAAAAAACTTTGTAAAACTTTGTGACATATTTCCATTCTATGGAGGTCAGGCGCGGACGAACACCCCATGTTTATATTATACCATATTTCTTCAAACTGAAACATAATTATCAAAGTATACTTACGCAGATAGATATGAAAAGTCTTTATTAAAGTGTGTGCCTATTTCCATTCTATGGAGGCCATGCGCGAACGCAGACTCCACAATTTTATTATACCATCCCTATTTAACATATTAAACATACTTATCAAAGTATTATTATGTACATCTATATCAAAAACACATGTAAACATTTCTTTTTTAATCTTGTATTTCCATACGTTGTGGACCAGACCACACAATTTTAATGAATCATCATTATGCCAGATCCAACATACCCATTCCTGTGTCTTGATACATCTTCTACTATTATATGTGATCAGTTTTCTATAATAGTCAATCATATAGGAGCCTGTTCATGACCAGACACACACAGATGTTCAGCTTTATATATATATATATATATATATATATATATATATATATATATATATATACATATGCATGTGTGTGTGTGTGTAAAGTATACTTTACTCAAATTGTAAGGTATATATATATATATATATATATATATATATATATATATATATATATATATATATATATATATTTATTCTTGCTTTGCGATTCTTTTTGACTGAATTCAATTATTTATACAAATGCGAGTTGGGAATTATTTTTTACTTTGACCAACTTGGACCCCCAAATGAGATCAAATATGTGTTAAAATATTATTACATTTTAACTTTATATATATATATATATATATATATATATATATATATATATATATATATATATCGCAGACTTTGCACCGACATAATCCGACTTCTAAAAAGTTTATAATGACAAAAGAGAATTAATTTATATAAGGACGAAAGAAACAAAAAAGCATTAACTAAAATTGTTAAATAGAAATAGACTTAGCATTTGCATAAGCCGGTTTCGAAAAAGTCTTCAATTTTAAAACATAATTTAACTACATATGGATGAAAAGAGAAAACCTTAACTAAAATTTGGTAAATAGAAAACGGGGATCATAAGTTGCTTACCATGTAGCTGTTTCGGAGATTTAAAAACAGGATAACTGTTAAAGACTTGGCTCTCCAGTGGATAATACCACTTATACATATATACAGGGTGACCCCCCCCCAAAAAAAAATAAACAAACAAAAGCTAAATGGAGGCCATATAGAACATATGCTGTAGAGCGGAGAAAAAAAGCCCAAACCAAAGGTTTTGATGTGATGTTTTGAATATAATAAACTAGTTATGACCCAAGTTTCATTTTATTCGGACAAAACACTAAGAAAGAGAGCCTAATTAGAGTTGGGACGCGTTTTTTTTGTAACCTGTTATACACACACACACACACACACACACATATATATATATATATATATATATGTATATATATATATATATATATATATACTAGCATGGAGAGCCGACGTTTTCCAGGATTGAATGAGAAATGTTCTACAATTCTTATACCTTCATTGTCATCGAAATCGGTATAATATATATATATATATATATATATATATATATATATATATATATATATATATATATATATATATATATATATATATAGTTTTTGTTGCACTAGCTGATATTAAACAGCTTTTTTTTATTTAAGAATTATTAAAACTTTTTAAAGCATCAGTCACGGCAAGCGACTACATAAAATGGTTATGTTGTTTTTATATTCTTTTTTAAAACGGACTTTCATCAGTTAATTATTCAGTGTTTGTGGTTTCTTGTTGGGTGATTGGTGTGATGTCACTCTTACGTCCAGTTTTATCCCTGAAAAATTTCTACATTGTTTATACGTGCATAGCGTTGAAGAAGACAAAGTTCTAGCGCGCACATACATACACACACACACGTGTATATATATATATATATATATATATATATATATATATATATATATATACGTATGTATTAAAGTGAACGTGTCTCGGTGTGTGCGGAACGGTCTCTGTCAAATGCATCTCTTAATTACTGGTCTACAGTCTAGAAATTTGTTATATAAGGGATTTGAAACCGTGAAACAAATTTGGCTTTGTTTTTAGCTAAGTAGTCCAATGGACTATACTTGGCAGGAATAATTGGACCTAAATTGCAACTTTGGCGCATGCGTAAACATACATTAATCGTTTAAAATTTTTATTTTTTAATATTTTCTCATCCATTTTCAATTGCTTAAACGGTAAAGATCAAGGTTGGAGCGGGTAATGTCTTGATTTAGGTTCTAGGTGCTTGCACTCAAGTCATGTTTAAACCTTTTAAAACTATAACTATATACTGGGTGGAATATATAGAATAGAAATATAGAAACGCCTCTATGATAATAAATACGAAATCTGAATATCTGTTTCATTTTATTTTATTCTTTTTACGAGTTCAGAATAATCAAATTCATGAATGATCAAACGTATACAGTTTTCCTCATAAATATTTTTCATTCAACCATTTCAACCACATGCGACACTGTGCTTTCTTGCCAGTGTATAATACATACAACATACGTACTTATTATACATACATATACGTGTGTGTATGTGTGTGTGTGTGTTTAACCTCTAATGCGTACAAAAATTTACGTAACATGACAATGAACGTCGGCAAAGTTTAACTAAATCACTCTGGCGAAATTACTTTACGTATTTCAGGGTCCATTCAACCTTCGAGATCGTTTTTAATCTTTTAACAGTTTTACTTATTTTTATTAATAAAAATTCAAAGTCTTGTATTTTACTGCATGAAACAGTTTAGGAATGCATTGATCTATATATATATATATATATATATGTATGTGTGTGTGTGTGTGTGTGTGTGTGTGTGTGAATATATATTAAAAGATACATCATACAATATAAAGAAGTGTATTAGAAATACATGCATATCTATGTATCTATTCCTAATTCTTAATTTTTTTGTGTATATTGATATTCATGTTTAAAAACCTTTTTTCTATTTATTTAAAAACAAAATACATTCATCTGCAAAAGATCTAGCTCATTTGCACATTCTTTTAAACATTCATTTTAATTACTTCGCTTACAGTTTTTTTCGTTTTCTAATGGGATGTTCATCTTTAGTTTTTTTTTTTTTACACAGTGATCACCACTTATCAAGGCCCGGAAGACACTCAGGGATAAGGGTTATTGCAAGTACATTACGTTAGTGTGGAGATTTGATGAAGTGTTTAATTAAGGGGGCGGTTCATTAGGAATCTGTTAACGTTGGACTTGAAGACATCCAAGTTGTAGTCCGGTGGGAAGCAGGCAGACGGAACAGAGTTCCACAGGCGTGCAGTTCTAAGAAAGAAGCTTTGTTCATGGAATCCGTGTTTTGATTTAGGCACAGATATAGAGTGGGGGAAATTTTTCACAGTGGATTCAGCTAGACGGGTGTTTTTCGTGAAAGATTGGCGAGGGGGGACCAGAGATTGGAGTTCAGACGAGCACATGCCATGGAAATAACGATAAAACAAGGATAGGCTCGCAACGTCTCTTCTGTGGGAAAGAGGTTGCAGGGTAGAGAAAAGGGCATACCCCACTAAGCCACGAAGTCTATTTTGTACTCTGTCAAGGCAAGATAGGCTGTTTTTAGCAGCTCCTGCCCAGATATGGCAACAGTATTCAATCCTTGGACGTACATCTTTAGTTAACTATTACGTGTAATTATAATCATGCAAATATTCTACATGATTTAACACTTGCGTAATATTTGCGTAAAAAGTTTAGAGTAAACACAAAACTATATATATATATATATATATATATATATATATATATATATATATATATATAATTTAAAGGAGATTAGAATGATAGTCTAAAGAGCTAAGTGTATTTTAATGTAACAGTGAAATTACTAGTTTAATTAAAATACAGGAAATGCTCGTTGTAATTTAGATATATAATGAGCTCGATAGTTAAATGTCCTAGAGCTAATTCAATATTAAGTAAAGTGATTTTCAATTTAAAAATTTAAAAAAAAATTTTAAATTTAAAAATCAAATTTTAATTAAATTAAAAATCAGTTTCATAAGAAGGAACAACAACAAAGTCAATTATCTGTACGATCGTTTCGGAAATCCGTGCTTTTTATTTGTGGTATACATGAAGTTATGTAGAAGAATTATATATAGTTTTTTTGGTAAGCACGGTCTCCTCATCAGCAAATTTAGGAGGATTTTTATTGAATTTAAAAGACACCATAAATAAACCTAGCATTAAAAGTAAGGCAGATGAATCTTTTAGTTTTTCTTTTTTTGAAATCAGGAACTGTGTTTATAGTAGTCATTTAGATGTTTGCTATAGCTTTTTATTTTATTGACTCGTCATTTCTTTTTAACTTTTAAAATCATTGCTATATGTTAAGTCCAATATAATATTAAATACGAAATCGTGATCAATCAATATGTCAAGGGTATTTTATATTATGGCAATTCCAGCTGCCCTGCTAGTATATATATATATATATAAAATTGAAAATTTGTGTGTTAGGAAATTTCTTAATCTATATACTCAACGAAATTTTCATCTACAAATTAGAAATTTGGTATATAGGCTTTTCAGACATGTTGAAAAACTTTTAATCGGTTTTTATCCTGAAGAAAAGTTGCAAGAGGTCAAAAATTTTTTTTAAAAATGGTACTTGGGGAGATAAACGGATTTTTATCTCTTTGCCAACTGTTTTACGACTGCGCATACAAGAATTGTTCACATAACAGCTTCCTTATATTAAGAATAAGTAGGTATGAAAACACTTCTAGAAGAATGTGGCAAGCTTGCCTAATAGTTATCATACTTGACTCATTGTCTGTAGGTTTTGCTTCGATCTCAGCTTGAGTACCTTTTTACTTACAAGAAGTGACCTGTTTAGAAAAAAAAAATAATACTCGCATGCACATAGCTGAGTTTCTTCCCCTTTTTCTTTCATTTTTTAAAGAAATTTAATGTTGCGTTTAATATTGGGCAACGCCAGATACATCCGCTAATGCAGACACAGACATACAGACACAGACACAGACACACACACACACGCACACACACACACACATATATATATATATATATATATATATATATATATATATAAATATATATCCAGCCAGCCAACGCGGCCGTAGTCGAGATATTGATGCTTCGCCAGGGCTACCAAGGGTATTTTTTATCGAAACACCATAGCATGACCATCACGGCTTAAGAAAATGCGATCTACCGTCGCGAGAAGAATATACACACCAGCTTCTCAACCTGGTATTTTACCTCGCATTACAAAAAGCGCCTCGCCTTCCCAAATGGTCACTCATCTGGTATCTGGTACTGACCAGGCTCAACGTTGCTTAACTTCGGTGATCTGGCGAAAACCGGTATGTCAACGTGATATATATATATATATATATATATATATATATATATATATATATATATATATATATATATATATACTAGCATGAGTGCCCGACATTGCCCGGGTATTTGGAGGTGTATGTTGAGCAAAAAAAAAACAAAAACAAAAGCGGTCAATTTTTTAAAACTTTTACCTGAACCCAGTACTACCTGCCTCATGGTCGGGTCACCGGCGACTAAACTGGTACCCCCACCAGACTTGTTTGGTGAGAAGGGTGGTTAGTCTCCCTGAAGGATTAAAAACAAGACCTTCCAAAGGGCGAATGAACTCTTTTTCTGGGTCAACGGCCAACTAGCACAGTGTATCTCTCTCTCTCTCTCTCTCTCTCTCTCTCTCTCTCTCTCTCTCTCTCTGTGTGTGTGCGTGCGTGTGTGTGTGTATGTGTGTATTGGGGTGGAGAGGGCTCTCGTAAGCCGTGGTGAAGGCAACCTTTCTAGGAGAAGCAAATCTCTGATTTAATAAACAAAGCGGGAGACCAGTACCCGCATTAAGCTGGTCTGCAGTTTAATTTGTTGCTGGCTATCTTGCTCTTGCTTGTTGCTGAATCTCAACATTTTGAACCGAGAGAGAGACTTAGCTGTCGTACAAAGCTAAGACTCTGTAACATCATCTTTGTATAGATACTCCCTCAGACATTTGGGCTCATGGATTTTAAATGTCTGAGGGAGTGGCACTCGTCTGACAAGACGTTGCAATCATATATATATATATATATGAAAGGTGTTTTAAGAAGAGGCGAACTTATAATTGACAAGTTATTTTCTTTAATAGCACATTTGACAACTATCGGTTATTCTGAGTTCAGCTTAGTAATTCATCACAAAAAGACGAATATCTGAGCAGGGTGTGGAAATGTATTTACATTAGATAAACGAATAATTTTCATTTGATGAACGAATGATTTCATGTAATGAATCTGTCAATTGGCCACCACGTTTTTACGATTTAACCTCATTTGATTATTTTATTTGAGGATATGTATGTATCTTCGCTGATAAACGAGCCACAATAGACTACTTGGAAGAGGAGGAATACAGGCGGGGAAAAAGAGGGAAAGAAAAAGGAGGGGGGGTTGGGGTAAGAAATAATAGAGGGGAAGGCGGGTAATGACAAGATTTCAGTTTTGAAGGTTAAAATATATTAGGTTGTATTGTGTGTAGGGGATAGCAGATTCATGTAGGCTTGGGTGGAGATATGTGGATATAGAGAGGGGGAGAGACGATGGTAAAGAGAAACAAGAGGGGGTAATGAGAGGAGTGGGGAAATAGGAGTTTCAATTTTGGGGTTTTAAAATTTTGACTACTTTTTTTTCCTTGTTCGATAAGGTATATTAATTTTTTCCCCCGTATTCCTCTTAAAAACAATTCTTCCTAATACTAACCAACCATTTCTGTAAGGTCTGATTAGGCTGTTAGATCGTAAACACGGTACAACATCCGAAACATATGTAACCAAACAGATAAAACGGTAATAAAAAAATAAAACACATATTTGCTCTGCAATAGTATTGAGCACTCTCTTCAGGTTTTACTAATTACCAGTTTTACCAAATATATATATATATATATATATATATATTTATATATATAATATATAACGGTTGTTTTTTTTAAGTGGCGAAGCGAACTATATATATATATATATATATATATATATATGTAAAGTTGGTTTGTTCTAAACAAATAAAACCCTATTTCTAAGTTACCAGTTTATTTGAAATTGTTAGACAACCCATCTTTAGAGTCGAGGTATGTTTTTATGTTATTGAAACAAATTCACCTCGCGATTTATTAAAATTAAAATATTAAATAAAATAAATATATGTTTTTTACTGCGAATCTGTTCTGTTGATAAAACTGAACTTCCGGTTCGATTCATTTCACAGCCACGAATTGACGAAAAATTTCATTTTCTGTTAACTCGATAAGTAAAAAAAAAAAAAAAACTTACTCGTGCAGAGAGTGATCCGTGCTGAAATAATAATGTTATTATTTAAAAAGCCATTCTTAACATGGGGAAGGGAGGGTGTTTTGTACCTATTCTGTACTTTAATCCTATAATTGAATAAAAACATATCATAAAACTTTAAACGTGGAAAACGATTTAAAAAAAAATAGCGCGGATCACTCTTTGCATTAGCACACACACACACACACACACACACACACACACACACACACAAAATAATAATAATCCCATATTTTAAAACTTTAAATTCATTTATGTACTTATGTTTTTTAAATGTTATTTATGTTAAGGCTTCACTCATGAAACATTACGTTTTAATTGTTTAGTTTATTTTCACGGTATTGTTTACATAAAAAAGTTTGTTTTAACTTTTTCTAAACTGTTTCATTTTTACGACATGCCTCAACGTATTATAAACACCCTAACCCCCCATGTTAAAAAAAACAAAAAAAAACGCCCTTCCATAAACCTCGAAAGCCATTCTTAACATGGGGAAGTAAGGGTGTTTACAATTTATTTATTTATTTATTTATTTTGAAAAAAGTTTTACTTTTTATGAATATTAAAAGAAAAATGGGTACTCATGCAGAGAGTGATCCATGCTGAAATAACGTTATATTATTTAAAAAGCCATTCTTAACATGGGGGGAGGGTGTTTTGTACCTATTCTGTACTTTAATCTTGCAATTGATTAAAAAAAAAACACGATTTAAAAAATAGCGCAGATCACTCTCTGCATTAGCACCGAAAAATGTTACTAAACATTTATTAATAATTTCTCACTTTTTACAAACATTTGATTTTAAATTTCTTTTTAAATGACGACTTTTATCGACTTTTTTTTAAATATCCCCCCCCCAATGGTGTTTATTCCGAAATCCGTTGTTAACATGGAGAGGTTGGGGGTGTTTATTCTGAAAGCCGTTCTTAACATTTGTGGAGGTGGAATGTAAAAAAAAAAAATAAATAAATTTAAAAAAAAAACTAAATCCTTTACTAATAACTTCTCACTTTTACAAATATTTTTTAATTTACATGCGTAGATGAACAAATTGCTGAATAGTGCGAAAACAAAACATTTAGGTCCACCTCCACAATTTCTTTTTTAAATGACTTTTATTGATAAATAAATTTACTTCTCCGCAACTTTTATTGATAAATAAATCTATTTCTCTGCCACGGGCACTGAACCCCTCCTTTTTTTTTTAATAGTATTTTCGGGTGGGTATGCTGACAACAAATATCAGTTAAATTTTGCAAATAGCCCCCCCCCTCTAAAAGTGGTGTTTATTCCGGAAGCTGTTCTTAATATGAAGAGGTTGGGGAGGGGGGTGATTATAAGGTGGACCTAATCTAAAAAAAAAACAAGTTGTTTATGCGCACATAAGCAACTATTTTTTTATTAACTTTTTTTTTAATTTTTTATTTAAAAATTAAATTTCAATGAATAGAATAATAAATCATTTATCATTAATATGTGTTTTTGGTTTTGTGTTGAATGAAACATTTTTTTTTTTTTACAACAATAATGAACCAATTTAAATCTTCCGGCATGCGTTTAAGGGTTACGAAATTATCAATAAATCGTTTAGTTACTGAGCCAACGTCAGTAAATAAAAAAAATGTTACATGCGCATGCATTAGCCTTGACTGGGAGGAGGGGGGCTAAGGGAGCGACCATTAAATAATTATGCTGGTCGCCATGGAACTCAACGCCCAAGGAGTACCTAAAGTGGCACTTATGCACTTATGTTACCGTGCTATTTTTTAAAATAGTATTTTCCTGTTAAATTTAAATTTTACAATATGTTTTTCTTTTATTAATTTGTTAAGTGAAAGTACAGATAACCCGGTCGGTTTCTAATGCGAGGAAAATCTAGCCCCCCCCCAAAAAAAAGGGGTACTCTGGATAATAACAAAACATTAAAATTGCCTCAGTCTCGAAAGATTTCTTCTCTACTGAACGAGGAAAAAAACGATGAAGTGTAGTTCACCTTCTGTTTCTCTCCCCCTCTCTCAATATCTCTCTCTATCCATCTCTTCCTTTCCCTCTCTCAATCTCTTTCTCTCTATATCACTCTCTCCATCTCTCTTTGAGCCCCTTTCTCTCTCTAACTCCCTCTATCTCTCTCCTTTCCTCTGTTTCATCCCTCTCTGTTTCTAACACTCCACCTCTCTCTCTGTTTATCTATCAATCCCTTTATCTCTCTATCTCCTTCTCTTTCTCTATTTTCCTCTCACTGTCTTTTTTCTATCTATATATCTTCCTCTCTATCTGTCCATCTCTAATCCCTCATCCTATTTTAGTCTCCTAAATTAATTACAGTGAATAAGGCATTGTCAAAACATGGATAAATCCTATTTTAGTCACCTAATTTACTGACTGTGAGAATAGAAGTTATTTGGAAATTACTGCTACCTTGAACAGCACCAGAAGTAACTGGTAAAACCTTTCTAATTAAATTGATTTTGGCAGCCATTTGATAACAAAATGACATAACCTTAGCCCTTGCTGCATGAGGAATACTTGCGACCTTGCTGCCAAGTAGAAGAATTATTTATTCTACTTTAAAACATTCAACTTTTCAAAAATCTCATCTTCGACATCTCCAAAACATCCAATATGGGGAAAAATATTGCAGAAATGCAAACTTATTGTTTAGGATGAATGCACAATGGTACGCAAAAAATCACTTGAGGCTCTTGGTCGATCCTTGCAAGATTTGCGTGGCAATGTCAGACCATTTGGGAATGCAGTAATATTGCTTGCAGGAGATTTCAGACAAATGTTACCTGTTATTCTTCAATCAACACCAGCAGATGAAATAAATGCTTGCCTCAAATACTCTACTTTTTTGTTCCATGTGAAGACATTAAACTTAACTCAAAATATGCATGTACAGTTGCAGACTGTTCGATCTGCACAAAAACTTTTGCATCACTTGTGGGAAATTGGGTACGAAAAAGTGCCAGCTGATCAGAGTTAAGGGCAAAATTCTTTGACTTTTAACTTTTGTAATTTCTGTAATTTTATTTCATCAAAAGAATAGTTAGTTTAAAAGGTTTTTGCAGATATTCAAAATATAAGAATTCCATTTGACTGAGTGAATGAGCTATTCTTGCAGGTCAATACAAAGATGCCCATGAACTTAACGCTATAATTAAATGTAAAATTTCAAGTGAGGTAGTCAAATACAAATCCATCGACACTGTTGTGAAAGCAGATAAAGTGGTTAATTATCCAACAGTTATATTTGCCAGGGATGCCACCGCATGTATTGTAACTGAAATTTGGTGTACTAATTATCATGTTGTGAAATATAAACCAATCCAAGCTTTGCAATGGCACATAGCTTGCAGTAAAAAAAAATAACAAACAATATCATAGAAACAGCAATCTTAACAGGACCTTTCACAGATGAATATATCTTCATTCCATGCATTCCTATGATTTCACCGGATACATCATTACACTTTAGCAAATTGCACTTTCCAATTTTATTGTCATTTGCAATAACCATCAACAAAGCACAGGGAACAATCTTTACAATTGTGGGCCTTACAGTTACACACTGACTGTTTTTTCACATGGACAATTTATGTTACATATTCAAGAGTCACCAAACCGGAAAATCTCTATATTAGCTAAGAAAATGGAACAACAAAAACTGTACCCACGCAAAATGGAAATTTAAACCTATAAGAAACATGCTTTTTCTCATTTTGGAACTTTTTCCATTGCGCCAATTTGAGCCATAGCAACGCGTGGCAGGGTACAGCTAGTATATATATATATATATATATATATATATATATATATATATATATGTATATATATATATATATATATGCATATGCTTGTTACATTGAACAGCAGGGATAATTCCTGTTTGTTTTTATACAATAATTTTCCCCCTTTTATCGGGCCAATGTTCGAACTTTCTGTTTGAGTGCAAAAAGATATTTGCCATAGTTGCGAACGTTGTCGACTTCCATGAGCTCGAACATTGGTGCGCCAAAACAAAACAATGTATTGACAGAAAAATAAACAGGAATTATTTCGGTTGTTCAACGAACTATGCATCAAAGTAAAATACTGCCAAATATATATATATATATATATATATATATATATATATATAAGTTTTGTGGTTCCATTTTAAATTCTGAAAAACAACATATAGAGACATATATTCGATTTGAGAATTTATTGCTTGACAACGGAATATATAGAAGGGGTTATTTTAATTTCCTTAATCCATTAATTTAATTAATTTGATTAAGGAAATTAAAATAACCCCTTTATATATTTCTTTGTCAACCGATAAATTCTTAAATCGAATATATGTCTCTATATGTTGTTTTTTCAGAATTTAGAATTTAACCACGAAACTTATATATTGCTTTATTCTTAAATATTGAGCTTTTCCTTTTTGGCTAGTATCTCCTTGAAAGTATTACTTCAAGTAATACCTATCAGGATTTTTCATCTGAATTTCTATCAGTGTCTTATCTCGCTTATATATATATATATATATATATATATATATATATATATATATATATATATATATATATATATATATATATATACTCGCATTCCAGCCTCGCTTTACTCGGACCCTATGTACTGTTCACAACTTTATGTGCATATATATATATATATATATATATATATATATATATATATATATATATATATATTAAAAAGTTTAACTCATATCTACATCGAAAATTTCAAATGTATTGGCACAAAATTGGCGGAGAAGTTTGTAGAATTTGCTAAGGTCAATTCTTTCAACTTTTACCTCTTAACAGCCGAATTTTCGTCCAAAAACTGATTAAAAAGCTTGCTGCAGTTCTGAATACTTTTATGTAAAATTTCAAATGTTTAGACCCAAAATTGGGTGAATAGTTTGCTAGAGACTTTGAACTTATTAGCAGCTTAATTTTCGGCCAAAAACCTACAAAAAAGCCTGCCATATGTCTGAATACAGACTATGGACATTTTAGACGAACAATTGGCTTGGAGGTCAATTTTTCTTAACTTATTATATACAATTAATATACAATATTAACCCCTTGACATTTATTATTTTGGGTTCAAATCAAGTTAAAATGTTTGATCCATGTCCAAGAACCTACATCTTAAATTTCAAGATTTCAGACTCGAAGTTTGCGGCGGTGATTAGTAGAGATTCAAAGGTTTAATCGTTGAACTTTGACCACTTGACAGACAAATGGCTGGCCGAAAACTGATTAAAAAGATTTTCCATATGGCAATACCCTTATGTCAAATGTAGACTGAAAATTGACAGAGTAACTTGGTAGGAAAATGTACACACACAGACAGAGAGATCCACACACACACACACACACACACATATATATATATATGTGTGTGATTATATATTTATATATGTATATATAAATATATCTATCTGTATATATAAACACACACACATACATATATATATATATATATATATATATATATATATATATATATATATATATGAGTGCGTATATATGTCAAGATCAGAACAACACCCGTATCCAAATATTGTCGCCGATACCTAAATGTATGCCCTCTGTTTATATCAGTTGCCTGGCAAAGTTACGTAATGCAAAGTTCTTAAATTTGAAATAAAGTATTTCTTACCAGAGAACAAACACAACAAAAAAAAAGAAAAAAGAAACTAGCTTTTTTTCTTGCGGGCTGGCTCACTTTCGCTTGTGCAAATATCTTATTTTTTCCTCTTTTCGTTTTACAATATATATTTGAAATAAAATTTATTACTGTGACCTAAAAATTTCTCTGTCGAGAGTCTGCATGATTTTCGTTTTCCTCGGTACAAAACGAAATAAGAACAAAAAAAGTATATCAACTCTATAAAGGATGGAAACTGCATTCACTCTATTCAGGACAACATGAATACTCGACTGGATTTTTGCTTCGAAAAGGGATTTCAATTCGTTTTATTATTTCAAATTCTCCTGGATTAAAGATTCTTCGTATTTTTTTCTTCTCGGGAGAGTTAAAATGAATTCTCTTCTTTTTCTTTTGTTCTCTATGGAAAATTGAACATTTTTCCCCGTTAAAACCTCAAGTACGTGACTTTTTGCAACGTGAATATTAATTTGGCATACCTTGTCTGTCACGGTTTTTCTGTTTAGCATTTCTTAGACCCAGGTTTGTCTTGTGAGTCTATTTATTTTTTCAAAATGGAAGAGCTTTCAAGGTAACTAGTTTAAATGATACGTTTACAGCAGACTCAGACTTTAGAATTACAGAAACAAAGAGACGAAAATAAAGAGAAAGAGAAAGAAAAAAGAAGAAAGAGAAAGAAAAGAAGAAAGAAGAGATAGAAGAAAAAGAAGCAGAAATAGAAGAAGAAAGAAGAGAAAGAGAAGCGAAAAGAAGAGAAAGAGAAGAGGAAAGAAGGAAATTCAGCGAAAAACAACTGGAAATACAGAAAAAATTGGAATTACTAACTAAAGTAACAGCGAAAAAAGACAGCAACAAGTAAGACCAAACCTTCTTTTCCAACCCCCGATCTAGTCAGGATTGGAAACATTTCACTATCGCCCTGCAAGGGGTTTATTTCTGGAGCCTATTTTCGCAGATTTGGTGGCGTATTCTGGATTGATTGTAAGTCATGGAGCGAGTAGATGAAGATTCGTCTTTTAGTACAAAAATTGGGAACCTAATTGCTTTGTGCACTACATCATCTGTAAACAGACGAACGAATTGTCTTTCGACAGGACAGTGAAATCTTTGATGGAATTATACTGTCCAAAAATCATTAAACCATAAAAGATGGAGATGCATCAACCTGACACGTAAGGAAGACTAGGATTACACCACATTTGCTTCAATCATCAATATACACTGTGACAACTTCGGACTGTCCTCGTTGACAGACAATTATTGAACTCAGACACCCGGCACTTAGCAGATTGGAAAAAAAACTTCAACAATTGGTAGAGGAATTCCAAAGAATCGGAGAAGCAGGGCTCAAAAAATATAGAAGAAATAGGTGTAGCACATTTTAGAAAGGTATGAAGTAACAAAAAATCTTAATCTCTAAACAGTCAAGCGAAAGCCAAACATAACCTTCCGGAAAAATCCCAAAAGAAGCTTGAGTTACCTCGTTATCCAATGAAGTGGAGAACTCCACTGGCAAAATGACTGTTCATACCGATCCCGGAAATATGATCGGTCCAGACGCAACGGATATAAAGCCTTACATTGCAGAGCAAAATGACCCCGCAGGAGCTACGTCAAACAACGATGACTCGAGCAGAGAACGAAAATGTACGGAAGTACGTAACGTTAAAAATTGAGGACAAGAATGTTAGACTTCAACTTGACAGTGGGTCGAATTTGTCCATCATAAACCACCATACTTAGAACAAAATCAGAAAACCGATGATAAAAACCAAGAAAATTGCTTGTTCAATAACTGGAGAAAGAATAAGATTTGAAGGTGAAGTTATCATTAACATTGAAGGAGATATCACTTAATCTCAAGATGTTTGTATTAAAAAGCACTAATAACATTTTTTGGACAGAGTGGATTCTAAAAATCTGAAGTTCGGGACTTGCCCATTAGTGATTTTTGTCAAAAAATGGACAATTTTACAGCTGAAGCTGAAGAACTAAAGAATGACCTGAATAAGTCGTTCCCCAATGTTTTTTTCAGGCAAACTAGGCTGCTGTAAACAAAATGGAGGCGAAGTTCAAGTTACAAGACAATGCCATCCCAGTCTTCAAAAAGAAACGCAGCGTACAGTTTGCCTTTATACAAAAGATTGACTGGTCAAAGCAGGAATTTCTACCCCAGTCAACTACAGCGACTGGGCTGCCCCCACTGTGTATGTAAAGAAAGAAATCGAATGATATCAGAGTCTGCACAGACTTATCGACCCGGTTGAATGTATCACTCAAGGATCATCATTCCCCGCTATGCAGCCCTGAGGAAGTTTTTACGAAACTAAGTGAAAAGAAAATATTCTCAAAAATATTAAGTGAAGCTTATGTATAGATTCCCATTGAGGAAGAAAGCTCCAAACTGTTGTTCATTACCACAAGGGACTTTTTAAGTTCTATATTTTAGCTTTCGGGATAAAAATTGCACCAGCTATCTTTCAACAGATAATCGATATGATGTTGAGCCGCTTTGATTTTTCCATCAGATACCTGGACGATAATCTAATGAAAAGCGAATCTATAGATCGACATAGAAAATACGTTTGTAAGGTGTTCGAAAATATAAACTTTTTACAATGTCTGTTGAATTGAAGAGAAGATTCCTTATAGAGCAATATGAGAAAGGTCTGCGTCATCCAGAAATATTTAAGTTAGGGAAAAACCTTTAAATCAAGAAAATGTTCATTAAAAGGACGATTAATCTAGACCTGGTCACTTCGTTGATCAAAGAAAGACAACAATCAGGCCGTCTCCACATTTTAAGAACATCTAAACTCATCAAATATGTTAGGGAAAACATCAAGTGAAATCCAAAAAGAACAATGAGACAAATGGCAAACAAAGCACAAACATCACCAAGCACTATGCAAAAGATATATCGAAGTAATCTACACATATCACCATATAAACCCCAAAAGCGACAGCTTCTCTCTGCACCCACAATTGCAAGGAGAATCATCAGAAGTCGATTCTTGTTAAACCGCATCAGAGAAGGCACGTCAATAACATCATCTACAAGCATCAAAATGATAGACTCCTTGTGAGAAGTCGTGAGGCAATACCTGATAATGCGGTAAAGATTTTCAGGACGAAGAAACCACCATCAGCTATTTCTGAATGAGGGAAACCCCCACTTGTTTTTCTCCCTCAGGTAGTCAAGATTAACAGAGAACGTTACATTCGGGACATTTTTGAAGGTGCACCAATCCCCCGTATTAATTCTGTGTTTGGTGATGAAAATTCGATATCTTTACAACTGCACACGACGACTAAACTTACAAAAAACGACAGCCCTTTTTAAAACGGATCTCATTTAACACTGGGGCAAATATACTAACATTATTTAATAATTAACAGGAAACTAAATAAACTATAAAATAAGAAAATCGAAATTAACAAAATAAAAATAAAATAAAAATAATCCGTCCCAACCCTCCTGCACCACCTTCATAGCCAATTCAATATATATATATATATATATATATATATATATATATATATATAGATAGATATAAATATATATATATATATATACACACACAATAAGCCGCAAAGGAAAAAAAAGAAGAAAACAACAACATCAATCGCTCCTGATGATAATCGGATGCACCGAGAGAAAGCGCTTGAGAGGAATATGGCCGAACAACAATTTTTGGATGCCATTTTATATAACATACCTGCTGAAATTAGGAAGACTGCTCGGCAAATGGAAAAGTAATCCAGAAAGATCCGCAAAATTAATAATTGTCGTGTTCAATCAGACTTACTCATATATATATATATATATATATATATATATATATATATATATATATATATATATAAGTTCTTGCAGTTTTTAATTTTTTAAATTCAAATTAAGATATCTCGGCTCAATCCACAGTTTATTAATCGAAATAAACACCATCACAATCAACACACTTTTGCCAACTCAAAAGAAATGTATTTATGCTAATAAAGTTAAAAACTCAGCGTTGTCGGGCGATAAGTGGATAAAGGCATTTTTGATATCGCTTAGGGTTTTGAACCATTTCTTACGGAGAAAGTTGTCGAAATGCTCGAAAAAATTGTAGTCGGTAAGTGAGAGGTGTGGAAAGTATGGAGAATGAAGCAGAGCTTTGTATGTCGATTCGTTCAGCTTTTCAGGGGTCGGTTTAGCAATGGGCGGTCGGGCATTGGATTGAGCCTTTTCTGTTGACTAATGCTGGGTCGAAGATTCTTATGCATTCCATCCATATCCAGTACTTCTCCGGCATAATAGTTTGGCTTGCATTTAAAAAACTGCAGACCATCAAACAGATAGCATGATCTTCTTTTGGTGTAACTCTGGCTTTGGGAAGTGTCGTAAAGCTTCGTCAGCGTTGAGCTGAGCGTTGTCTGTTGACCCACTTTTCATCACAAGTCACAACCCGGTCGAGAAACGGGCGTAAAAGAAGGGAATGGCACTTCATAGCGGCATTTCTTTTAGTTGTCGTTCAATTCATGAGGCGCACCCCATTTTTCAAGATTTTTGTCTTTTTAATCTCACTCAAAATATTGGAAATCGTCGTATACATTACATGTAATTCAGAAGCAACTTCTCGAACCGTTGTGCGTGAGTTAGCTTCGACTAAGGCTCTTAATTAATTGTTGTCAACATCCCATGTCTGACCACTACGCTCATTATCTTCAAGGCTGTCGTTGCCACCACGAAATTTCTTAAACAATTATTGTGCTGTGCATTCAGTAGTGGTTCCTGGCACAAACGTATCGTTGATATCGTGAGGTGTTTCAGCAGCTTTTCGGCTTCGTTTGAATTGAAAAAGGAAAATTGTCCGTATTTGCTTTTTTCCATCTTTTTTTATGCGTTCTGAAAAAAAGGTATAATTGCTTCAAAACGATTGTAATTTAAACGATTAGGGTGAAAAATGTTCGCTCAAATAGTATATAAAGTAAATGTATTATAACAAAACTTATTAGAAAATGCATCATTTTAAATCAAAATGAAAAATTCAGCAGCACCTTTCCCGCCAGCAAAAACTTTCGCGTCAACCTTATATATATATATATATATATATATATATATATATATATATATATATATTGATTTTTCTGTTGCTTTTATAAAATTATTTTTATATATAATGGCTTGCATTAAAGTTACAAAAGTTAAATATTATGATTTAATTGTGCTTTAAACAGAAATTTTAAACCCGTCCCTGTCTCTATTAAAGAACAATCAGAGAATTTATTAAATTATTGTCGACAACAATTTAAATGAAAGTTAAACGGTCCAAACGTCAAGTATCATGCTTCAATTGTGCTCTAAAATGAAACATCCATATCGAACGCACTTTTGTCTTATAAAAGAAAAAGTTGATTTTAGAGAGTGGTACTTTCTGATTATAATGTAGCAAAACATCTCAAATATATTTTTTGATTATTCCTTAAATTCAAAGTGTGTCTGTTGGGTGATGTTTTTGCGTATTCAAGGAAACCGCGCTGAACATTCACGACGATCTCGAGTTATGAACCCGAAACGCAATTTCCTCTCAGTACTCGAAAACAGTTAACAGTGAGTGAGGCCTCTAGGTTATTCACTAGCTCTTCTGCATGTTTTGCTGGTTGTAACTTTTCTTGCCTAAAACTACATAGTTGACGTGGAGGAGGTGTTTGACTTTCATAAACCGTTTCTCTTGCCGGCAATAGATATTACAATACTTGTGTGGAGAGAAGCGAAGGTCGTTGTTCAGCGCTAGATTCATAGTCGCCACTGCAATGCTCATCTTTCTCGACAAGGTCCGCATTGCTTTGCTTAGCTCAAACTGTCATTTTTATCAGTTTCTCGATAAATTTAGTTGTATTGACAGTCAAAATGAATGATCTGGCCCTTCCCGCTAGTCCCTACTTCCACATCATCACCCCAATCCTCTTACCGTATATACAAAGATGTAGCTGAAATTTCCGATTTTTTAAAAATCGGGTGCGGATTACTCTCTTTAACTATTCCGATATTTTCAACTTGTCCCTGGTCTAAAATTTTCAAAGTCAGCAAACAGGTGTCCATTGCATTCTTAATCTAGTAAATACTTCAAATTATTATAAAATGTAAGAATATCAAAGCATTATAATATATATATATATATATATATATCAATATATATATATATATATATATATATATATCAATATATATATATATATATATATATCAATATATATATATATATATATATATATATATATATATATATATATATAGTAATTTATAAAATATAAATTACTAACTAGCTCTACCTACGTATTGAGCACTTTTGAAGTAAATACTTAAAGTTTACGCATAAATCTATACTTTCGTATAATAAAATTGTGTGAGTAAATGAAGTAGTTATATATATATATATATATATATATATATATATATATATATATAATTTTAGCTACTTCACACTATCATTTAAAAATAAATATTTGTAAATATGTATTTATTATTTTCAGTCAAATAAACTTTGTTTCTAAGTTCTGCAGAAATGCCTCCCACTAAAAAAATACATTATGATTTTTTTTTCAATCACGTGAATAAATTACAGTGCAATACGTTCGGTTTTTAAATAGGGCATTAATAATTCTCGTCTAATCGATCTTAACTATGCTGTTTTTATATATATATACAGCTGAACGTAAAAAAAACAACACTATTTTTGCACAAACCTAATATATATAACCAACCTAATATATAAATCCAGTTGGTGCTAGATTTATTGTAGGTTCTAAGGTGTGCATCACTAAACCTTTAAGTAAAGCTATATCTAAAATTTTTAAATTAATTATAAATCAAATAAATAATTTTCACCTGAAAAGTAAATTCGATAGTAATATAAATCTATTTTGGGTAGTAAATAATTCCCAACCAGTGAAAGAAAAATTAGATAAAATAAATTCCAGAATAAAAGCAAAATCTATAGCTAGTTATGATTTTAGTACGCTATATACTAAAATTCCGCACGAAAAACTTATAAAAGAATTAAATGATACTGTAGATTTAGCTTTTGAAGGTGGAAAAGGTAAATATATAGACTTTTCAAACTCGAAAGCTTTCTGGTGTAAAAATAAAAATATCAAAACTAGTGTTTCTAAAGATATTTTAAAAATACTTGTAAGTCATCTTATTAAAGAATGCTATTTTCAAATAGGAAATAAAATATTACTCCAAACGATAGGTATTCCAATGGGATTGGATCCTGCACCATTTTGGGCAAATTTGTATTTACATAGAGTCGAGTATATATATATATATATATATATATATATATATATATATATATATATATATATATAAGGAATGAAAAAATGTACCAGCGGTGGTCGACGTTATGCTTAAAGAAAAAATAGAAAAAACCGAATGAAATTATTAAAAAATCAACGTTTCGTCCTTGTCTCAGAGGACGTCTTCAGGATAATTGAAATAAAAATGTGATAAAAGAAAAAGTCATAGATCGTGCGAAAAAAGACAGTTTTTTAAAATCCAACCCATGTCGGGAAAGGACGAATATGTGTGCGTATGGGAAGGTTGTTTGATGTCTATATATACAATTTTAAAATGCATTTAAAATAAATATGTACATTTTTTTTTTCTTCTGCGAAACTACTCATTTTCCTGAAACATTCAAAGAAAAACGGCTAGCCAGGATCCACCCTGATACCTTGCTCTTTGATTATTATTTTCCCTATGCTAGGGGTTAAATTGTAGAAGCCTTTTTTTTGCGTAATAGTATTAGTATTCAAAATTAGTGCTGATTCTAAAAGTCTTCTTTTAGCTCTATCTATCACGTATTTAATCATTTTCGCTTGATCTAAATTAAATGAGTGATCGTGTTCTGCACAATGGCAAAAGAGTGCATTTAGGGCGTTACCATTCCTCATATCTCTTCTGTGCTCGTTAAGTCTTAATTTCAATTTTCGTTGTGTTTCACCTATGTACGCTTGTTGACAGTTGTTACATGGGATGGAATATATACCGGCATCGGATGTGAGGGTTTTGGGAGAGTGCTTGGTAGTTTTTAATGTCTGTTTTATGGTTGAGGAAGTTGTTTGTATCAGGTTAAAACCAAGTCTATTAAGAGTGTCGTAGATTTTTGTATTTTTGGTGTGGGTGGGAATGAAAAGATGTCTGTTTAATAGTGAGGTATCTGTTTTATTTTTCTGTGAAAAAAAAAAAAAAAAATTAACACACGCCATAACTTTAAATTGAATAACAAACTTGCGAAATTGATAAAAAACAGCAAATGGAAAACTTTGGGACGTCCAGACCTTATTCTAAACCTTACTTCTAAACCACTCTCGGACATTGAAACTGAAGCTCTCAGTTTCGATCTTAAATTCGCTACCGGCAAGCATTCGAAAATCACTACTAACACAACCCTAAAAAATTATAGACAAGAGGACTCTGATTTTACTAAAGGCTTCATACAAGGGATAATAGCTTTAACAACTACCCAACCTCAAGAATTAGCACTACCAAAAAGATACATTGATGCCTTAAAACTTTTAACAAAAAATAAAGACATTATTATTTCACAAGCCGATAAAGGAGGGGGTATAGTTATAATAGATAAAGACCTATATCTAAAGAAAATGCACACACTATTGGCAGACGGAGATATATACACTCCGATAGATTTAAAATCAATAGAAAAAGATTTCGATACTTTTAATAAATCCGTAAAGAAACTTATCGGAAATGATAAAAAATGGATAAATAACATAGAATACCACCCCACTATTCCTATATTATACGGCCTCCCAAAAATACATAAAGAGAACGTCCCTATGAGACCTATAATATCAAACATTGGAAGCGTCACCCATAAATTAGCACGAGCTATTGCCCAAATTTTAACTCCACTAATGGGCACCATCAGCACTTCACATATCAAAAACTCTGGTGACCTCCTAAATAGAATAAAAAATATGGACATGCAAAATAAAACCATGCATAGTTTAGACATAATTTCCCTGTACACCAATATTCCAATCAAAAAATGCCTTAATCTACTCCACAAGCACTTAATCAAAATTAAAGCCGACCTACCTTTTTCCTCAGATACACTAATACAAATTATAAAACTCATCACTGATAGAACCTACTTTCAATTTAATAATTCTTACTATAGACAGAAATTTGGACTCCCTATGGGTAACCCCCTTAGTGGTGTACTAGCCTGCTTATTCTTAGAATTCTTAGAAACCAACTCTTTTAAACACAGACTTCCTAAAAACTCCACATATTTTAGATATATAGATGACATTCTTATTTTTCTCCCTAAAAACACACAAATAGAACAAATTAGAAATAGCTTTTCTAGACATATTCCTCATCAGATCAGAAACTGATCTGAGTTTCAAAGTACATAGAAAGACCACACACAAAAACGACTATATTCATTACTACTCACACCACAATGATAAAATAAAGACGGGCATGATTATAGGTTTTTTTCTTACGTGCCTTTAGAATATGCAGTCCCCAATATCTTAATGATGAATTTCAATATATTACGAATGTTTTAAGAAAACTACAGTATCCATCCTATTTCATTTCTTACGCAAAGAAAAAAGCTACGAAAATACACTATAACATAAACACACAGAAAAATAAAACAGATACCTCACTATTAAACAGACATCTTTTCATTCCCACCCACACCAAAAATACAAAAATCTACGACACTCTTAATAGACTTGGTTTTCACCTGATACAAACAACTTCCTCAACCATAAAACAGACATTAAAAACTACCAAGCACTCTCCCAAAACCCTCACATCCGATGCCGGTATATATTCCATCCCATGTAACAACTGTCAACAAGCGTACATAGGTGAAACACAACGAAAATTGAAATTAAGACTTAACGAGCACAGAAGAGATATGAGGAATGGTAACGCCCTAAATGCACTCTTTTGCCATTGTGCAGAACACGATCACTCATTTAATTTGGATCAAGCGAAAATGATTAAATACGTGATAGATAGAGCTAAAAGAAGACTTTTAGAATCAGCACTAATTTTGAATACTAATACTATTACGCAAAGAAAAGGCTTCTACAATTTAACCCCTAGCATAGGGAAAATAATAATCAAAGAGCAAGGTATCAGGGTGGATCCTGGCTAGCCGTTTTTCTTTGAATGTTTCAGGAAAATGAGTAGTTTCGCAGAAGAAAAAAAAAAAATGTACATATTTATTTTAAATGCATTTTAAAATTTTATATATAGACATCAAACAACCTTCCCATACGCACACATATTCGTCCTTTCCCGACATGGGTTGGATTTTAAAAAACTGTCTTTTTTCGCACGATCTATGACTTTTTCTTTTATCACATTTTTATTTCAATTATCCTGAAGATGTCCTCTGAGACAAGGACGAAACGTTG
Organism: Euprymna scolopes; assembly: GCF_053919585.1. Classification (NCBI taxonomy): domain Eukaryota; kingdom Metazoa; phylum Mollusca; class Cephalopoda; order Sepiida; family Sepiolidae; genus Euprymna; species Euprymna scolopes. The sequence continues at coordinate 106,049,906 of NC_136500.1, read as the reverse complement.
ATTTTTTAATAATTTTATTCGGTTTTTTCTATTTTTTCTTTAAACATATATATATATATATATATATATATATATATATATATATATATATATATATATATATATATATATATTTTTATATATATATATCATCACTATTAAAAACAGATATATCTAAAACATATAACTTTCATGGATGTAGGAGATTTATAGATGACCTTATATGTATAAACGATAATGATGAATTCGAAAAAAATAAACATCTTATATATCCAAACGAATTAAAATTGAATTGTGAACATAGAGGACAACAGGCTACATTTCTGGATTTAGATATACAAATTGAGGATGGGATTTTTCTTTATAAAATATTTGATAAAAGAAACGCTTTCCCCTTTAAAATAGTACGTATGCCCCATAAAGATAGCACCTGCCCTGTTTTTATGGAACCATTATGTCAGAGTTTTTTTAGAATAGCTCGCGTTACTTTAGAACTAACAGATTTTATACCACCAGTTTCTAGTTTAATAATAAGGATGATAAAACAAGGTGGGGATAAAAATAAAATATTTAAACAGTTAAATAAAGAATTTGTTCGTTATCCTGATGCTTTTTAATCGTGTAAGATAAATCAGACTATATTAATAAAGGAAATCC
>NC_136500.1:106016770-106041770 GCF_053919585.1 Euprymna scolopes | reverse complement strand
GTAATTAAAAATTCACCAAAAAATCAGGAAATTAATCAATTTTTATGAAATTTTCAGTATTTTTCAAATAATGATCACGAAATATAATGAACTAATTATTTTTACTTAAATCTTAGTGGAAATGTATAATTTTGTTTAAACAAAAAATACCTTTACTAAAGTTATGGTTTTCAGTAGTAAAAAAAAAAAATGCATCGATTTATTTTTTTGCTTTTTTAATGAAAATAAAGCATCGTAAATTGTAACAATTAAAAAAATATATAACTTTTTATCTGAACATTACGAGAATAATCCCTAAAGTCCGTATTAGTGAATTCGATATAACTCGAAGACAAATTAATTTCTCGGATTATCTCTATCACCATAGAATGAAGCATTGTTTATTCAATATATTCACGCACACACACACACACACAAAATATTATTGCAGAAAATCTTTCTACTTTTTTTTTTTTAGGTTACAGGTTTAGCAAAATTTTTATATGTAAGATTCTTATATTTTCCATGCTTGCATGAATGTGAAACTTTCAGCGTAAAATAATTTTTATATAATCCTGAACTAAACATATTTTTTTTATTAAAAAGCAGGAAGATAGAAAAATAAATAAATGAAAACTGGTAAAAATTCTACAAACGTTCATGATAGGAATGTACGAATGCACGGCTGAGGAAAAAAGAAAACCAGCACCCCCTAACTCCCTTAAACTACCTGACGTAATTTTCAGACAACCTTTCGACTTTCTGACATTTTAGGCTTCTGTATAATATATGTTAACACAACTTCCGATTTGTTGTGGTCAGTCTGCGAAGTCAGAATCTCTAGCTTTTGGGGGCTAAGACAGATATTTTTTGTACAAACGTGGTGTTTTTTTTTAATTTAATATTTTACGACTTTACTTTATTAATTATATTTGAAACAGACCAAAAAATCTAATATTTATCTTTCAATGGATTTTTACAATCAATTTATTTAACTTCAAAATTTAGCTGAATTTGTTAGCTCGTCGTGTCGCCGTGAAAACATTTTTCATTGTAACTTTTTTTTCACGTGTACAAATATTTTTTTCCTTTTGGAAATTAATATTAGTCTTGAATCTTTCAAATACAGTCAAAAAGCAATAGGAAACCTACAAAAAAACTCTTATAAACCGGCTTTCAAAACTATGTACCTCTATTTTCCGCTATTTTTGCCCGTACATAATAATAATAATAATAATAATAATAATAATAATAATAATAATGTGTGTGTATGTGTGTGTGGGGGGGGCGTGTGTGTGTGTGTGTGTGTGTGTGTGTGGTGCCTGATCCAATGACTTGTGTTCTGGTTTCGAATCATACGAGCTCTAGCCGCATTGATGAACCGTAGAGACGACCAAATTTGTGTCTGTGGATGATTTAATTATACACATCCACACACATACTTGCGCGTACATACATGCACACACACATATAGCGAGGCAAATTTGCTTGTATATGTTATTTGTATGCGAGTTCCTTCCTCATAGGTTCTGAAACGGCTGAACCTATCTTTTGCAAATTTCTTACAAGGATAATTTATCCGTCTGGCAGTGTTCTTAGATATGTTTTGTTCAGAAATTCATTCAATAAGTATCGAAAATCGAAAACATCCGATCTTAAAAATACCTTTTATCTCTTATAGATAAAAATGAATAATTTTTACAAGTGAATATTTTACGTTACACCGTCAAGGGGGTCGTAATATTGCAGCACTTAATTTCTTCTTAAAAAAAGATATAGCTTAGTGGTAGAGCATTTGACTACAGATTGAATGATCCCCCTGTTCAAGTCCGGGTGTACCTCAGTATTTTATTTGATTTTTTCTTATTAATGAGTTCAATTTTACTGATGAAAGAAGAACCATTTAAAATTGCCACAAATCATTTCTTCGTTTGCACATTTAAAGCTAAACGTTAATCAATAATATATATATATATATATATATATATATATATATATATATATATATATGTATATCTACTTAATTTACTCACATAAAATTAATATACGAAAGTATAGATTTATGCGTAAACTTTAAGTATTTACTTCAAAAGTGCTCAATACGTAAGTAGAGCTAGTTAGTAAACCATATATATTTTATAAATTACTATATATATATATATATATATATATATATATATATATATATATACTAGCTGGCAACCCGGCATTTGTTTCCAGTCGTCCTGTACACACTTCACTTGCCACTGGTATAAAAGCAATGTCGATTAAGGAGTGGTGTGGTTGGAGATTGCGCACCTTCTATCGCAAAAATTTCACGTGCAGGCACCGCTTCGTGGATACCCGTGAAGCTGTGCTTGCGCGTGAAATGTGTACAGCACGACTGAAAAACAAATGCCGAGATAAGCGGAGAGCTCATACAGTGCCTAGAATTCTCAAATGGTCACCCATCTGGTACTAACCAAGCTCGACGTTGCTTAACTTAGGTGATCTGACGAGAACCGGTATGTCAATATATATAACTTCTACTCTGTTAAACATACGAGTTTTTGTTTTCCCATTTTCCTATCTTTTTGCTTCTTGTTTTAGTACAACTGGATTTGTCTCCCCTTTAGCCTGCCGTCGTCTGCATAACAATAATCTTCATATCATGCCTCTTCCACTTCGTCTCCTCAATGTACTACGTTGCCTACAAGTTTCAACTACTGTGATTGGATGATTCCTGTCAGTCACAAAAGGATCTCCGACGACACCAAAATATTTGACGTTTTTCTAGGAAAGGAGGAGGAGGAGGACTACTTTTATAAATCGATATTTCTATCTACCCACTTTCATTTGGATCGACACAAAGTAGAGCAGAGGATTGCGAAACTAACAATAGAATCGGCATATCATGGCTCCATTCGTACGTTTTAAGTAACATATGGCCTAATAGAAATCAGGTTTTCCTTTCACTCACCACGTGTTTTCTAAATATAATTTTAGATAATATTTTTTTCAAATGTACGTAATTTCTTTTTTATATAATTTCATATTATTTTACATAGATTCATATACTCAATGTGCACGTATTTGGCATATATCACAAAAGAGATCCTAAATATTTTGTATTATTTAAAATAAGTTATGTAAGTAAAACAACATACAATGTTTTATATATACTAGCAGGGTGAGCCGACGTTGGCCGGGATTAAATGATGATCAACGAATGTTTCACACTCCCATATTTTTATTGTCAGCAATTGTTTTTATTGTCAGCAATTTATAGTTGATGCAATAACCCATTTTTCAATCAAATAGCCGCTTCTAATTGTGGACCATTACGGTGCATCTGGACGTAGTTTCACATGCCGCCTGTAGTGAATAAGTCCACACTATATTGTAGTCTACATTGCACTGTTGATTTTATAAAGTTATTTTTACATATAATAGCTTGGATGAAAAGGCTTCAGTTGTGCTCTAAACAGAAACATTCATTTCGAACACGTATTTTTCACATTAAAGAATTTACTGTTGATTTTATATGTATATTAGACTACCCGTGACCCGTTAGGTCAGTATGTTATATTAGCTATGGAATTAATGTATAAGCGTGACACTTGTGACGTAAAGAAAATAGTTTTTGTGACATAGCAGAAACATCTCTATGAAAGTATATTAAAATGAAAAAAAAATAGATCGATTTCTAGGAGTCGTCCTGTGTATAATTGTTTATTTTTGAAAAAAAAACAAAAAAAAACTGACAGCCATTGAATTATAAATGGTTTGTCTTACTTATAGGTAACTGTGCACTGAACAGATACCGTAACACTTAAAGTTAAATTCAAATTTTGATATATCTTTAAAATTAAAGTGTTAGTTGAAAGTACAGAATAGTAAAAACACTCTCCCCATGTAAAGAATGGCTTTTAAATAGAAAATGAAAATAAAATATAACTTTTTTAAAAATTTTTAAACAACATTCATGACCGATTGGGTCAAATATTTAATTTATATGCTAATAATAAGGCCAATAAAACTAATTAAGACAATGCTATTTTATTTACAATTTGAGTTTTTTAAAGAAAAAAACGTTTATGTTATTCTTTCGCTTAACCACTTTAAACACGAAAAAACAACAACAACAAAAAAACAATTAGGACGCTGAAAACGTACACAGTAAAACAATACGGGTCAATGTTGATTTATTTATGAGAAAATTGCGACAGTATAGTTGTAATACAGAATAGTTGCAAAACAACCCCACCCTTCCCATGTTAAATAATAATTTCGAAATAATAACGCTAATATTTCAGTGCGCAAGTTAAAATCTGCGAAAGTAGCGATTTTTGTTTATTTGTTTACGTTGTTATGGGTTAATGTTTATGCGCGAATGCGCAACCGGATGTCGTAAACCGGAAAGTCCGTTACATCGCTCGTTACAAGGTCATTTGAGTTTTACAATTATATAGATAGATATTTATTACAGGTTATGCGGTGATAATGGCTTGAATAAAAGTCTAAAATGAAAAAGCCAAGTATCATGCTTCAATTCTGCTTTAAAGACAAACGTTTTCGTGTTCATGGGGACTGAAATTATAGACACACAAATACATAGACACATAGATGAAGTTCCTTTTATATAATAGCATAACATATGTGTGTGCGCGTGTGTGTGCGTGTGTGTGTGCGTGCGTTTGTGAAAAAATAGATACGATGGTTTAACGTTATTGGGAATAGAAAAGAAATGCCTATAGCATTAGAAAATCATCAACGTTTCGGGGAGTTCTTCCGTACATTATAAATGATCACATTTACAGAAAGGTAACACGGAAATATTTCGGCTCATCAGCTTAATTTCGGCTTACTTTTTCCTCAATCACTTTATCATCCTGAAAAAGTCCCCCGAAATGGGGAGGAAACGTTGAAAATTTTGTAATGCTATAAGTTGTAGTTTTGGTAGAGATGGAGTTTTAAAATATTGAGACAGACATAGAGACATATAGTCATTTATATATTAGATTTTCTTTAGGAAGGAAAGACTTTTATGATTCATGATTAAAAGTAAATTTGTGTATATATATATATATATATATATATATATATATATATATATATATATATATATATATATATATATATATATATATATATATTCCTTTAATCCTCTCTCCTAAAAGGGGGAAAAAGGGGGAACAGGAAGGAAAGAAAGAGAAATGGTGAGCCAGCTGACTGGTTTCGACCCTCGCTTCTCAAAGCTGCATCGAGGGAATTTTTAAAACAAAGAATGAAAAAGCGATTAAAATTGCGTTTTATTCAATTTACGGGAAGAAAAAAAAGTGGGAAAACCCATCAATTTGACGGTACATAATGTTGTTGAAACTAAAGGAGACTGATTTAGTAGCAAGTTCCATTAGTTCAACAAAAATTCGTTCAGGAAATTGTGGAGATTTTAAGGGGCCACGGTATAGATAGTCAGCACAAATACCAATGGTTTCATCCAAAGGTATATTAGTATAAAGACTATTAATATCAAAAGAAGCCAAGAACTCGGTATTTTTAGATAAAGGTAATTTTTGTATCTGAGATACGAATTGAAAAGAATCAGAGATACAATGGACCGAATAAAAAGAAAGCACAGGTTTAAGAAGGTCAACTAGCCATTTACCAAGTTCGTGTTGTGCAGAACCCAACATAGATAAAATGGGTCGCAAAGGAATGTTGGGTTTATGGACCTTGGGTAAACCAGTCTCCTTTAGTTTCAACAACATTATGTACCGTCAAATTGATGGGATATCAATGGGTAGCCCTCTTGGTCCTTCGTTAGCCAACATTTTCGTTGGATTTTTGGAAAACGAATTATTTTCCAAAATTATTAAGCCAGCATTCTACACACGCTACGTTGATGATACTTTTGCATGCTTTCCCTCTCGGAGCGAAGCTGAACAGTTTCTTCGTCTTCTTTGCAACCTGCATCCATCTTTACAATTTACTATGGAGGTTGAAGACTGTAGCTCTCTCCCATTCCTCGACGTTCGTGTTTCTAAAGTTGGTACTACGTTTGAGACCTCTGTTTATAGAAAACCTACATTTACAGGGCTCTATCTTAATTGGTTTTCTTTTGCCCCTCAGTCTAGAAAAATAAACCTCATTAGCGCTCTTACGCATCGTGCACTTATGATTTGTTCACCAAACCGTCTTGATACGGAACTTAGTGAAATTACAACTATTTTTCTTAATAATGGATATCCCATTAATATAATAAAATCTACTATTGAACGTAAAATTACTACATTTAATAGCGGTAAACATATTGGTCCATCACGTTGTCCCATTTATCTAAAATTACCATGGTTGGGTCCTGATGGCCTTCATATTATTAAAAGGATTTCTTCTGCTACTCAACGATGTTTTCCAGCTACTATGCTTAGAGTAGTTTACACAACTCGAACCTTTTTCTCTTCTTTTCGTAAAGATGTTTTGCCAACCATTCAAAAGAACTCTGTTGTTTATAAATTCGTTTGTCAGTGTGGAGCTGACTACGTTGGCAAAACGTCCCAAAGATTAGAAATGAGAATATCCCAACATATCCCTCGGGATATTCGACTACACCAGGTTTCGAGAGCATCCGGGCACTCCCAGGCTCATGAGTCTGCCATCGGCGATCACCTGTTGAGTATAAATAGGTGTGCCGATCAATATTCCGATGGGTGGTTTTCTGTTTTATACAGTGCTAGGTCGAACTATCATCTCAATATCATTGAGGCGTTAGTTATTAACAACTCTCGACCTAGCCTGTGTAGACAAAAGATTCTTAGACATCAGTTGGAGATATTCATTGATTTAAAACCACCTGAACAGTGAGATTTTTTTTTTTTTTTTTTTTTTTTTTTTTTCTCCACTGTTCTTCCAACTGTAACCAAAATTCCCCTCTTCCCTCATTCGTTTTCTTAGTTTTTAATCTATCATTCTGACGTTTCCTCTTAGAGGGTCAGACGATAAGGCCTTAAGGAAAAAAAAAATTTAATTTTAATTTCACCTGCCCATTTCTTTTTTTTTTTTTTTTTTGGTATTTAAATTAAATAATGTTTCCTCTGAAATTTCTCCTTCCATTCTGTTGTACCAAAAATTTACTTATATATATATATATATATATATATATATATATATATATATATATATATATATAACTGAACTCGTCTGTCTGTGTGACTGTCTGAGGCACGGTCTCTATCAAACTACTCTACCAATTTTTGGATTACAGACTTGAAACTTCTATATAGGAGATATGTATCTGTAGCATAAATTCGATTTCTTTTTTAGCCGATAAAAATATTGAAAGCAATTTTAACTTGACAGGCGTAGGTTTACTTAGCATGTTATTGCTACGCATTCGCAAAAGTATATTGATATATTTAACGATGTTATTTTTTATGTGTGGATGGATTAGATCATAGATTAACGAATAAGACTGGAATCTTACATGTTTTGGTTTTGATTTAAGTTGATGACACCCAAGTACTATTTTATTTATTTATTTTTTTTTTTACATGGAGGTCACCACTTATCAAGGCCCGGCAGCCACTCGGGGATAAGGGTTATTGCGTGTACAGTAATCAATGGGATACTATCGTAGTAATCGTTAGTATTGGAGACCTGATAAAGTGTCTTATTTTACGGGGTGGATAATCATGAATTTATTGATGTTGGACTTGAAGACATCCAAGTTGTAGTGAGGTGGGAAACAGGCAAACGGAAGAGAGTTCCACGGGCGTGCACTTCTAAGAAAGAAGCTTTGTTCATGGAATCTACGTTTTGATTTAGGCACAGATAAAGAGTTGTGAAAATTATTGACAGTGGTTTCAGCTAGAAGGGGTTTTATCGTGAAAGATTGGCGAGAGGGGACCAGAGATTAGAGCTCAGATGAGCACTTGCCATGAAATCATTTCTGTATATTAGGTACAATATAATAATCAATAGAGTATCTGCTCTATAATAAGAAATATGAAATCGCCATGAATTAAAATATCATATTTAAGCGTATTTTATGAGCACGCCGGGTGGAAACTACTATTTATTGACTGCAATATAATAATTAATAGAGAATTGGCTTTATAATATTAAATATGAAATCTGAATGACTTAAAATAGATCATTTAAGCGTATTTTAGGACCAGGCAATGCCGGGCGGTCTGCTCGTATATATATATATATATATATATATATATATATATATATATATATATATATTATTGACTGCAATATAATAATTAATAGAGAATTGGCTTTATAATATTAAATATGAAATCTGAATGACTTAAAATAGATCATTTAAGCGTATTTTAGGACCAGGCAATGCCGGGCGGTCTGCTCGTATATATATATATATATATATATATATATATATATATATATATATATATATATATATATACCAAGTTATAGGCATTCACGAGACAACCCCATGAATTTAACGCGGTTATTAAGAGGCTCGATAAAAAAGTGCAGTAATTTTCATTAATATATTAATACAATTGATATATTTATAAAAATATATCTTGCTCTTCTTTTATTGATTACTGTTAATAGCCTCGTTTTATTCATGAGTTTTATCTCTAGTGTACCAATAGCTTGAAATAACAGCTCATTTCTTGAGCACTGCTTAACGTTGGTTTATTATATATAGGCATTGAAGTAATTAACTTCCACACATCTATGAAGAACATCCCAACCACCAATAATTAATATTCCTATATCAATATATATCAATATATATCATATCGATATATATATTGATGTAGGTTGCCTGGACATGAATCAAACTTTTTAATATATATACATATGAACATAATGATATATATATATATATACATATGCACACAAAATATATCTATACATATGTACTTAGGGCCCAAGCAAAGCCGGGCTGAACTGCTTGTCAAGTATAAAGTTGAGACATTCATTACTCTTACAACAGGATTAAAACACACTGTAATATTATAAAAACAATAGATTTCTAATATGATTTTCATGTGTATGATAGCCTATTAAACTAATTTGTATATTGTTATACTAAAGAACATCTCAATTATTCACTGTTGATTCTGTTGAGATTTTTTTTATGTTAAGTAAGTTATGGGAATTGAAACTCTCTTTTTAATTGTATGGTAAAAAATAAAGACCCCTTTCACCTCCGACGACATACCGCGGCCAAACTAATTTGCCAATCAGTATGTTTTATTAATAATTTAATTACGAAATTAAATTTCACCACAATTTCATTCTTATGCCAATCAAATTGGTCATATATTTATGAAAATTTAAAACATAAAACAAAATCTCTATCCCAAACATAGCGAAGTCAAACCAAATTCGTAATTTTTTTTTTTTTTTTTTTTTTTTTGGTATTATAAAATTAAAGTTCATCAAAAAAGTGTATTTTTGGTTCATTTGAAAACAAATCAGCCGTTTAATTATTTATTATGAAATAAGATTAAAACCTCCAACTTCACACAAAACATACACACACGGTGACCAAGCAAACAAGTCAGTAAGTGCCATCTTTTCGTGATATCAAAGATATTTTTCAACAGTTATTTCAGTTCTCTCTAAATTTTAACGTTTTAGGAGAAAAAAGTTTTTTCTTCTTTTTTCTTTTTTTTCGGTCTCTTCCTGTTAACTTACTTCTGAGGTTTATATATATATATATATATATATATATATATATATATATATATATATATATATATATATACTAGCAGGACTCCTTGGCCCATAGAAGTATTACTCAAAGACAGAACAAATTCAATAAAGAACCCTTGAAATCCAATTAAACTACGATTGTCAGCCCTGGAAAATAGGGGCGAATGGCGCCCGTGGCTCAAATAAATCATCTGGCTTCCATAGTCAGGCTCGCGGTGTAAGCTAACGAACGCAACTGACTGCCATGGTCATCACTCGGGGTTACTAGCGAGTAGTGTTTTCTGGGGTAGATTATTTACGGGTACTAGCAGTTACTGGCTGCCTTAACAACTGGCAGTCAATGGCAGCCATGAGCAGTGTCGGCCGCCATTGACTGCTCTGAACTGAAATCGTCTGCCTTCAACTTTCGGGCATTGTTGAAACTGGCATCTACTGGCTGCATATGACGGGCAGTGATGGTCACTAGCGGTTAGTACATTTTGATGTGGTTACTTGCATTTACTCGCGTATAATGATGGCACTGGCTGCCTTTCCAACTGTCGTTGTCTGTTCCCGGTGTTCACTGTCAGCCTCCGTTGATATTGGTTGTCTTAGATGGCGATCACTGGTGGTCATTGTCGTTTAGGCGGTTACTTGCGTTGAGTCATGATCAGTCTCTATCGATCATGACCAGTGTCGAATCTCATTTGACTGCTTTAAAATTAAATGGTTTATCTTTATTGTTCGTGCTCCTGTCATCCATTGTATGGTACATCCAGTGGTTGACACTGTTCGACATTGGCGGTCATGACTGATGAACAGTGAATTTCAAGTGATTGCTGTCACTATAGGGCAGTGGCGGGTATTGGCAAGCATTGATAAGTAGTAGTTGGCAGTAGTAGTTGGCAGACGAGTGTTTATTTTTTAAGAAATATATTTTGGAGTAAGACTCCTTTTTCAATCTTTTTTTTTTCTCTTTTTCTTCGACAGAAAGTAGTTCGATGAAGAGTCAACGTGATGTTGTTAACTGCGGTTTTTTTGGGGTTTTTTTTGAAGCCGGATAAGTGACGCGTGGTCGCGCATTTTGAAAATCTGGGTAGTTTTTTTTTTGTTGTTTATATCCGTTAGAAGCGCTGAGTGAAAGTTGAAGAATAAAATACGTATTAAATACGTTTGAAGCCCAAACTGCAACGCGAAATTTTTAAAAAATAAACACTCATTTATTTTATGAAAAATTTCGCGTTGCAGTTTTGGCTTCAAACGTATTTAATACGTATTTTATTCTTCATATATATATATATATATATATATATATATATATATATATATATATATATATATATATACAAAACACATGCGCTTAACTGTTATCTGGTGACCATACCTATTTTGTCCGAGTGGCAACCAAGGGGATGTCACCCAGTTAGAGTATCATATGATGTATCAGCATGAACATATTTCTATAAAATAGGTTACATTACATTTTTATTTCCAAATCCACAATGCGTCTGTCGGGATAGAGGTGAAGCTACGTGTCCAAACCTAACAGGTTGGGAGTATTTAGTCACAAATATTGCACACAGGCGGCTTACAGCTTATCTTAACATCGTTGTTAGTTTTAAGGACCAGGGAGTTATTTCTGTGGGGCTTTTTGCGACGGTTGCCCTTTTAAGCCACAGCGCTATTCACCCAGATCCCGGGAAAGGTTTAGAAAAGGTGACCTCAGAATCGTCTGTTCCTATTTTCAACTCATCAGTTTCCTGTGGCTTACGATTGCTCATTTCTGCAGGGGAAACAAAAGAAAAAACAATGTGAATTATGTACTAAAAAGAGAACTATATTGAATATTGCTACCTGGAACGTAAGGACACTTTTGCTACGAAAGAGTTAGTTAATCCAGAGCAAAAACAGCTATTTTCGCAAGATAATTAGCTAGAACGCCGTTTTATTGATGACGATCAACTTACTGAAAAGGTATACGTTTTTTTCTGGAATGGAGTAAAAAGGAAAGGCGGAGTCGGTTTTGCTATCAGGACAAAATCACATTCTCTAAACAACCTTGTTGAATTAGTGATCGAATCCTGTTACTGAGGATACCTTTACATTGTGATCGTTGTCAGTTATTTCAGTATATGCCCTTGCTTTGGATAGTAGGCAGGATTTCAAAATGTGTTTATAAAGATCTAGGAAATTGTATCAAAGGTATACCAAAACAGATAAGATTTTATTACTTGGAATACGCGGATCACAACATATGGGGGATCTTGAGAAAATATGGTCATGGTATAGCAAATTATAATAGGATTATTCTTTTGCAGTTGTGCACTGAATATAATCTTGCAGTAGTATATACTGGAAGATTATGTTCAACCAAAACTCACTCACAAGGTAATGTGGATACACTCTAAATCAAAGCATAGTCATATTCTTGATTATGTCATCATGCGCAAACGTAATAATCAGAATATATGTTCTGTAAGAGTTATGCGGGGTGCAGACTGTGACACTGATCACAATCTTGTTCGTGCTAAACTAAACATCTTAACGTGTATAAGGAAAAAGTGTCAGGCCGAATGGAGTGAAAATGCCTAAACGCATTGATGTCTCCAAGTCACAAAATAAGGAAGCGTGTGAAACTCTTAGAACCTCATTTTGTAATATGCCATTTGACGGTACGATCTAAGTCACTAGTATATATCAAAGGAGTCGAAAGAGCTTAAGAAAAACAAACAAACATAGATATAGGTTTGATGAAAATAATTCCATAGGTACCAATCTTTTGGAAGATAAGAAAAAGGCTTACGAGATATGTTTGTGTTCTAAGGGGTCAGCTAATGTAACTGAAAAAAAAGTGCAGGAAGAAGCAAAATTAAAAGTACAGCGTGAGACACGTCGATTGAAGAACAAGTGGTGGCCAAATTGTCAGCAGACATCCAAGCAGATTATGATGGCAAAAATTCAAAAGATATATATTATAAAATCAGACAAGCTTTTGGACCACGGCCTCCAACACTGGTATCTGTAGAATCCAAAGATGGTTCTGCCATTTTCAACAATGTTGAAAATGGCAGAACTATGTTTAAACGTCATGTAGCCGTTAAAAAAGATTTTATGCAATTCTTATTCTTTTTGGAACAAATATGTCCGTTCTAATTATTATATGGATGTGTAGCTGAAAGTGTATTTTTGTTATGTAATTTAATGACTTAATTATTATAGGTGGCGTTTTCTATAGTGTGAGAGTTAATCTATGCCTAAAATTAAATTGTGTTCTTTTAATAGGAGTTTATTTATTAATAGAGATATATTATAGAAACTTCCACGTGGTTTAATTGTGCTGGAATTTGCGATAAGCGCTGATTGGGGAAATCTCCTTTAGTGGTTTTTTTTTATTAACTATTTTTGCTTGTTTAAAGTCAAAAATATAATTGTGCTGCAATTATTTAAATAATTGTAAATAAAATGACGTATTTAAAAATGTTTTTCGGTTGTTGTCTTACAGTAAAAAATGTAAACTTTTTTATTCTGTATTTTTACAAGCAAGTTTTGTTATAAATGAATTTGGAATTAAAAACAAATTTTATGAATAAAATTGTAATTAAATAGAACTCTTTTTTTTTCATATAACAATTCTTCTAATTTTACTCTCGTGAAGAGGCGAGTAAATGTCAGGGTTTTTTAAACAAACAAAATGTAAATACAATGTATGCTCGTTGTTTGCATGCAGAAAAGACGTAAAGATTTATTCTGTAAAGTTTAAAAGATAATTGTCCGGAAGGGGTCTGTATACTCTGTAATAATAATTTTTATTATTTTTATTCATACGATTTTGCGAACTTTAAGTTTTCAATTTTCTTTCATCAAAATCATTCCTTCATCATATAATGTTTGCTCAAGGCAAACAAAAAATAAACAAAAAACAAATGAAAAACATGTATTTATTTTAAAAAATATCTGCCCTTAATGAGTTGTTTAGTGAATTTGCACAGAACACGTGTAATACGTACTTCATTTACATATGAATAAAATACTATGAGTGTGAAATAAATGCATCTGCTTTCAAAAAAAACTATATATGTATTTAAAAAAGATAAGCAATAAAAGTTACATAGTTATTATTATATAAATGAATCAATAAGGAGGATAAAATGGAAAAGAACCTCTTTAGGCTATAGCATTTCGAAACTAAATGCTCCTTATTAGAAAACGAGAAAAGCCGGCAGAAGATAAGGGTATAAAGATAAAAGGGCTCAATGGTATTTAGATTAGAAATGAAAAAGTAGGGGATGAGATAATGGGGATTAATGAAGGGCATGAATTAAAACATGAAATATTGAAAAGTAAAAATAGGTTAAGGAGTATAAGGAGGAAACAGAGAAAAAATTGTAAGAAGGAGTAGAATTAAAAAGTATGAAAAAGGCAAAATCGAACAAATCTGAGCATTTATACGTATTCCGACTTCGAAGTCATCGGAAAGGTAAACCGAGTAAGATGACTATATAATATAAAACGCCTTGATATTTAACTCCAATTCAAAGTTCCAATGTAAAATAATACTCAATAGAATTTCATATTTTGATAATTAATCCGAAAACGCCCCGAAAATGATCTCTATACTGAGTTCCTTGTTAAAATAACCACCACGAGAATGTTTGATGCTGGTAATCGATATGAAAAAAACTCATATGTGTAGGCATATCAACAACGCTTTTTAAAGGTCAGTATGTTTTCAAGATATATGCACAATGTTCTGGGCTTGACTGAAACATTTTTTAATCTCTCCACCGATTACTTTGCCATTCTCATTTTAAAAATATAAACCCCATATTTTTCAAGTGTCACCTTAAATAAGGCACAGTGCCACTTTAAAGTAGAGGCTAGCATCGGGGACATAAGTTGCAGGGATATTATAAATGGAGATGAACAGCAAGATGCCTGTTCACATTGCACTTGAACTTCTGCATGTCAGTACAGTTGGGAAAGCATAATCCCGGAAGGGAGCTCTAAAGTCTAGCAGTTCTGGTGAAGAAATTATTGGAGTAGAAGACCTTCTTACATCTACAGATCTCTACTGTGTAGGAGTGGGATTTAGCTGCTTGTTGGGTTTGACGGAGGTATTTACGTCGAGGGGATACCAGTGCTTGTAGTTCGTCAGAGCATTCACCATTAAAATGCAAAATTTACGGCCAAAACTAGTACCAAAATTATTATGAAATCGTTGAAATCAGAAGAGTTAGGATCGACATTGAAAAAGCCAGAATTAAGTAAGAGACTTTATTTCGAGAGTCGTTGTCCGGTCTTGTTAGGATTGGGGCAGAACCTACTTTTTCCATTGAAAGCAAATATATGCTCTTAGGAAATGAGATGGAACGAGTAACAGCGATTCACAACCCCATTGTAGATTTGGAATCGATCACCTCAAAATATACGGAAGATATCGAAGAAGATTAATCTGGTATATTTTCTTCGTGTCGTGACTCGGGTACAGGTTCAGAAGGCGACCGGAAAATTGATAAAAGGAATAGTTATAAGGTGGAGAATGGAGTGTGTGAGTTATTCCAAACTTTTGTGAACCATAGCCGTACAATTAACTTACGTGTAAATAATACTATGATTAAAAGTAGCGTGGTATTGTTGAACCGAGAACAAACGGCTCCCTATCGAGGTGATTGCTTTTGACAGGAGAAATATTCTGAAATAACCTCAGTGAAGAGAGTTAGAGAAAGCCCCAACCAGATATTTTATTAATGGTTATATTTTAATTAACGGAAAAATAATGTTGTTTATTTAATGGAGCTTTCCTTTTTAAATGTAATACTGCAATCTTATATTTATCACTTTTGAACAACGTCGATTAAAACAAAACACTATAAAATGCTTGATCCCGAGTAATCAATTCTCTCATACGTTTTCCAACCACATAAAGAGAAATTATATTAATAATGAAAATAGTCAATAGAGATTAAAAAATAATACCAAATTTATATTTATTGATGATGAGGAAATTTGCTGCGTGTGAATATTTTCTTATTTATAAGAATATACCAGTTTTTTTTATATATGGTATTCTCAATATTTGAAGTAAACGTATTTTATTTTTATATAAGCATAACATGGAAATGAATGATTCATTTAAAACTAATTATACACGATGTCCAAAAGTCACTGAAGGGTTAAAAATCTTTATCATTAATTATTTTTTCTCTATTTCACATATTTTACAGATAATATTTTGGAAGTCAACTATGGATAAGTATAGCAGTGAACAACGTATGAAAGCTGTGTAAGAGTTTTACCAAAATCCGGGGTCAATTCGTTTCACTCAAAGAGTTTTTTACATAGGAGTTACCACTTACCAAGGCCCAGAGGTCACTTAAGGATAAGGGTTAAATAGTGTGCAGTAATCAAAGGGGTAATATCCTATTAATCGTTATAAGTGTAAATTTGATAAATTCGGTTACTTGAGGGGAACGGCTCATAAAGAACGTGTTTACGTTAGACTTGAAGATGACCCTGAAGAGCAAGTAGACGGAAGGAGAGTTCTACAGGTATGCAGTTCTAAGAAAGAAGCTTTGTTCATGGAAGCTGCGTTTAGCTTTAGGCACAGATAAAGAGTGGGGGAAATAATTGATAGTGTTTTCAGCTAGACGAGTGTTTCTCGTGAAAATTTAGCAAGGGGACCATAGATTGGAGCTCAAACGAGTACTTGCCATGAAAAAAAAACGATAAAGCAGAGGCAAGTTCGCAACGTCTCTTCTTCTGTGGGAAAGAGGTTGCTGCGGAGAGAAAAGAGCATCACCTACGAGGCTACGAAGTCTATTTTTAATTCTGTCACGGCAGGATAAAACTTTCTAGCAGCGCCTGCCCAGATGTGGCAACGATACTCAATCCTTGGAGGTACTTGGCTCTTATATAGCTAGAGAATTGCATAAGCAGTGGATCGATAAAAAGATTCCCACCATTTTTCCAGAAACCTTGGCAACGGATTTGATGTACATGTTCCATTTCAGATTAGGAGTAAAGGTCAAGCCCAGAAGCTTGCCAAAACATAGAGACACTCCAAGACAAGAACCATTCATGTCAATTTATCCCAGATGAGGATCAGAGCGTTGATGATATAAACATACAAACTTGGTTTTAGATGCATTAAAAGTAACCAGCCACCCTTTTCCTCGTTGGACCACCCGCTCAAGAGAGAGAGAATCAGAGAGAACATTTACAGCCTTTGATGTGTTGCCAAAGATGGTAGTGTCGTCAGCATAAATGTCTAGAAATGATGCAAGGATGTGATTTGGAAGATCATTTATGTAGATCAGGAAGAAAGTTGGGCCATGGATGAACCCCGGAGGAACTCCAGCGTTAAAACTATGAGCGTCTAACTTCTGCCCATCAAACACTACTGTTATGAACCTATCAGAGAGAAATGATTTAATAATTGAGATCACATTTACAGCTATACCATAGCTGGGAATCTTGTGAAGTAGACCTTTATGCCATATCCTATCAAAGGCCTTTGATATGTCAAGACTAATTGCCCTAGAAAGGAAGCTTTCGTCGAGAGATTCGCTTATCCTATGAGATCTAACCGTAAGCACATCTGCTGTAGATTTAGCAGAACTGAAACCATGTTGCATGTCACTAAGAAGGTTATGTCTGCTGAGGAGTTTGACTACTTCTCTATTTTACACAGATTCAAGTAACTTTCTCATGATGCTCAGGAAATTTATTGGTTTGTTCTGAGAGGAAGATGAGCGATCACCTGAATTCTTAAATACATGGCATACTGATGAGATTTTCCAGGGTGATGGGAAGCAATTTTCCTTAAGACAACGCTTAAACAGCTTTGTAAGTATGGGAACAAGTTCTCCTTGAAGCTTTTTCAGCACTATAATTGGAATAACGTCAGGGCCAGTTGCCTTAAGGTTTTCAAGTTTTTTCCCCATGCTTTCGTTCAGTCTTGAAAAACAAAGGATACCCCTTAGGAGAAAGTAGCGCGTGTAATTGTGAGGCAAGGGATTCGAATAACCAACCACACCTCTCCTGAATCGGCACTGTATAGTCCTGTGGCAAGGAGAAGACCAAGACGACTGAAAACAATGCCGAGATTAGCGGAGAGCACATACAGCACCTGAAAGTCCCAAATGGTCACCCATTTAGTACTGACCAGGTTCGACATTGCTTAACTTCGGTGATCCAGCGGGAACCGGTGTGTGAACGTTTTTAAAGGTTTTTTATTAGCTTGGCAACATCAAGCACATATATTTGTATGTTGCATAGCGTGTTTTCTGATACAGGAGGAAATATTGGGGGTTGACGACCTTTGTATCATAGAGTAGAATTACTTGCAAAGTGTTTGGCAGTTTGGCATTGTCTGATGCTGACGATATTACCTCAGGTCCATTGATCGTGATTGGGATAGAGCACACGTTTCTGTTAAGGATCCTGTTTGTTATTTGCTTATCGACGCAACGTTCATTTAAGATATATCCCAAGTCACAACACAAGTCTTGTAGTGATATCTTAAAGAAAGGGTATGTTAACAAACCCCAAGTCCCTCAAGAATTGAAGAAAAACATCAGAAACGAAATAAGGAAGTAAAATAGAAATCCAGAAAAATGTCAAAAATAATGTTTTGGAAATAGTACAAATATGCGAAACTGAAAATGGGAAACATTTTAAAAAACATTATTTTTTTATTTATATAAAAACTGTTTTAATTTTGAATTTTTGAAAAAGATTGCCCAGTATCCTAATCAAATTGTGTTGAATTACGGAAAAATATCATCAAAAATAAAGAATCTATTTAAGTTTCAAAACCCTTCAATGACATTTTGAACGCCTTGTATAATGAAAAAGTAAATGAAAAATCTAAACCTCAATTGGTTAAATAAAATAAGTATATTTCTTTATAAAATGGTTACTTTGCGTGTTTCACAATAATTATTAACGATTGAAAAATAAAAAAGATTTAAAAACGTGAATTTCTTATTATTTTTTGTCATTTAAAAAGTTGTGAGAGAAATTTCCATTTTATGGCAAATGTGTAATCATCATCATCATCATCATCATCTCTAGTATTGAGACATTCTTATGTGAAGGACACAGAAAAATAGTAAAAAATAAAGTTATCTTTTATTTTTAATATGATTTTTACATATTAGTTTTAGTTCTGTCTTATTTTATTTTTGATTTCATTTAATATTTAATTTAAACTAAACTAAAAATCATAATTAGACTTTAACTTATTAGAGTTATGTATAAGATAGAAACACGCCGATACGCAACCTTTTTCATCATTTTATCTATAATATACATAAAACATACTTAATAAAAAAAATAACATTAATTCAAGGTTAAAAATTTAAGATTTATTTCCATTGTAAGAAAATACTTGATTTTGAAAGGAGGGTAAATTTCGTCATACATAAATATAATGTTTAAAGTAATATTGAAATAAAATAAATGTACAAATTGTATATATAGGGTGACCCCAAAAAGAAAAGCTAAATGGAGGCAATCTAGAACATATGCTGTAGAACGGAGAAAAAACGCCAAAGACCCTAGTGTTTTGATGTGATGTTTTGAATATAATAAACTAGTTATGACCAAAGTTTTATTTCATTCGGACAAAACACTAAGAAACTGGGCCTAATTAGAGTTGGGCCCGTTTTTCTTTTTTTGGGTCACGCTGTATTTTTAGTAGAAAAGATATTAATTAAATTCTAATTCAATTCCAAAGAAAGAAAACCTAAAATCCATTTCCACTACAAATCGGATGGGCGGTAAAATTTTGTGAGAGCTATTTTCAAAAATCAATTCCTTTAAAAGTAAAATCAAGCTTAGGTAGCAAAGAACTTTAAAATTACATTAACTTATACTTCCCTGTTTTCCAATGAAAATACAAGAACTTCATAAACGTATATATACAGCACCCCAAAATTTCGAAATTCTGTTTCCTCGACTTGTAATATCAAAATTAATTTATTTGCAGTAAAAGATTTATTTGCAGTAATAATAAATTTGCAGTAACAAGTATTTGCAGTTACAAATATTAAAAATACTTCAGTTAATATCGATTATATTTTATTATTTTGTTTTATTTCAAACTTAAAATTTCTATTTTTAAATTAAAGAAAACACACACTTAAATACAGGGAGGAGAATAAAAGTATACATTTTTTAAAGATAAGTATTTTTAAAGAGGGTTTCGATGAAGAACAAAATATTTATGAATATTCTTAACTTTCTTAGTAAAAATACAACTTGAATAATCGTATAGAATTATTGAATAGAATTTAGAATGTTGAAATCGCACAGCTTTATTTTTGTTCGATTTAAACAGCGTAATTAAATATTAATTAACTTTTTTTAATTTGAATTACTTTAATTTGAATTCATTTTCGAAAAAAAAACTTAGTATTTTGTTTAGCTAACTTTTAATTGACTCTTAAATTATAATCTTATATTTTATTGGATAAGAACATTTAATTTTAAATTCTGTGAAATCAACGATTTTTACTCTAAAAGAATTACACATATTTATCAATTTTTAGTTAAATAAAATTATTTCTTAAAAATAAAGAATTTTTACTTATCCTACACCCCTAATAGATGTATTATCCTTAATGAATAACTGAATAAATCTATATACATTATTATATAGTTTTATATTGCCGTTTTCTTTTTTGATTGATACTCTCTCTCTCTCTCGTTCGCTCTCTCTCTTTTATATATATATATATATATATATATATATATATATATATATATATATATATATATATATATATACCGAAGTCAACTTAAAATTGAATGAATTACGAAGAATGGAACACATTCATAATTCCCGTTAATAAACGTTACAATAAATGCAATATATATGCAATCTCGTATCATTTCGATATGAAACCTGATTTTATTGAAACGTATTCCTTACAGTTAAAACCTAATATATTTCAATTTCTTAAAACAATTAATTCAACTCAATTCTTATTTGTATTTCGAGCTGATTTATCTCTATAGATTGTAAAAGTGATATGCAAAGATAGTAGACGTACACAGAAATAAATTAGTTTCATTGAATCTGATAGCAAGAAATTATGGAGAAAACTGACATATCTAATAAAAGGGTTAATCAACAAAACTCGACATTTTTATTGAATTAGATCTGTTTGAGTAGATCTATACTGTTTAAAACCTCATACACACATATGCATGCATATACACACACATAATCTCACTATTTTCAGTTGTATACTTTTTCAGGAAGATGCAAAACCCGAGGTATGTCATATGAACGAATGACGTTTTCATCAGTAAATGTTTATACAAACTTGAATTTAATTTAATTTTTTTTTAATATTTCACTTCTATAAAGCTAAATCAGCAGGAAGAAGTGTCAAATGATGAAAAAACAGTCGAATTTAGAACCCATCATGAGACGCACGGCGATATATTTTCACAGAAAAGCTGCGTAAGAACATAACCGTCATTAAATGACTAATAAATTATAATAAACTTTACATGTATTAACACTTTAATGTAGTTTTATGGATGTGTGTGTATGTTTATTCTTGATTCTAGCTAATCGTATATCTACACATGTGTGGACTTACGCCTTTGTTTGATAAACTAATTCGAATGTTTGTGGAGCTGTTGTTTCTTACCTGATGGTTGTTTCACTCCTCGTTTCAATCCTCAGTTTGTATTGAAATAAACTTTGCAGAGAGAAAGAAATCTATGCGTAACTAAAATGAGAAACTACACAAATGATTAACAAATTATCTGATTGAAATTACTTCGACACAAACCAGCACAATTTTATATCGGCTGCATAAATTAGCTTGTTAGACATAACACTGCTATCAAATACATGTTGATGAATGCATCTAATAGTTTATTTAGCGGATATCTAAAAGTTTGGAAACTATCAAATGCTGAAACACATTTCCGGTCGCAAACGATTCATTTTATATGATTAATTAAACCCTATACGCGATGTTGCGGTTACATGTTTTCTTTACAGAAATGCGGAAGTACCAAAATATTCGATAGTATCCATTTTTAAAGCATGTGTAGAATAAAAGCTGTTACTGTTTGAACTTGTCATACCTTCAGTCACTCAATTCTCATGTTACAAAATAATTACTTTTTACATAGAACTTTAGACAACAGCCTCTTCAGCAGTTCAGACTTACTACTTTCTTTGCATTGCTTTGGGGCTTACTACTTCGTAATATAGACTCACACTTTGAAATGTTTGAGAATATTTGGAAATAATCAGCTGCCGTCTCAACATTAAACCCAATATGATTTGTGACAACGTTATGTTGTCATGTTATAATAAAAATATTTGATAAGCTATTTATTTTAGGAAATTGTATATTGAGTTATACCTTGACATAACCAAATGAATACGGAAACTTGCAAAAACATAGATTTTTTTTACTATATGGAGTTGATCTGGAAACATAATTTCAAAATAATTCTAGCCATTTTATTATCTATAAGTTCTCTCTCCCACTCATTATCTCTCTCCCTTTCTCTCTCTCTCTCTCTATATATATATATATATACATACATATATATGCATATATATATGCATATATATATATATATATTTGTGTGTGTGTGGATAAGAAAGAGAGAGTATCAATCAAAATGATGAGGTAGTTTCTAAAGAAATATTTTGGCGTTAAAGCATTTGTGTGTGTGTGTTTGCATTGTGTATGTGTGCTTTGTGTGAATTTAGCGAACATTTTTTCATTGTTAAAACACAGAATTTTACCACTTAATGATTTTTTGAATTTTTCTAATGACTGTTTTGCTTAAAATAAAAAAAAATAATATATGTTCTCGTTATTTGATATTCAATGATTTGCATATCAATGAACAAACTGCTCTAAAAGACGTTATAAAAACGTATGCGAGATGACGGGATTGGTTATCAGCAAATGCAGTACAACGGATGTAAACTTTGAGCTTACTGTCAACTTTTCTAATAACCTTACAAGCTATTTCGGCAGAAATGTAACGGTGAGGCAACCAATGCTAGAGTCGGATTTTATGAAATAGAGAGATTAGAGTCGGATCGGACTTTATGAATATCGTTGTCGTCGTGAAATGAAAGAGATTAAACACGATTCAGGTTGGATTTATGAAAACATAATCATCGTAAAATGGATATATTAAACAACGATTTTGAGATGTACGTCGTTAAGTTATGGAGACGATTAAGTTACGAGCCATACGTCGTTGTGTAGTGTGAGATAGTTGTGTCTAGCCGTGCAGTGTGATCTAGTATCTAGCCGTGTAGTGAGTGCTAGCTGTCTAGTCATGTAGTGAGTGCTAGCTATCTCTAGCCGTGTAGTGAGTGCTAGTTGTGTTTTGTCGTATTTGAAGGGAAAATTGTGTTTAAAAGCCCGGGGATTGTGAGTGCAGATCTGAGCACAGATTCGTGTGAGATTATCTTTAAGGATCATATCGGCGTATAGTTTGATATTCATTGATTCGCATATAAATGAATTAGCTGTTCTAAAAAGATTTTATAAAAAGACCGTAGGTGAGATGGCGGAGGGATAGTTGGCAACAGAACAAGACGAATGTAAAATGTCGTGAGCATGCTGCAATTATTATTTCTAATATAATCGTGTATTACGAATGTTTTCAATTCTTCGTTGAATCATCATTAAGTGAATAAACTAAATGGCTATGAAGCTGGATAAATGAAGAGAATTTCAAAAGATGGACTCAGTTAGGCACCAAGAAAACGTACTCGTATTATTCCAGAAAACACATTAACAATTTTAATTTCCTCATGTCAGACTTGAATAGCTTTGATTATTTTTAAAAAGTGTTTTCTGAATTTATTATTTGAAGTATTTCTAATTATTTTTTCTTAAATAAGACCATAACAATCATGTTTGAAAGATGTTGGTAAATTAAGATAGAGTTTGCAAAATCCATAGTAAAACCGCGGAATAGTGTATTCGTTATAGAACCAGTATATCCATTAGTTTTATTATTATTATTATTAGCGGAGTTAGATTCTCATACATGGCCTTTAAACTTATAAATAACATTGTTCCTTCCTAATGTTTATAGGTTGGGAAGGATTTGTTTTGATATAAGATTTTGAGTTTTAAAATTCTTATGAGTAAACTTTTATTAGCCTTGTCAATTAGGGATATGTATCTGTGTAAAATATTTTTATAGATTTTTATTTTAATTTGAAATTTTTTTCGTATCGATTTCAGTAATATGTGTAAATATAGTTCGCGATATGATGTTGGGTATTATTATTATTATTATTATTATTATTATTATTATTATTATTATTATTATTATTATTATTTGTAGTTATATTATTTGGTATCAATCATCAATTTTATTTATTCATTGTCAGGGTAATTAAAAAAACTCTTATTAATAAATATTTGTTTAATTTTTTAAATTCTATTGATAGTGTTTTCTTGGTGGTGAAAATTTGTATTGCAATATAGAAGATTTTTAACAGTGGGTATTTTGTAGCGATAGGAACATTCACTCTTAAAATTAAAAAAAAATCAGCTGTTTTTATGAGAAAATATATTAAACATTATTAGTATTTAACGTATTATTTATAAACGTCCAGATTTTATGTTCATTTGCTTTTTTATTTGACGATTTATTAAAAGACACAATTGTATATATATATATATATATATATATATATATATATATATATATATATATATATACATATATATATACAATTGTGTATTTTTTGTGTGTGACTTGAAAAATATATATAATTTCCGTCTCCCACATGCTAGATGAATATCCACCACAGAATGGGTAAAATCCTTAAACTACAACAGTTTTACACCTTTTGTGTCCTCTTATTTAGATTAATATTATGATTTACAGCTACTAAACCTTATGTCTAGAACCTTTTTTCAAAATTTGGTCAAAATTTATACATGATTTTGATTCTATAAAATTTATAAAATATGAGAATAAATCTTAAAAGCTCTCAAAATTTCAATAAAATTCCCAATTCAGGGAATTTTATTGAAATTTTGACAGCATTTATTGAAATGGTGTTTTATGACCCTGAATTAAATTTAAAGCAAATCTAGAAATGTTGGTTTTAAATGAAAGGTTGTTTCAATCGTATGTCGATTCAAAAGAAAATAAAATGTCATTAGAGAAAGAAAGGCTAAGAAAGAGACGTGAAAGAGATTAAACAAAGACATGGAATAAAATTAATCAACTTTGTGTTGATTTCTATGTCGTTTAAATTAGCAACATGGACGGAATGTGATGGGTGGAGTCACCTAGCTTACTCCATTTTAGGATAACTAATGACTATTTCGTTTCT
>NC_136500.1:105764270-106011770 GCF_053919585.1 Euprymna scolopes | reverse complement strand
CACACTGACACGGAGCGAATGATGACGATAAACGGAAATGGCCGCCACCCGTAAATATACTAACTGGTGGAATTATTAAAGAAATTATATTTAGTACCAACACACACAAAAAAAGAAGTTAAAAAAAGATAAATCAGATGAAAAATGA
The DNA here is from genome assembly GCF_053919585.1 of Euprymna scolopes. NCBI lineage: Eukaryota > Metazoa > Mollusca > Cephalopoda > Sepiida > Sepiolidae > Euprymna > Euprymna scolopes. Next base: position 106,011,622 of record NC_136500.1, on the reverse strand, counting down.
AGGCGCGGCATATTCATTCAGTTGCTCCAAACAAAACAAAATATTTCATTTCAATTTCATAAAATATTACAGAGTTAAATAGACTTAAAAATAAAGATACTGAGACAACTAGAACCGAGATCAGAGAAAAGATAGCAGAAAATATGAGTTAAAGGAGATATAGGGAGGAAAAATTGATCACGCGTGAGCGCGTACACGCTATGTTAAGAATATAATTGAACCTTTCAAAACCGATAATTCGGACATGCCTTTGAAAATTGAGCAAAATCAATTTTGGTATGAATAACAAGTTCACTATCTTTATGGTTTTATAAAAATACTTAAATATTAATAGTAATATGTGTAGCTTATCCCACAAACATTTCAAACTATATAAATAATTGTCGTAAATAAACATTTTATTAGACAAAACCTTTTAAATGAGCAAGGCATTAAAGTCAGATGATTATTACAGTTAGCAATTATTTATTCGAGTAAATCATTTATTAGAATAAACACTTTTTTATACGGCCTAATCACGTTGACACACCGGTTCTTGTCAGATCACCGAAGTTAAGCAACGCTGAGCCTGGCTAATACCAGATGGGTGACCATTTGGGAATTCTCTCCGCTTATCTCGGCATTGTTTCCAGTCGTCTTGTACCTCAACTTGACATGCAACAATGTTGACTCATGAGAGGCGTGGTTGGAGATTGCGCAACTCTTGACACATACATTTCACGCGCAGGCACCCTTACAGTGGGTATCCATAGTCTGTCAAGACTGAAGGAAGCCTTATATATAGCTTGTCTATACCTTTGGAAAATAGATTTTCAAGTAAGAATCCATTTAATTATAATCAACCTATTAATAATCTTCTCCTTAAGTCAGGTCACTAGACGTCACCAACAAGTGCTGACAATATAATTCAAATTATAGTATCATCCAATTTCACAATTACTTAATATACTTTAAAAATAATTTTATGATTAAAAGTGAGAAAAAATTCATAACATTTTAATATTAGTTATAGATAATAGAAATAAATAAATAAATATAAATTACTAGAATTCTGTTTTATTTCAGTAACAAAAATATTGGTAAATAATGCATGTGCGACCTTTCTGGGTCACCGGCAACATATGTGAACCCTCAGCTATCCCTAAATAGGGATCCCGTGTCACATATGCGTCGTGCTCGTTCTTCACAAGAAATTCTTCGCAGGATTTCTCGGTGCAGCAGGGCTCGTTAGTCGAGTTGGTCGGAGTGGATTTCACCTTCGGATTGATATGCCGCTGTCACGCTGGAAGTGAATAGATTTTCATGCACGCAAAAGAAAAACGGACTCAGATATCTCTATTCTACTTGGCTAATTCAGGTTAGATATACAAAATATGAAATGCACTTATATACAATTGTTCAGTTGTTGATTTTTAACAAACATTATTGAGTCCCAATTAAATCTAATTACTTTCAGTTTTGGCGGCGGTGATGAACGGGAAGAGAATGGATGGCGACAACTCTTCGATTAGGATGAGATTCGCTCAAAACTCAGCTCCAACTAACTGATTTTGACGCGGGGATTCGCTTTACGAAGGTTTCGGAGTAGGGTAGATTGCTCGTTAGGCCAATCGCTAGTAAGTACGTCATCCCAGGGGGATTTCCGATTCTCCGCATGCACCTACGAATCTGCGAAGGCTCGCAGCTGTGGTCCTCACGATCGGTTAACCCCGTGACCCCTCATCTGGCATCAGAAAGGAAATTATATTTAGTTATGTCTCTGAAAATGACATAAAATTATCACTTTCACCAAACAATTAGATTTATATGTTGGTTTTATAAGAAAATAATGAAATTCATAAGTTAACTCTTCCTTTCAGCAGGGTCGGCCGCCGCTACCCGGGCATACAATAATAACAAATAACACAAGCAGAGTTGCCCGGCATTCTCCAGAGTTTTAGGAGTCTCAGTCTCCCCCAAATGGGGAGCACTAACGCTCCTTGGGACGGTCACGTCACACAAGTAATAGAAAACGTGCGATTTTAAAATAAGCTTCAGAGGAGGAACATACAGTAACCAATTTGTGGTGATTCAAGCTTTTTTTTCTTTCTTTTCACTCGAAAATATAGCGCTTTAGACAGTCACGTGAGTTCGTCAACAACAGTTTCGTGATGAATATAATATGGAGTTTTAACAGAGATTTTGTCGCGGATTTAGCATTAATCAAACCACACGAGTCCTACAAGTAACGTAATCTTATTTTAAGTTCATCTGCAGCATACACTATGCACATTATTGAATAGTTAACCGATCTCATAAAATATACTAAGTTCAAAACTTATTACCTTACACAAAATTTCTTATGCAGTCCAACTCGCTCTGCTCAAAGACATGCTACAAAACTTGGCATTGATACTTGTTTGGTATGGCGTATATTGCATGAATAGCTGTATTCGAATCTCTATGAATTAGTTATTCAGCAAGATTTGAGACCAGAGACAATGCATATCGAGTCAATTTTACAAATGAAAGATGTCTTTTAAGTAAATCTTAACCTCATTTTATGAACGAGTTGATGAAGCTCATTTTCATCTTAACGAAATTGTAAATATATATGTTCGTTATTAGGCTGCCGTGAAAATCACTGTACCGTCTAAAGGTGAAAGATGAATGCACTGTTGTAAAAACATACCTTTTATTAGAAAAGCGTTTGGAGTTAATTTGAAGTCAGATTGTGGTGTCGATGAGCAACGAATTATTAAAGATTTTTCCCAAATTATGCTCGCAGACCTAAACCCATTTTCATTTCATTTATATAATTCTCAACTTTTAAGTTATACGTGAAAGAATTCGTTTTCTTTGCCGTTTATTGATGACCGGCATTGTAAATTCACTGCAGCTTCGTAACATTAGATAATATAAAATAAGTAGCAGCTTTGGATTTCCCGGAAGATTTTACTCGAGGGAAAATCTGTTTGATCTTCGTATGTGCATAGTATTTTGAGGACGGATAGGCATACTGCGAGACAAAAACACAAATATATGACATAATCTTTATAAGTAATAAAATAATCTTGATTTTCCGTGCATCAAGAGTTTCAGTCAGAAAACACTCAAACGTTTGCTAAGCAAATCGGTTTACCGTCTGCTTAACAACCCCGTATATGTAATGATACTATTAACAATGATCCAAAATTGAAAATCGTTCAAAGTCGGGCATGACTGGGAGTAATCTTTAATAATTCGTTGCTCACCGACACAACAAGCTGACTTCAAATTAACTTCACAAGAAGCTACGGTATATCTGGAAATGTTTTCTCAATTATTAAATCATTTCTCTCTGATAGGCTCATAAGAGTATTGGTTGATGGGCAGAAATCAGAGGGCCCAGTATTAACGCTGGAGTTTCTTAGGGTCGCATACTGGGCCCAACTCTATTCCTGATCTACATCAATGATCTCCCAAAACGCATACTTAAACCATTCATTACGACCATCTATGGAAACACATCAAAATCCGTAAATGACAAAGTTCTCTCTGATTCTCTCTGCTTAAGCGCGTGGTACAGTGGGGAAAGAGGTGGTTGATTACTTTTAAAACAGTTAAACCCAAGCTCCTATCTCTACATCATCAACGCTCTGAATCCCATCTGGCATCAATTGAAATGGATGGCTCTCGTCTAGAGGAGGCTCCATGTTTTGATAAGTTTCTGGGATTGACCTTTACTCCTGACCTGAAATGGAACACGTACATCAAGTCTCTTGCCAAGGTCGCTGGAAAAATGGTAGGATGCTTCTACCGCTCCAGAAGATATCTCACCGCTGATGTAATTCTCTATCTATATAAAAGCCAAGTACGTTCAAGGATGGAGTACTGCTGCTACATCTGGTCAGGAGCTGCTAAAAATAGCCTATCCTGCCTTGACAGACTACAAAATAGACTTCATGGCTTAGTGGGGATGCCCTTTTCTCTTCTCTGCAACCTTTTACACACAGAAGAGACGTTGCGAGCCTTTCTTTGTTTTATCGTTATTTCCATGGCAGGTGCTCGTCTGAGCTCCAATCTCTGGTTCCCGCTCACCAATCTTTCACGAAAAACAGCCGTCTAGCTGAAACCACTGTCAGTAATTTTCCTCACTCTTTATCTGTGCCTAAATCAAAACGTAGATTCCATGAACAAAGCTTCTTTCTTAGAAGTGCACGCCTGTGGAACTCTCTTCCATTTGCCTGTTTCCCACCTGACTACAACTTGGATGTTTTCAAGTCCAACATAAACAAATTCCTGATAAACCGCCCCCTTAAGTAGGCCACTTGATCAAATCTCCATTACTAACGATTACTACGATATTATCCTATTGTATACGCAATAACCCTTATCCCTAGTGGCTTCCGGGCCTTGATAAGTGGTGACTCCCATGTAAAAAAATAACATTTTTTTGAGTGAGTTTATCTACTTTTCATGCAACATTGAGGCACGCGTAGTTACTTAAGATTCTAATGAGTTTTATTGTATCTTATTTTAATGATATATTTATGAACGCCACCCATACTAATTTAAGAATAGAGGTATTCCGTCAATAAAAAGTTTACTTGCGAGCTTAACAGAAAATAATTAATTAATAGTAACACCCACACAACAATCTGACTTCATACTAACTTAGTATTAAATAAGAATGGGAACAAGAAAAATATCTTGTTAATCTTTCCTCGGCATGGCCCCAAATAGTAGCCACTTGCATCCAAGTAGCGATAACAAGTAGGGGTGAAGATGAGTATAAATTAAAAAAAAATCTTAAACCGATTGATAGAATACGCGTAAGTATTGCTTATACTTATAACTCAATATTACAAGTTGTTTTATGATAAACACCGAGCTATCTGACTGTTAGGTAGACTTTTATTACGCTTTTATTTGTTTTTAAATATATATTTAGATATCGTTAGATATCACTAAAATGTTAACATTCCTCGAATACACAAGAATAGCCTGGGTGCCAGACGTTGCCCAGGTGTTTGTAGATGTGTGTTGGGCAACAAAAAAAAATCGTAGTAGGCCGGCAGGCTCGAACCCTTGAAGCGAAGGCGCAAAAGAAAGCGGACGTGTGTGTAAGAGTGTTGGTTGAAAAAAAAAAAAAGGAAAAAAGAAAGGAAAATTGCGAGCGCAAAAAATGTGGTAGCAGGCAAAGGAGGAAAAAAAAGTTTTAAAAAATGTGACGCGTTAGTTGTTGCGCCCATCGCCAAAACCAGAAGTGACGTAGATTTAAATTAACGCTAGACAATCGAAAAGAGGCGATGTCTTTCGAAAACCTCGGATAAAAAAAATGCGATCCCTCCCTGTAGAAAAGTGCCAAGTTGAGGATAAAGAAATGAATGTTTTTGGCCAATGTTTCGATATTTGTCGTCCGAAGGGTCGAGCTTCAAAATGATACCGATCTCTTGAAAATCGGTCGCCTCTGTCGAAAGCTTTGTCGAGACATACCCACCTACCTACCTACCTACCTACCTACCTACATACATACATACATACATACATACATACATTTAAACAGACAGGTGAGATTTATATTATAGAAGATTTCTCTTTGTATATCAAAATTATATTTTATTTAGTTTAATTACAAAACACGTTAGTTTCAATATTTATTATATAGTTTGTTATCAGAAACTCAAGATTCGAAACTTGGTTTAAAAACGTACGTTTTACACAAATAAAATATATCTTAACGCACATGCGCATTATTGTGTTCTGTGTTTTGATGTATATTTTATTACTGTCAAAGTAGCTTTATATAATATTTCTGATACTAACTATTTAAAAAATAAAGATGGTCTCAAGAATGGTAGTGAAAATATCCCTGTTACTGCTTCCACATTCTTCTGCCCCGTTTGAGGAGTTTAGAAGTAGATAGCAACGGCAAGGTACAAAGCAATACTAGACATATTTAATTCAATCATCAATACAAGGCGACACACGTATGGAACACCCGTGAATATATTTGCACAAATAAATCATAAGTAAATTTGAAAAGTGTTTAAATATTTATACATGTAATTTCAAGTGTTTTGAGATTCCATAAATTCCGTCTATCAACATATTCGCCTTCTTCATTATTAATCATAAGACACTGTTGTTTTTGAAAACCTACTCATTATCTGTAAGTGTAATCTTCAAGTTCCTTATTTCATTTGTTTCACCAAATCTACGCGACAGTTTCTATTGGCTCCGACGAGCCTAATCGAATAAGTACTTGGCTGGAGGTTGGTGGGGTTCCATGGTAATATTCAGAGAATTCCTTTCAATTTAATTGATGATAGGCAATCGGAGTTGGAAGTGTCTCTCGACCAATTAGTGGAAAGTAGAGCAGGAAATATATACGCTTATGCTCATACATAATGTCCGTATGTCACACCTACTAAAGTCATGAGAATAATAAAAATAATATTAAGACAAAATGGAAATAAGAATAAAAATAGGAACAGTAAGAATTAGAATCATAAGAATTCGAATGATAAGAATGAGAAGAAGAATGAAAAAAAGAACAAGAATGAGAATGAGAATAAGAATAGGAACAAGAAAAAAGAAGAAAGAAGAATGGGAATCATAAGTAGAATAAAACCCAAATGTAAATGAAAATAATAAAAATAAGCATAAGATTTTACAATAAGAATAATAAGAAAAAATATAATATGAAGAATAATAGTAAAATACGAAAAATAAGAATAGTAACAATAAAAAATAAATAATATAAATAAGAATGTGAATAAGAATAAAAATAAAAACTAGTAAATTACTACTTTTAATAAAAACATAAATAATAGAAATAACAAGAACGACCCCCCATATGAATTTATTATAGATTTTAAACATTGAGGGGTAGACCGCATAAATCGATAAAATTAAAAAAAATTAAATGTTTACAAATCTAAATGAATGATAATTGCTAAGACAAAATCATTTTCACAAATAATCTATAATTTATCTTACAGACTTGTGCATGTATATATAATAGAAAGTGTATATAATGAACAGTGAATATAATAATGATAATAATGATTATGATAATAATAAACAGCTTATTATGCAAAGAACTAATAAAGAGTACAGTGCGAATGTTAAACAAGTGAAGTAAGAAATCACTAAGATTGCTAATGTGTGATATGTAAATTGGAAATAGATTTTGACAGGCGAATTATAATGTTAAACTTTAGAAATAGATTGCGATAAATAAGAATAAAGTTGGAAAATAATTTAGCTAATAATATAAGTCATGGACAGTGTGTGTGTATATATATACATATATATATATATATATATATATATATATATATATATATATATATATATATATATATATATATATATATATATATATATATATATATTCTTCAAGCAAACATTATTAAATTCAACGGAGACACTTTGCTTTATGATTCGTTTTTTTTTAATATTTCGATTTTCCGTATAATCTTTTTTGTGTCAAAATCATAAATATTAATAAAAGTTCCATAATTGTTGCTGTCATGAGCGCTTCCGATTCGTCCACGAATCATCATCAGGTGTTGAAGTAAAAGTCCGAAGGAGCGAAAATGAGAATTAAAAGTGAAAACTAAAATATACAGTAAACGACAATGAGTTAAAATACATAGAGTCGATGAAAAGTCGATTAAAAATATAGGTCAATTTAAATTCGAGTATTAAAATCAACAAGTTCGTGGACGCCGTTAACAAAATCCGACCAATACGAACTACGCAAGACATTTTAGAACGTTACTGCTTTTCTTGAATGCAATATGATTTATAGTGGGTTGAAGAGTTCTAATATATGATGCTTCAAGAATTTTTAATTTTTTAAAATTCAAATACATAGAAGACAGGTTAAATAATACTCTTGTAGAAATAATACAACTTTTCCTTAATTATTCATAAACTATGAATGGATTACGAAATTTACTAACAAAGTTATAATGATGAGCCTCTTAATAAACATATGTATAATTAACTACTAAATTTAATGAGAAATTAGTAATAATAGATGCTTATTTTCGGAACATTAGTAATAATAGATGTTAATTTTTAAAACATGAAGCATCGGATGATAGTAAAGTACATTAATTAAATTCGGGCATTGAATTAAGTTCATAATTTACCTAAATCTCGAAATAAGTTTATATGTCTGTTAAGTTAGTATCTCAAGTAAGAATTTAAAAAATTAGTAGGCACTGAATATCTAAAACATAATATTAACAGTGTATACAAATTATAAAAATAGTAAAGAAATTAATATTATTCTAATAAAATAGAATTCATATACATACAATTCTGTACTTTTAATCCATTATATAAGTATATAAAGATACAAATATTCCCTAGTTTTAGTAAAGCCTTTATAATAATAACTAATGTTAAAAATAAAATAAACAAAAAAAAATAATTGAATGTCAGAAAATACAATAAACAAACTAAATTAATTAATATGTATACTTATTACATTTAAAAAAGAAGTAACTAGTAAAATATGTAATTGTTTTATTTCATGACTTCTAGGGAAATAATTTGAGTGGTTTCAAACATAAATAACATGCTTGCTTTCCACACATTAAAATATCATTCTGCAAATGTCAAAACCGGGAATTTACAAGCAATCTCCCTTGACATTGACATTCTATCAGGTTGATAAGAAAGTTCTTGCGCTTTTCCCCTTTTGAATAAAGATGAACATTAAATTAAGATGAGCATTAAATTCAGATGAGCATTAAATTAAGATGAGCATATCTCAAATTGATCGAAATAAGCACCACCAGAATTAACACACCTTTGTCAATAGAAAACTAGTTATCTATGCCAGTAACGTAAGAATCTTGATGATGCAGTCGCTGAAGACGTTTTCGATATTGCTTAGGTTTTTGAAGAATTTCTCACACAGAATATTATTAAAATGTTTGAGAGTGTAGTAGTCGGTAGGGGAAAGGTTTGGAGAGTACGACAAGTGAGGCAAAATTTCGTAGCCCAATTCGTTCAACTACTGACGAGTCGAAAATTGGGCCTTTTCTGTTAACTAATGCTGGGTATTGTTGTCGAAGTTTTTGGTTGGTTGGTTGGTTGATTTTTGTTTTACGGCATATAAACCCTTTTCGGGTTATTTAATGCCGAATCCAAAGATTTTGAAGAAAATTTTTTTAATAGAATATATTTGTTGTTTTCAAGTCGGTTTCTATTTAACCCATAGTTGGGACCCTAACAGGTACTACAACTCCGGGTCAGAGTGGACCTGGGAGCAATAATAATTAAAGAGTGGATCCACACTCCCCAAAGCCCACAAGCTGGTGCCTCACCACTGGATATAGTTTAAGGTCATATCCAGGACTCCCATTGAGGGACTTTTACCCTCTGCAGAGGGGCAGTCGGCGAATTCTAATGCCCCACCGACAGGGCCGAAGTTTTTGGTGAATTTCATCCATTTGTTGACAGTATTTTCCCGCCGTAATGGTTTCGCATGCATTAAAAAAAAACTTAATGGATGTGACAGGCTGTGGACAACCGAACAGTCAGCATGATTTTTTGGTGCAACTCTTGCTTCGGGAAGTGCCGTAGGGCTTCGTCGGCGTCTAACTATTGAACTAAGCGTGGCCGGTTGTGGTAAAGAACCTACTTTCACTCGCAAATCGCATCCCGGTCGAGAAACGGGTCGTTCTTGTCGCGTAAAAGAATGGAAGATTACACTTTATAACAACGTTTCTCTTGGTTGTGGTTCAATTCGTGAGGCACCTATTTGTCAAGTTTTTTGTCTCTTTCTAGTCTATCTCAAGTGGTTGGAAATCGTCGTATACGTTGCGTCTAATTCAGAAGCAAGTTCTCGGGCAGTTCTGTGTGGATTAGCTTCGACTAAGACTCTTTATTGATCGTTGTTAACATCTGATGATCGACCATTATGCTCTCGTCGCCGCCACGAAATTTTTTAAACCACTATTGTGCTGAGCGTTCAGTAGTGGTTTCTAGGGCAAACGCTTTATTGATGTTTCAGCAGTTTTTCGGCCTAACTTGAATTAAAATAAGAAAATCGTGCGATTTTGTATTTTTTTAATCTTGTATTTAAGATTCTAAACTGAAGACAATTGTTTTAAAGCGATTGTTATTTAAACGATTAGATGACGCGAATAACACTCTGTAAAATAATATATTAAGTAAAGTAATTTTAACGAAAACTTTTTCAAAATACATCGTTTGAAATCAAAATTAAAACTTCCGAAAGAACTTTTTATCAATCTAATGAAAAGGATTTTTTAACTTCTTACATTATTTAATAAAATCTCGTGTATTTAATTTCCTAAATATCTATAATGATATTAATATCGACAAAACTTTCAGTTTATGTTAAAAATTTTTGCAATAGTAATTAGAAATCAATATTTCAGAATATGAATTTATTAGAAACTGTTTTTAATATTATTATAAATATAAATAAGAAATACGTATAGCTTTTTGAAGGTGCTGAGCAGTAATTATGTATACGGTATTTCAAAGCTTTGTTTTATGATTAGAATTGCATAAACATAAGCTGTTTTGATGTCAGTAGAGTTCGAATGACGACAATTCTCAGGCAATCGTCAATATGTTGGCCTTCTCAATTTGATACTTAACAAATACTCATTGAGATGAGAAGAGTGATGGATCTCGTCATGCGTAATTTCTTCAACAATCTGTGACTATTTATGACGTGCGACATCGGAGACCATTTTGAATTAGCTCAATAGTTTCTTTATCTACCCTAACAATATAAACATTAAATATTAGTTATCTAAAAAAAAAAAATTGGACGGGAAATAGAGAAGCAAATAATAATTAATAAAATGCCCCTTCCCGAAACAAACATGTAAGTATCAGGAAGTTTCATTAGATGTCCTGATTCCTTGCTGAGCTAAGTGATGATACATGAAAAAAAGTTTCACATTTGTACATTTAGATATATAGTTGAAGAATAACCGCCATAGGACGCGTAAGCTTAATACCATGAAGCGAATGATTGCGCCACTGCATATAATGAAACTAAGGCTTATATCAATAACTTTTATTTTTATTGTCATCAAAATCCATTTCAAGATTGTGCTTGCACAAAATGTTTACAGTTTTAGACGTATGGTTAATGGGTCTTAAGAACAAATGTCAATTAAGTGAATCTTGCTTAACCGCTGTCTAATGTTCAACGCTCAAATTAAGATTAAATCTATATAAATTGTATATAAATGGGAAGTGATTGCAAATAATAGAACTAAGAAATATATTAGATGAACGATATGCTGTAACTATATATTATCATTTAGAATATCTAACGAAGAAAGAATAAGGAATCGAGCTTTTTAGCTAAATACGTACAAATAATGCAGAATATATATTGAAATAGTCAATTTTAAAAAGTGTAAAACAGTGCAAGTAAATCTAGACGTTGCAAACTTTGCACCGTCTAATGATATAATATAATAGTATCTAAAAAAACTTATTTAATAAAAGGCAATAAATAGCGTAACGTTTTGCATAGATCTAATCATGCACACCTCATCTTTAACCAAACTGCGTAGCTGAAAGTAAATTAATAATTTATATATTAGTTTTTTTACTTGGATACATATGAATGAGGAGAGTGGAATGTAAAGTAGTGGGATGTAATAAACTAATGTAAGTATAATAATAGTATAGGTAGCCAATCTTTAATTATCTCAGTAGTAATCAGTAAAATAAAGCTAAACAAGTAGCTAAAAACTGAGTAAAGAGCATAATAAATATTGAATTAGCAAAAAATAGACATAATTTATGTTGGGTAAAAATATTTCAAAATTAAAATATTCCATAAGTCCAGTATAGATATGGTGGAGAATTATATATTAATTATTAAAAAAAAAAAGTTTAAACTTTTTTAGTGCAGATATTTTTTAAATTGCAAGGGAAATAACTGAGTAAATCAAAGCAAACAATGTTGATAAATAAGGATGAAAACAATAACAAATATTGAATTGGATCGCAATAAAAATATGAATTTATTTAAATGTAATTATATTTTACATATATTTTATATGTAATTATATTTTAAATGTATTTATACTTTGTAACTATTAGTAATACGCAACGATTACAGTTTATATGAAAACCAAACAATACTTTGTTCCTATAATATTTAAAAATAAGGGGTTATTTTAGTATCTAAAACGTAAATAAATCGACTGTAAGTTTTATAAAAACTTGTTTATATACTGTAGGCCATAGTTATTAGTTGAAATGGAATAAAATTATTTCATAATACATAGTAGATTAAAACCATTTGGAAACGTTATAGTACGTCTACGTAAACAAAGATTTGACTAGGTTTACCCTTAAAGATAAGATGGCTGCCGTAAAAGATTAACGGTAAGATGGCAATCGTAATAAATATGCGATGTTAATGCTTCTATAGAGATTTTTTCCGACTATATATAGCTACGTTTATGAGTAAGTATACTTTCTGTTTTTTATAAGTATACGTAAGAAAAAGATATATATTGACATATGAATATTGATTGTATCTGTGAACGAAACAGTTCTGTAAATGTATAGAAGTTTTGATATGTTTAATGAACTGAATGGTAAGACGAATAAAACTTGGAACTTGGAATGTAGCTATATTGTTGTTCATTTGTATATGCTCCATGAACTTCTAAACTTAAGACTCGTAGACGCAAAAGGTGAAATATAATTGAAAAAGTATGTTTTCCTCAAAATACACACACACACACACGCACACATACACACACACGCGCGCGTGCGCGCACACACACACACACACATATATATATATATATATATATTGTCTAAAATTATCTGAAAATCTTTATATAAAGACCATTTATTATACACACATACTTATATATATATATATATACATCTCTCTCTCTATATATATATATGTTTGTGTGTGTGTGTGTGTGTGTGCGTTTGTGTGTTAGAGTGTAAGCTAATTTTCTTATTTCAAGAATAAATGAACTCATAACACTAGTAAATATTGCAATAAAGACCAGTGTGCTTCTTTGGGAGTGAGGTCCGTGCTTGATTATGCCTCCTTCCCTGCAATGGTTAGGAAGTAGATATCGCTAGGAGGCATTTATGGCGCTAAAAGTATGACGCATATTTGAGTAACATACAGGGTCATTCCAGAAGTAATGCCTCCTATTTTTCTCCACCCAAATGAATTGCATTGGCATGATAGCTGAACTTATGCATTTATGATCTGAAAGTTTCATTCTCTGTGTCAGATATTGACGGTGTGAAACACTAAGAAAGGCATAAACGTGCAACAGAAGCAAAGACACGCTATCAAATTCCTGCCAACAATGCATGGAAAATGGTGGTAAATAGATCGCATCTTCAGTTCCTCGCGAATAATACACGCATTAAACTGTGCACTTATTGCATCTTAATAAAGACGGCGGTCATTATCCATAAATCGTTTTATTCGGTCAATCAACTCTGCTGACTTCCTTACTTCTCCCTCATCTCTCATTGTCCTTCACAGACTCCCTGTCTTCCTTCAATTTCTTATACCACTCAAAAACTGATTCTAAACTAATCCAAGCTTGCCCAAAAGCAGTCTGAAGCAGTCTACACGTTTATGTGGCATTTCCCCAAGTTTAAAACATAATTTTATTGCATATCATTCTTCTAAAGTGTTCTTACGTCTAGATTGCATTTTTGAAATTCATTAACTGTGATAATCAGTCTTTAGTAGGGTGTATTCCACTTCCTACTGTACTGCTCATGTAACCTGAAATCATAAAAATTGGTCAGCCATCATGATATATATCATATTAACATACTGAATTTTCAAGAATCCACGACAATTTTAAATGCCTGACACAACGTATGTAAACTTATTAAGGACACATTGTACATATATATATATATATATATATATATATATATATATATATATATATATATATATATATATATATATATATATTAGTCATGCGTCGATTCCAAAATATTTCCCGATTCCGATACAATTACCGATTTCGTTTTTCTGATTCATATACGATTCCCGATTCCGATTCCGATTGTTTTAAAATTAATGAATACGTAATTAGTGTTTGTTGTTTTTTTTGTTTTCTTTTTTTTGCAAGATTTTAAATTTCTTGGTAATTTCAGCGTATGTTTTTTTCTCAAATGTTTTCCTTGTAATTGATTGAAAATTGGGAGACAACAAAATATTTATTTTAATTTTAAAACAAAGCCAGATTGTATAAGTTCGTCGTTAGTGTACAACATGCTACCTGAATGTTTTCATAAACAGTTGTTACGAACGAATTTCTAAATAATGTTACTATTTAGATAACCATTTTTAACATGAGGGCATGGGGTTTGTTTACTATTCTGTGCATTCTCTCTATGAATGAAGTTAAAATTTTATTTTAATTATGAAAAATTGATGGGTTATTAAATTGAATAGCTTTGCTGTAAACGAAAAACAAAAACGAGATGGAAATAATAATAATAATAATAATAATAATAATAATAATAATAATAATAATAATAATAATAATAATAACAACTAGTGGGACCAGTGGAAATTCCACAGGGGCTGATTAATATGAAATATATTGATGTTGGCATTCTACATGGAGACGCTCTGATATTATTGTAGCTATTTTGTTTAAACTGCAAAAGTATTTATCCAAGCTACCTGGACGCCCGACGTAGCCAGATCGTAAAATACGCTTAAATATTATATTTTAATTCTTGCAAATTTCGTATATATTATTATAGAGTTAATGTTCTATCGATTTTTATATATTATAAAGTTTCGACTTCAAAAATAAAAAATATATCTGTATGACTTGGGTTCATCAGCTTGAATTGAACCCTAATAATAATAATAATAATAATAATAATAAGAAGAAGAAGAAGAAGAAGAAGAAGAAGAAGAAGAAGAACAATAATGTAAAAATTGACATTCAGATAAAACAAAGTTTTATTCACTGACCGTATAAAATGTGTATTGTTCAACTTATCGAAAATTAAACTAAATCTCCCTCAGTGTTTTCTTTAATTTTCTATTTTTGGGCGATCATCAAGATTCCTAACATGTGATCCCTCATGTCAAACAGTATTTCTTATTCCTACCTTATACTCAACGCTACTTGCTCTTTTTTACTGAATAAACGCTTTAAAATAAGTTAAACTACTAACAATTTAGCCAACTAGGTAGAAAATACATTTTGCTCTTTTTAAAACAGTAAATAAGTATAAATATTTCCAAAATATCTGAAGTATCGTTTTATGAACTAAATAAACGCTTTAAATAAGTTAAGCTACTAAAAACTTAGTCAGCTAGGTAGAAAACGAACACTTGGTAAATCGATTTGATCTTTTTTAAAAGAACAGTAAAACGATTAAAATATATTTTTTTAATATTATGGGGGTGTAGTCTCGTTTTAAAACAATATCTCCTTCAGGAACGGTCATAAAATGTGTGTTTTAATAATGCACTTGTTTTCCTACATAGAAAAATGGACGAGTTTTCCCTGGACGAGTTTTTCGTAGATGAGTTTTCTGTGGACGAGTCTGTTTATGTATCATTCAAGGTGTTGATAAACTCATCGGACTTTTTCATCTATATCTTTCACTTACGTCCAAAGATGAACGTCATGAAATTTCATTTATTCCAGAAGAAGCCGATGATAGACACCGTCGATATACAGCTAGCGCCAACGAAATTTAAAAACACAGTCCAGAGCATTTAATCAAGTGAACTCCACTTGATGGATGTATCTAGACATTTAGCGAATCAGTGTGAAAAAAGGGAATAGGCAAGTTATCTCTCGATAAATGACCAATAACAAAGAATTAATTAAACTCTGTGAATCAATTTTAAATTTGTAAATGAGATTTGTAACTCATTCTGTGGTCCCTCTCAGTCTTATGTTTTAAATGAACAACTTCTAATAAAAAGCAATTTGTGCTTGTTTCGTTTTTATTGTAAAAAAAAAGAAAAGAATCGGTTTCGAATCGGAAATTAGGCTATAATTTTTCGGATTCAGACACCGACTCCGATACCCCAAAATGTTTCGATTTTTTCGATTCCCAATTCCGATTCTAATTATCATCCCAACACTAATATATATATATATATATATATATATATATATATATATATATATATATATATATATATATACAGTTTTATCAAAACATTAGCTTTATTTGAAAGATAAAGATTTGCCACATCTAATCTTTTTTTATTTAAATTCAACCCTAATGACCTTATATTAATACATAATTTATGCCATGAAAATCTCGGACTAATCAAATACGAGAAATACTCCTAATGTAGTGAAATAATATTGTGTTGTCGCTATAGAAATATATTCAAAATGAGATAAAAATTATTCCATTTCTTTTTGGTTCATGTTTTTGTAAGACTTATACGTATTTATTATTTAATATTTGTATTAAATCGAAAATAATATATTTGCTTCTTTTTTGTAGATCTACACGAAATTATTTGCTTATATTTAAAATTAAAATTCTGTTAACTTTAGATTCATGAACAAAATGTCTTAATTTCAAGATTTAACGCTGAGATATGAATTGAATTTGTTGAAAAAATATTTTTATTATGTTTTTATTTTCATTTTAGTCTTGTTGTATTTTAGAATAAAATCTTGTCTCAATGCGCATGAAAATTATTTAAAATTAGATTCTTTATATTTTACTGATATTTCGATAAACTTAAAATTCATTCTTTTTTGTTTTCTCCAATTGAAGAATTCTATTCCTAAATAATAACCATTATTATTTACTTTTAAAGCTAATTGATGAT
Source organism: Euprymna scolopes (assembly GCF_053919585.1). Classification (NCBI taxonomy): domain Eukaryota; kingdom Metazoa; phylum Mollusca; class Cephalopoda; order Sepiida; family Sepiolidae; genus Euprymna; species Euprymna scolopes. The sequence continues at coordinate 105,994,800 of NC_136500.1, read as the reverse complement.
CATTTTTCTCCATAATATGCTTTTTCGTTGGATTATTAAATTATAAATCACGTTGCTGTATTAAAATAGATTTGGAATTTATTTATGTTTATTTCGATATACGTGCGTATATGTGAATGTAGGGTGGCAATATGCCATAGAGTTGAGAGTTTTACAACAAGATGAAGCCAGGTTAACCATTATACCATATAAAAAAGAAGGACATGTAAGTCTTCTGTTTTTCCTTCTCTATCACGTTCTCTCTCTATGTGTCTCTCTCTCTTATTTTCTTTCTCCTTCTCTCTTTCCGTCTCTCTCTGTCTCTCTCTCTCTCTCTTATGCTCTCTCTCCTTCTCTCTCTCCGTCTCTGTCTGTCTGCCTGTCTGTCTGTCTGTCTGTCTGTCTCTCTCTCTCTCTCTCTCTCTCTCTCTATCTATCTATCTCTCGTGCGATGAATCAATGTTTTTTGTTTTGTTTTACCATTTCCTTTTGTTTATAATATATTTTCTGCTCAGCAATTTAGATATCATCGTAGGACACCCTGAATCCTCATGAGTTTTTGTTTCTTTGTTTTGTTTAATCTCACCTTCTTTTCTTTTCTTTCCTCTCCTCCAATGTCCTATTTTTTAAATACAATTGATTTAAATTTTAATATATGTGTTTGCATTCAGTTGCTCTCACTGTGCCGGCCATTCGTCTATTCCATATTTTACGGGTCTTGAAGGAACCTCCCTGTTCCCTTATGTCCGGCGCAATATATCGAATCCAGAGGAACCTTTCCTTAATTTTCCTTAATTTTTTTTATTTTGTTGCGTGAGCACCTTCACGTCGTCCCAACGTGGGCCGTGATCGTAACAAAAAAAGTTACAAAGGTACAGATACAGAAGGGTTATTTTGATGTCCATTTTATCTTTGTTTTGTTTATATTCCATTGTTTGTAATACTGTGCGCTCTTAAGATATGGCTACTTTAAAAGCACTAAACATATGAAGACATTCACAGATGTTCAAATCTAAATTAATTTCCTCTTTTCTGGGAGGTTGACCGAGTGAAATCGAATATTAAGCTGAAGGTAGGACGGGGAGACCTTTATGCTGTCCTATAACTTTTTTAAGAATAGCTTTTCGTTTTTATTTTCTCAGCGAAGACAATTTTTAATTAGATGCCTCATTTATTTTTTATTGCTAGTTTGAGGTTTACTTGTTCATTTACATGGTGTGTTTACGTTTGTTGTTTTGTTGTGCGGCTTGTCATTGTAACGGCTCTTATCATTAAGTTTCGACCTTTAAAAGCTTGCGGCAATGTCAGGTGTTTCCAATTGAACGATACTGTTAGAATAAACAAACATAACATTCTTTGATTACTTGTCGAAATATTAGACATAAAGGTTCGTATTTCTCTTTTGAGTATATAGTAGCCCAGAGATATCCATAGATGTTGTCTTGGTGTTCTTCAGAAGTGATAACTAATACTGTTGTTTCTTTATACATAAGTATAATTGCTTTCATTAAATATTGTTACATTTTGAGTAAGTAAGGGGCACACTAAATATGCTGCACTAAATCCATAAATAGAAAGTTTCGATTAAATGATTATTTTTGGTTGGTTGGTTGGTGTGTTGTTTTTGTTTTACGGCATATCAACCCTTTTCGGGTTATTTAATGCCGAATCCAAAGATTTTGAAGAAAACGATTTTTAATAGAATATATTTGTTGTTTTCAAGTCGGTTTCTATTTAGCCCATAGTTGGGACCCTAACAGGTACTACCACTCCGGGTCAGAGCTGGGGCCTCACCACTGGATATAGTTTAAGGTCATATCCAGGACCGATTATTTTTTGGATGTCATACATGTATGAATATAAAAGTAAAAATGTTAAACCCAATAAAATGTTATAAACGAAATGAGACTTAAATCAACTCAGTCTTCAAAACGTTTCTATCGCGAGTCTACTTTCCGATGACGAAGTGAATATTTTAAATGAATATGGTTTCCTGATAAGCAGATGATTAAATTTGAAATCTATCCTGTTCAGCTTTCTTTTGAGAAACAGGGAAATTTTACATAAATATTTTTAGATGAAAAACGCGATTTTAAAATCTGTTTGCAGAAAATCACACATGATTGTATATATACATATACCTATATATATTTATATTTTCATTTTTAGAAAGCTTAGATGAGAAGTCGTCAGTACCGTCGGTTTCAAACCTGATAATAGGAATTGTTTTAGGCCCCCATATGAAGCTCTCTTCGGCCGATCTATCTCATCTGTTTGTAACCGGAAGTGGAAACATATACATACATTACATGAACGTGTGCAAATCTCGTTTTTTAACCTTAAATTTCAATTGATTAACTTTAAAGGATTGTCCACTTAATATTTCGGATGGCAGAAAAAAAAACACAGAAAAGGAAAAAAAAAGATAATGAAAGAGAAAAAGAAATAATTGGTATATACTTAAATGGTTCTGTTATTAATGATTATAATATATGTGAACTATTCATCGCGTCAACTATGAAATAATCTTATTTTTAGTCACCTATTAAATAATCTAATTTTAAATTTGTTCAATTGATTAGTGTTTTAGAAAACATTTTCGATGAGTGTAATTAATATTTAAAAAAGGTAGGTTTCTTCAGACTATTTTCAAGTAATTCACACTTGGCCTATATTAGATTAGGCGATTTGAAGGAGAATATGAGCATGTGTTACATAGTATATAGGATATGAATAAAGTGAACTATAGTATTATATGAATAAAAATTAGACTCGATTTAAAAAGATTTGGGGGTGAAGTCGATCAGGCCTTTACAAAGTCGTCTCCCTTAGATTAGTTTACGAATTAGTTTGAAAAAAAAAACATTTCAGGTAAAGACCAAGAAAAAACAATAAAATTGATGAATTAATAAACCAGATTTTTTTTTCATTAATAACGCGATAAATATTTAAAATATTATTATTTAGAACAACCGCCAACGACTTTCTTGACTCCCCTTTTTTATATAATTATTAATAACAGAACCATTTAATTATATATCAATTCTCTCTATTTCTATTATCATTTTTCTTCTCCTTTTCTGTTTCTTTGGCGTCCAAAATATTAAACGGACATTTTTTTTTTATTCAATCATTTGAACTTTAAGGTTTATAAAAACAGATTTGTATGAGATCTTGTAATGTATGTGCATGTTTTCATTTCCGGTTATAAATTGATAAGATATATAAGCTGAGGAGAGCTTGATATAGGGACCTAAAACGGTTCCATATTATCAGGTTTGAAACCGACGGTACCGATGACTTGTTGCATCTAATTTTCCTGAAAATAAAAATATAAATATTATGTCTTTATTTTGAATGTTTTTCCTTATAATAGATCACTCTGCTGAATTTTATTTTCCAATACGGACACACACACACACACACACACACACACACACACACACACACATATATATATATATATATATATATATATATATTCGCAATATCTTGACTCCCGGTCGTTGAATACCATCATAACTGTTTACGATGTATGTACGTATATATATATATATATATATATATATATATATATATATATATATATATGGGAGTCACCATTAATCAAAGCCAAGAGGCCACTCTAGGATAAGAGTTATATTAGTTAAATAGTGAGACAACAGGATCACTCACGGTGGAACTTATGGAGGGCTAGATTATCTAGATGGGTGAAGCAATAGAAATTTATACACATTAGATTTGAAGACAACCAGATTATAGTTGGCTGGGAAGCAGACACACGCCACTTTGTTCCACATGCGGATAGTTCTGCGAAAGAAGCTCAACTCATGAAATTTTCGTTTAGTTTGGGACAAAAAAGGGAATTAATAAAGTTGTTGGCGGTTGTTCTAAACATCTTACCGGGACGTACCATAGACAGGAGCTCAGTTGAGAACGTAATATGAAATCATGGATAGGGCTGGGATAGACTCGCAATGTCGCACCTGTGAGAAAGAGGAGGCAAGGAAGCGAAAACGTCATCACTTCGAAAACTGTTTTGTATCCTGTCAAGGAAGAAAAGGGTGCCCTTATGAACGCCACTGCAGATTTGGCAGCAGGATTTCTTCATAAGATGTATTTTATTCCTGATTTCGTGGGGGTGAGGGAACACGACTTCACCATTTTCCAGTGATTTTGTCAACAGATATGTTGTAGTTCAGAAGTAAATAAAAGTCCCAGAAGTTTGTACAAATTGAGTTGCTTCATCAAAGCAAGAGCTATTTACCTCAATAAGAGCAAAGTGTGCGTGTAAGAGTTGGTAGTAGCAGAAGTTTTCTTTTTTAATGTAATTAAGGCAACTAGCCATTTTACCTAATTTTATCACACGCTACAGGTCGGAAGAGAGAGAACCAGCAAGATTCTGATCTCTGTAGGCTTTTGAAGTGTTGCCATAGATGTTAGTATCTATATATATATAGTAAGTTCTCTACTTAAACTAATTCTAACTAGAATCTTAAATAATAAAACTCATAAGTGTCTAATCTTTCTTATTTTTATATTTTTAGCCATGCCTGTCGGTAATGACTTTAGAGGGCGATTTTATTTAATAAAAGTTTTCAGTAAGTTATCCATTGTTTTATAAAATAAATTTATTTCATTCCTATAAATATTTTCATATATAGAGACAAAATAAGACAAAAAATTATAAAATAAGTACACTAAAATAAATTTCTTATAAACTATTAAAAATACTTATGCAAATTAGCCAACAAAGTACTTATACATATATCATTTGTCTGTAGTCTATATAGAATAAATAGCAGCTAAATATGGTTGTAAAAACAGTTCAAATGCTCAGTAATGACATAAGTATGGAATTTGGTATCAAGGTCTATGTTGTTTTTAAATTGAAAAGAGAAAAATGGTTCAAAGCAAGGACCAAAAAAAGAAACAGTGGCAGCTGATGTGAATGTGGAATAAAAAGCAAAGAGGATCGAAAAATTCTAAGACTTAAAAAGGGAACTAAAAGATTGAAGAAGATAGAAATTATAACTATTGTGATGGGAGGCATGAGCAGTGTTACAAAAGAATTTGACAAGTGGATTAAGAAAAGACTGCTTTGTTGGGAACCGCCAGAATCTTGCGGAAAGTGATGGAAGATTGAGAAAACAAGATGTTGATAGCCTATGTTCATTTGTCATGATCTGCCTATCAGTATAAAATCGGCAATACCAACAGCCAGACACACAATCTGAATAAAAAAAATCTATCTATCTATCTATCAATCAATACTCTTATAAATTCGGTTTTCTTTTGTGTGTATCGATATTCATATTAAAAACCGTCTTTTCTTTTATTTAAAAAGAAAATACAATTTTCTTATATCTTGATTGTGAAATTACATTCACTAGAAAACGATCTAGCTTATTTGCATATTCTTTTAAACTTTCATTTTAATTACTTCCCTATTAGTTGCTTCCGTTTTGTATGGGATAATCATCGTTAGTTAACTATTGCGTATAATTATATTCATGCAGATATTCTACATGATTTATACTTGCATAATATTTGCGAAAAAAGTGTATAGTCAACACAAAATTGTTTCCATATATATTTATGTATACGTATATATTTTTGTTAAACAAATCTCTCTCTCTCGCTCTCTCTCTCTCTCTCTCTCTCTCTCTCTCTATATATATATATATATATATATATATATATATATATATATATATATATATATAAGTGGACGTGTCTGTGTATCTGTCTGTGTGTTTGTCTGCGTGTCTGTCTGTGTGCATTTCCCTACGCAATAACTCTGTCAATTTTTAGTCTACAGATTCGAAATTTGATATACAGGGTACCGAGATTTGAGAAAATCGATGTGATCCGTGTGCGGCCAGAAATTTGGCTGTTAAGGGGTTAAAGTTCAACGATTAGACCTTAGAGAACTTTACCAAATTTTTGGTCTAAACAATTGATATTTTGGATATAGGTTCCTTGGACATGGATCTAACTTAATAACTGAATTTGAGTCCAAAACAATAAATGTTAAAGGGTCATAATAGGGGTCAAAGTTTTTAAAAAATGACTTTTTTTTTTGCTCAACATACATCTCCAAACATTCGGGCAACGCAGGGCACCCACGCTAGTATATATATATATATATATATATATATATATATATATATATATATATATATATATAAAAGTGAAAGTGTCTGCCCGTCTGTGTATCTGTTTGTCTGTCTATGTACATTTCCTTACGCAACCACTCTGTCATTTTTCAGTCTACAGACTCGAAATTTGATATACAGGGTACTGATTTGGGAAACTATTTGTAATCCGGTTACGGCCAGAAATTTGGCTACTAAGGAGTCAAAGTTTAACGATTTGACCTTTGAGAACTCTACCAAATTTTTGGTCTAAACAATTGAAATTTTAGATATAGGTTCCTTGGACATGGATCTAACTTAATAACTTTATTTGAACCCAAAGCAATAAATGTTAAGGGGTCATAATAGGGGACAAAGGTAAAAAAATTAACCCCATTGTTTTGTTGTTTTTGCTCAGCATACACCTTCAAACACCCGGGAAACGCCGGGCTGAAATGCTAGTATATCTATAAAAGTGAATGTGTTTGTATGTATGTGGGTCTGTCTGTGTACATTTCCCTACGCAATAACTCTGTCAATTTTCAATCTACAGATTCGAAATTTTATATACAGTGTATTGAGATTGGGAAAATCTTTGTAATCCATTTTCGGCCAGAAATTTGGTTGTTAAAGGGTCAAAGTTCAACGATTTGACCTTTGAGAACTCTACCAAACTCTTCCGACAATTTTGGATCTAAACACTTGAAATTTTAGATATAGGTTCCTTGGACATGGATCTAACTTAATAACTTCACTTGAGCCCAAAATAATAAATGATAAGAGGTCATAATAGGGGTAAAATTAAAAGAAAAATACCTGTGTTTTTGCTTGTCTTCTTTTGCTCAGCATACATCTCCAAACACCCGGGCAACGCCGGGCACCAATGCTATTGTGTATTGATATTCATTGTGTATTGATATTCATATTAAAGACCCTCTTTTCTATTTATTTAAAAAGGAAATATAATTTTCATATATTTTGGGTTGTGGAATTGCATTCACTAGCAAAAGGTCTAGCTTATTTGCATAATCTTTTAAAAATTCATTTTAATTAATTCCCTATTAGTTTTTTTCTTTCGGTTTTTATTATGGGATGATAATCTTGAGTTAACTTTTACCTGTAATTATATTCATGCAGATATTCTACATAATTTATACTTGCATAATATTTGCGAAAAATTTTACAGTAAACACAAAATTGTTACCATATATATTTATGTATACGTATATATTTTTGTTTAATCTATAAAAGTGAACGTGTATGTGTGTCTGTGTGTATACATTTTCCTACGCAATAACTCTGTCAATTTTCAGTTTACAGACTCAAAATTTGATATACAGGGTACTGAGATTTGGAAAAATCTTTGTAATCCATGTGCGGCCAGAAATTTGGCTGTTAAGGGGTCAACGTTCAACGATTTGACCTTTGAAAACTCTACAAAACTCCTTCGACAATTTTGGGTTTAAACACTTGAAATTTTAGATATAGGTTCCTTGGACATGGATCTAACTTAATAAGTCAATTTGAGCCCAAAACAATAAATGTTAAGGGGTAATAATAGAGGACAAAGTTAAAAAATTGACTGCTTTTTTATGCTCAACATATACATCCAAACACGCGGGCAACGCCAGGCTAAAATGCTAGTATATCTATAAAAGTGAACGCGGCTGTGTGTCTATGTGTCTGTCTGTGTGTCTGTCTGTCTGTGTACATTTCCCTACGCAATAACTCTGTCAATTTTTAGTCTACACTTGAAATTTGATATACAGATTTGAGATTTGGGAAAATCGGTGTGATCGGTTTTTCGGCCAGAAATTTGGCTGTTAAGGAGTCAAAGTTCAACGAATTGACCTTTGAGAACTCTACCAAACTCCTCCGACAATTTCGGGTGTAAACACTTGAAATTTTAGATATAGGTTCCTTGGACATGGATCTAACTTAATAACTCAATTTGGGCCCAAAACAATAAATGTTAAGGGTTCATAATAGGGGTCAAAGTTTAAAAAATTGACCGTTTTTTTCTTTTTGCTTAGCATAAACCTCCATACACCCGGGCATGCTAGTTTCTCCCCAAAATAAAATTAATTTGAGTATGTAAATATATGAATGAACGCATTCGTGGTCGCAAAAATCCACTCGAACATTCTAAGGTGAAGTTTAAACCGGTGTCGACCGAACTTTGTTCTTTTCTAAGTGAAGCCGATCGGTAGTCTTTATTCCACACTTTTTCTTGTTGATTTGATACACTAACGCGCTTTAATGGTTATATGAGATGATAAATAAAAAATGTGGCATGTGTTCTTGTATCCTTATATATTTTTAATGTTAATGGACAAGAAAAATGTTTTAGCACGAAAGCTTAAGTTTACAATAATTTTAAAAATATTCTCCAAGCACTTCTTCAAATCTAATTTGTTCCCTCGCTCTTGACTTTTGTTTACTTTGACGATTCTTTATCCATTTGCCTCTTATCTTCCTCCCATCCATTTATCCAGCTTCTTTTTCATCTGAGATTACCCATTTTGCATCATTCCCTTTTTCTACAATTGCTTCTTATAAATTAATGATATAATCTTATAAATTAATGATATAATCTTATAAATTAATGATATAATCTTATAAATTAATGATATAATCTTATAAATTAATGGTATAATCTTATAAATTAATGATATAATCTTATTAATTAATGGTATAATCTTATAAATTAATGATATAATCTTATAAATTGATGATATAATCTTATAAATTAATGATATAATCTTATAAATTAATGATATAATCTTATAAATTGATGATATAATCTTATTAATTAATGGTATAATCTTATAAATTAATGATATAATCTTATAAATTAATGGTATAATCTTATAAATTGATGATATAATCTTATAAATTAATGATATAATCTTATAAATTGATGATATAATCTTATAAATTAATGATATAATCTTATTAATTAATGGTATAATCTTATAAATTAATGATATAATCTTATAAATTGATGATATAATCTTATAAATTAATGATATAATCTTATAAATTAATGATATAATCTTATAAATTAATGGTATAATCTTATAAATTAATGATATAATCTTATTAATTAATGGTATAATCTTATAAATTAATGATATAATCTTATAAATTGATGATATAATCTTATAAATTAATGGTATAATCTTATAAATTAATGATATAATCATATAAATTAATGATATAATCTTATAAATTAATGATATAATCTTATAAATTATTGGTATAATCTTATAAATTAATGATATAATCGTATAAATTAATGATATAATCTTATAAATTAATGATATAAGCAAAAACTTGCGATGTTTGGTACTAATGTTGTGCAATTAAACAGAGTATCTATGGAGGATAGACAGATGCGGTTGAAAGATGTTGAAAATTGCCCCTCATTTCCACCAGGGATTATCGTCTTTCTTGTAATCGCCTAACGATGGAAGTGGCCCCAAATGGCCGTTTGGGGAGGAGGAAGAAAAACGATGAAAAGATAAAGAAATGAAGAGGAAAGGGGCGGCAATTTTTTATTATTATTATTATTATTATTATTATTATTATTATTATTATTATAATAATAATAATAATAATAATAATAATAATAATAATAATAATAATAATAATAAGTTTTTGCTATGTTTGATATATTTCACATTCGAAGTAGCGTAGCAAGGCTGTATCAAAAGAGTAAAAGCGGTGGGAGAGGATTGAAAAGTGTAAAAAAGATTGTGTTAGAACCGAGGAGATGTCGTTGAAGAAGCATGTGGTTAGAAGTGAGGAGTGGATGCTTAAGGTTGTGGCCATTGAAGTGGAGCTATGTAAGACCAAGGCTGATTATGTGAAACGTATGGATAGAGAAAAGGCAGAAAAATTGGCTAGGAAGAAAATGGCTGGAAAGTTCTTCCAGGATATAGCAGAAGTGGTTGATGAAAGATCATGGCAATGGCTTAGAGCTGGGTATCTGGCTAAGAGTACTGATGCTTTTGTTTTTGCAGCACAAGAGCAGGCATTAGGAACACGATTGTTCAAAAAAGTGATTCTCGGAGAGAAAGTTTCTGCAGAATGCCGTATTTGTGGTAAGACCTCAGAGTCAATTGCGCACCTTGTAACAGGATGTAGTGGACTAGCCCAGAAAGAGTACTGCAAAAGACACGATCGGATAGGACTCCGGATATATTGGGAGGTGTGTAAGAGGATTGGGATGAAGTGTGCTGGAAAATGGTTTGAGGAGGTGCCTGATGAAGTGACACAAGTGAGGATGGTAAAGTAGAAGTATGGTGCGACAAAAGTGTTATAACAACCAAGCAATTGGAACATAATCGTCCAGATTCGGTTGTCATTGACAAACTCTAAAAACACTAGCAGTCTGGAGACATTTCAGTACCCTGGGACATGAATGTGTGAGAGAAAGAGAATGAGAAATGAAACAATTATGCTCCATTGGCCTTGGAGATAAGGTGTATACACGGGGTTTAAACACAAATAATCCCGGTCGTAGTTGGTACACTAGGAGTAGTATCAAGTTGTCTGGAAGGACAATTGAAAAAACTACAAATCCCCGATGTTTTAGGCGGCCTTCAGACCTCTGCAATTGTAGGTACCACCAAAATCCTTATGAAAACCCTTGATCTTTGAAGCTCCTGGTTTGAAGCCAGGATTGAGGGAAATCCTCTGGAAATGAATCCCATCACTTTCCAGAGAGACGTTGATAAACGAATCAGAATTATTCTTCGTTTATTTGTTAGATTTCGTTCTTCGTGCACAGTTTTATTGATATTTAGTACATCGAAATAACTGCGGCACAAGATTTCTAAAAAGTAGCATCAGCAATAATATAAGTGAAATTCATCAATCAACTTGCGGAAAATAATTGTCTTTATTTAATGGTAATGGTTATAAGTATGATTTATTTTCTGTGATTTTTTAAATTCTTATTTGTCCATCATAATCAGTGTTCCGAATATTGGTAAATTCTGTAAAATTATTGTCGATAAAAAATCCACTGATGTGGAAAGTGCTGACAGCGATTTTGGCAGATAAGATTTAATAATATCTGAAATCTCAACGGATCCTACCGATATAAAAAAAGAATGCAGACGAGGTAGTAGAGAGAATAACAATCAATTGCTTATTGATAGGAAATACTTCATGATTAGGATAAGAATCACTAATATATGCATGGCATCGATGAATTAACACAAAACCGTTACTCTAGTTCTATATTGCTGCACTAAGGAATGTGTAGAAATATTTGAAATAGCGACGAATAGTGGAGATTTCTTAGAAAAGATGTACAAAACAATGAAAAGTGTCATTGACATCAAATGGAGAAAATCTGTGGGAAGTTCATGTGAAAAGGAGGATTTATCAGGGGAACAATTTGTAAGTAAATATAACTGCGTGTTATGAGTTGTGAAAGAAAGAGTACTATTTATAGATAACCTTAAGTTGCATAAACACTGTTTATTGCAGGTCAATATTTTTTTTTCATTTTTAAATTTCTATCAAACGCAGAGATCGAACCAATGAGATTGGAAGAGATCGAACCAATGAGATTGGAAGAGATCGAACCAATGAGATCGAAGAACATTGTCTTTATTCGTCAGTTTCTGCTCGTGATGTTAGAAAAACTTATCAAGCATCCGGGCAACAACAGTGCTGCTATATTTGAAAAGTTTGGAATACCTTCCTTGCCCAGAAAGACATGCTGCAATGTCTTAAACGAAATTGCAAGAAGCATTAATCTCATAAAAAACCTGTTTTAAACCAAACTCATAAGGAAAAACGTTTAGCTGGGACTCTGAAATACATGAAAACCAGCTTTAAAAATGTTCTTTTTAACTGATGAGGCCAGAGCAACCCTTGATGGAACAGATGGGTTGGCCAAAGTTTGGAGTACTCTTTGATTCCCTACCCCTCATTGATTCCGTCGTCAACAGGGAGGTGGAGGTGTCATGTCTTGGGCTGGAATTATCTGCGATTAACTAATTGGACCATCTCGAGTGCTAGAAGGTGTAAATCTTATATTTTACTTTTAAATGAGCATTTGTTACCATGGTTTGATGGTCTTCCATTGGCGCGCCCCGCAAATTGATTTTTATGCACGACAATACACCATCCCACTCAGCCAATACTACCTTAATCATTAGGTATTATATATATATATATATATATATATATATATATATATATACATTTTTAGACACTTGCAATAAAGTGATACAGGTATAAGCCTGTTCTAAAAATGGTGGTGGAGAGTGATAATGTGAAATTATCACATTGGATATGAATATCAAATGTGGTAATTTGAGTAACCTTTGGAGTTGAGGAGGATAATCCTCTAAGGGAGGAAGAGAAACTTTACCTAGAAATCGAAGTGCCCCACAAATCCATTGCCATGATCTTTCATCAACCACTTCTGCTAAGAACCTTCCATGCATTTACTTCCTAGCTAATTCTTCTGCCTTTTCTCTATCCATACGTTTCACATAATCAGCCTTGGTCTCACATACCCGCACTTCATTGGCCATAACCTTAAGCATCCACTCCTCACTTCTAACCACATGCTTCTTCAACGACATCTCCTCGGTTCTAACACAATCTTTTTTACACTTTTCAATCGTCTCCCACTGTCTTTCCTCTTTTGAACAGCCGTGCTAGGCTACTTCGAATGTGAAATATACCAAACATTGCTGAAACTTTTCTTGTTTTGATATCTATTGCATGCAAATCCTTGTCAGACCATTCCCGCACTATATCTCAAAACACTGACTGCTCATGCATTCACTGCTTTCATTAGGTTTCCTCCATACAGTTTCACTCTTTTAAGATACTCCTTCCTGACTTTCTCCTTCATTTCTCTGTTCATGATATCTACAACCATTAACACTCCCAAATACTTATACCCTGTATCTTCCATTTCTTTCATGATTTCCTCATTTGGCAGCACTATTCCATTCGAATGAACCTTTACTCCTCTTTTCATCACCAGCACCGCACATTTACTCATCCCAAAATCCATCCCAATGTCTTTGAGTATGTCTCCACAAGTTCTACCAGTCTCTCCGTTTCCTTTTCATTTCTACCGAATATTTTCAAATCATCCATAAACAGTAGATTGTTGAGGCGTCTGTCACCAGATCCAAAGTTATACTCCAGTTTTTCTTTCTTCAACAGGATGCTCAGTGTCATCATTATCATTACAAAAAAGTGGCGATAACGAATCTCCTTGGAATATTCCACGTTTAATGCCAACCTATCCCATCTCTGTTTGCTGTCAACACCGTTTTCCATTGAGCCATACTTGTCTCCAAAAGCCCTACCACATTCTCAGCAACTTTCATCATCAATAGTGTTTCACGTATCCATGAATGAGGAACCATGCCATAAGATTTTCTGTATAATCTACGCTCAGATTACTCTTCTTCTTCTTCTTCTTCTTCTTCTTCTTCTTCTTCTTCTTCTTCTTCTTCTTTGCATCCTGCATTAATTCTTTATCAATTAGTAGTTGCTCTTTGGTACCTATCGAGCCTTTCTCAAGATGTTCATAAATTTCCTTCGCAAAGATTTGAGTTAATGGTTTCCACATCAGTGGCAGACATGGCTTTCACTGGTCTATAATTATTGGAAACTGTTCCCTGTGCAGGATCTTTCCTAATCAGTGTTGTTCTTCTCTTCACACGCCAATCAAGGACATCTCCCGATTCTAAGACCCTTTGCAGGGCAGCAGCTATAGGTGGATGAAGGCATTCAAACTGTTTAAACCAGAATCCGATTACTCCATCTGGAGCAGGTTCCTTCCAGCTTATCATCCTTCGTATGCCAGCCTTAACGTCATCGATGTTTATCTCAACGTTCTTCATCTGTGCATTCCTGATAGCCTTTCTCTGACCTCTCCAACTAGCTAACCTTCTTATTAAATCGCCCTTCGCAAACCAAATCCCACTCTAGAACTTCCTGGCATCTTTTGCATTTAGAGTGTTGTTATTTTCCGCCTGTTTACTACCATTTAATTCTTTATAAAGCTGAGACTGATTGTTCCGGTAAAGCTTCTTCTGTCGAAACGCAACATGTTTTCCAACAAAGTTCTGAATTTTCATACTACCAGTGTGAATCTTCTCTTTCAACATTGTTAGCACGCTCATGGTTCCCTTTTCCAGCAATCTATACCTCCTTTCAAGCTCGTCCTCAGCTTTCTGTACTAGTTTAACTCCTTTCCTTATTTCTTCGATTCTACCAATGTCTTTCCGACACCGTTTAATACTTTCTTTTTCAGTATCGCCTTCTATCCTTCATTTCTCTCTATTTCTTCTGTATCAAGCCAAGACGATTCGCAATAACGTATGACGCTGCATATAGAAGCCTGTTAAGTTCCGTAATCGATATGTTCTTTCTTATGATGTTGTGAATTACTCCTTGAATTATTTTTACCTCGTTTTTCTCCTTCCGCCTATCACTACTCACTACTATGATGTCGTTTCTAAAAAGAACCTCTCTTAACTTCTGAAGTACTTCGTTTTCTACAGAAGTCAAAATTCGAACTTCATCACCACTTCTCCAGACATCTGCTCCTTTCACTGGTTCCATTATCTCAGAGTCAATGATCTCATCTGCCTTAGATCCTTCAAACTCCTTCTCATCACTCCCCCTAACCATACGATTCCATCCCTCCTCAGTTGTCCGCCTCCCATCATCGCTTACATTTCCCTTCTGCACTTCCACTCTCTCAGTTCTTTCATCAGAGCTAGTTTCATCAATTTTACTTTCATTATTCATTTCATTCCTAACCATCCGTTCAATCTCTTCTGTTGTAATCACTGAAAGTAGGTTGTTATTTTTAATTTGTTTTAACTGGGATACCGAACTCGCGACACTTCTAGCTCTTCCTCCTCTCGATTCCCATTCTACCTTCACTTTTCGGATATATCCACCAGATTAGGTACTTCCACTTCTTACAAAGCATTCCGACAGTACTCTTCTTTCTTCATTCGTCCATGGTTTTTTGACATTTCCTGTTCCAACTCCCTTCGTGTCTTTGGACCCTCTCTGGCAAAGCCACATCCTCAGAATTTCGAACAGTTGTATGATGACGACAGGGTCCACCCTGTTGACCAGTGGGACAACTACCGGGGGTGAGACCATCGCAAGATTTTCCAGCTTCATTCACGTCGTTATTTTCAATATTTTGATTTGACATTCTCACATAAATGGGGTTAGTGAATTTAGGTTACACTGCCACCGATACTTTTATCGAGACATCATCTTTAGGAGGGTTCCCCACCAAGGGTAAAGATCCTCTCCTGACCTTTCTCCTCCACCACCACTATTACCATTAACAACAACAATAGAAAAAAAAAAAAAAAAAAAAAATAATAATAATAATAACTAGCTGAACCTGTAGAAATTCCACAGCGGCATGTTTCATATATAATATATTGCCGCTGACCATTCTGTGGGCGTTCAGCATGAATGAAGACATCATCATATTATTCTAGTCCTTTTGTTAAAACTATATCGCCCCCTTACTAAAATAATAACTTTGATGTATTGCCCGGGCTGATTATTTCATTACATGCACACCAATCAATTAACGCATATTTCATCGTTTTTATAATTCTTGGATATGTTACTAATTTTGACAATGATTTTTCATAATTTTGATCCACATTATCGCCCCGCCTTACTAAAATAATAACTTTGATATATTTTCTCGGCTGATTATTTGATTACAAACACACGAATCAATTAACTCACATTTTATCATTTTTCATAATTCTTGGATATGTTATTAATTTCGACAATCATTTTTCATAATTTAAACCCATATTATCGTTCCCTCTTTCTAAGATAATAACTTTCATATATTATCTGTGCTTATTATTCTATTACAACCACACAAATTCATTAACTCACATTTCCTCAATTTTCATAATTCTTGGATATGTTACTAATTTCGACAATGATTTTTTTATAATTTTGACCCACATTATCGCCCCCTTTATTAAAATAATAACTTTGATATATTGTCTTGACTGTTTATTTCATTACAAACACATCAATCAATTCGTATTTCATCATTTCTCATAATTCTTGGATATGTTACTTATTTCGTCAATTTATTTTCATAATTTTAACCCACATTATCGCACCCTTACTAAAATAATAACTATCATATATTGCCGTGGCTGATTATTTAATTACAAACATATCAATCAATTCCGGGCATTCTCATAGTATCTATGTTCCACCTACCTTATCCAACACCGGGTGACGCCGTGTATTTTGCTAGTATTTATCTTTCATCTATCTCATTCGCTGGGTGTTCTGCTACTATATGTTTTCCACCTATCTCATTCTATTCTGGGAGACGCTGGGTGTTCTGCTAGTATATACATGCACTTATCTCATCCAATCCCGGGACTGACTTCATGTCCGCTACCCCACTGTTAAAAATATACATGAAATAAAATAATATCTGAATCGTAAACTGTTTCAGCCATTACCGGGACTGACTTTATATCACCCAACCTACTGTTTAAAATATACATGAAATAAAGTAATGTCTAAAAACTGTTTCAGCCATTTCTGGGACGCACCTCATATCTTCCACCCCACTCCTAAAAATATACATGAAATAAAGTAATGTTAAAATCGTAAAATGTTTTAGCCATTTCCGGGACTGACTTCTTATCCCCACTCCACTGTTAAAATATACATTAAATAAAGTAATGTCTAAAACGTAAATGGTTGCAGCCATTTCCGGGACTGACTTCATATCTCCCACCTCACTGTTAAAGATATGCATGAAATAAAGTAATTTTAATGCGTAAACGATTTCAGTTATTTCCGGGACTGATTTCATATCCTCCACCCCACTGTTAAAAATATACTTGAATGTAATGTTTAAATCATACACTGTTTCAGCAGCTTTTCCGAAATTAATACATAAAAACATTAACACAGTTAAGCATTAGGCAACCATTACTTCAACATGAATTTCTGAGTGTAGTATCAGTCTAAACATTCCAGTGACTTTAAACTCCCTTCTGTAAGAAGAGTTTTTGCAATTACTGCCATCAGGATATTAAGTGCGAAAATATGAACCCAGGATTACTTGATATATTTACGTGATTTTTTGGAATGTTACTAATAAGCCCGTAGCGTGTACTGGTCCATTTGCCTGATTTTTGGAATCAGCAGTACATCCATGTGATTTTTGGAATATGACATCTTATGTAAAAGTAGTACATCGTAAATATATTATATGCATTTTTAATAGAAGATAATGGCGTCATCACCGGAAGTATACACATCAGACTATCATCCTCCCTACTCGTAAATAAGGAGGAGATTATGCCTGGAATCTCATTAAACACTCACCAAATCCGTTAACTCACATTTAGCATAATCTATATATTAATACGAGCGTGTGTGTGTTCTTAAATGGCAACCAATGAAATTTGCCGGAAAGTGTGACACATAAAAAAACACATACGCTATCGTATTAATATATAGATAATAATATCCGTTGCCAGTGATGAATTAATGGTAAGCGGTTATTGCGAAAACGCAAATTCGCTTTAATGATAATCGGAAGAGGTGAAAGGCACTGAAAATCTGGAAATTCAAATTCTAGGGAAAACCACGGATTATTGTCACTAAGCAATCGCTGATGATGGCTGGTGTGAGAACTCCTAGTGAGTAAATAATAATAATAATAATAATAATAATAATAATAATAATAATAATAATAATAATAATAATTAGACTACTATCAAACGTAATTAAAATATTTAGGCATGATATAAGAATAAAATTTGGAATTAAACCATATGTACTACCCGAGACGAAGTATGGGAAGCTCGAGGCAACGGAAAACATAGAACTGATCAATCAAGAGTTGATGAAATTAAACTACAAACGCATGGACATTCTAGAAGTAAACAATATTAAATCAATACGGATGAAATTGATCAGATTAAATGTTTTTATAGATATTTATCTTGCCATAAAGAAAAACAACTGAATCAGTGGAATCCAAGATAGAGGCCATTGGATAACCAGAAAACCCCCTTCATATATAACAGTTGGCATGCATATATATATATATATATATATATATATATATATATATATATATATATATATATATATACCTGAAATGCAATGGTATGCCATCATTTCTTATAAAGGTAGCTGCGCGTGTAATTGTGAAGCAAGGGTTGCTCTAATCACACATCACCTGAGTCCAGTTCCAAGGAGGCGTGCTAGACGACTGGATGCAATGATAACATAAGCGGCGAGCACATACATCGCCTGGAATTCATTTGCAAAAGATCTAGCTAATTTGCATATTCTTTTAAACATTCATTTTAACTCCCTATTAGTTTTTTTTTCGGTTTTCCAATGGGATGATCATCATGAGTAAACCATTACATGTGATTATAGTCATGCAGATATTATACATGATGTCTACTTGCGTAATATTTGCGTAAAGACAAATCTCTTTCTATATATATTTATGTACGCGCATATATATTTGTTTGAAAATTTTGCTACTAGTACTACTTTGCTACTAATTTGCCTGCGAGTATATAAAAAGGGAGAAAGCGTGAGAGATAGAGAAAAAGAAGTTAATGGTAAAAGAAAAATGCGAAAAGGAAGATAAGTCAGATAAATTAAGAGAGAGAGAGAGTGTGTGTGTGTGTGTGTGTGTGTGTGTGTGTGTGTGTGTGTGTGTGTGTGAATACGGTTTTGTAAAATTGGATATGAAATTAATTGCTTCTAATCCAATTACATCATATTAGTCAAAGTCACCAACTTCTGTAGGTGTTAAAAAAAACGCGTGAGGTGAACATCATGACTAAGAAAATTGTATGACTGTGCAGCTGCGACATCAGCTTACTCGGTCGCAGGTTTTATTGCAAAGTTTTCCTTCATCTCAGCTTATTATTTTACAAATATTTTACTGTGTATTTTATCCACAGTTATAATAATATAAGAAGAATAAATGCATTCATAACTTTTAAGTAATTCCTGAGAACAAGCATAACTTGAACAGCACAGGCAGCGTCCATAGTAACCACTGTAAACTGTCACACACATTTATAGTTGATATCTACATTGTAACCTTAAATATTATTAGAATGTTTGATGTTGAATCAGAATCCATTAAAATTCTTATATTTGTACAGTTGTTATTGGCCATAGAAAGAGTAAGATTTGAGGAGTCCAGGCTTTTTCAGTTTGCATTACTTGTACGAGTTGTTTTAACAATTATATCATAACTTGTATGATATTTGTTATAGTCTTTGAGTCATGGGTAAATCTGTATTTGTGGTTTGATGTTTACTTTTAATCAAGTAAAAAAATCTCTCATGGGAGGCAACTTCGTTCACATGAAAAAGTCAACTGGAAAATTGACGTTTCAAAGGAGGCGCGCATTCAACAATTGAGGGAATCTGAAAAAGAACGGAATTTGGAGAAAAAGTGTTTGTTTATATTACGTACTCGTAACCCCTCCCTTCTACATTGACAATCCGTTGGGGTCTAGAATCAACAAAAACTTTCAACTTTGGAAGCGCGCAACACAAGAGTCAAAATTCTGTAAGCAAGACTAAAGGGGAGAAAATATGTTTCAAAAGCAGACGACAGCACAAACATTGTAATTTAATAGAAATGACAAATAGGAGAGGAAAACTGCGAAAAGGAAGATACATCTAAGAAATAAAGAAGGCATGTCAGTAATGTACAAGTAAGAGAATCCCTACAAAATGGTAAATTCCGAGGTTTACGAGATTAAGTTCAGGACGGTAGGATAAAAATGAGTCAATCTTATTCTCATCCACTTCAACTTCATTGAGCATCCCTTTCCCACTTCTAACCACATACTCTTTCAACAACGTCTCCTCAACTCGAACACAATATTCCGTACTCATCAATCTATTGGCATTGTCTTCCCTCTACTGATACAATATAGCTGTGATACTTCTACTGTGGAATATACCAAACATTGCCAAAAGTGTATTGATGTCAATGGCATGCAACTCTTTGTAAGACTATTCCAAAATTCCCGCACTTTACCTCAAAACACTGAAATGCATTCACCGCCTTTATAGGATTTTATCCGTACAAATTTTACTTCGTAATAAATTTTACTTCATAATAAATTTTACTTTGTAATAAATTTTACTTCGTAACAAATTTTACTTTGTAATGAATTTTACTTCGTAATAAATTTTACTTCGTAATAAAATTTACTTACTCATTCTTAGATACTCCTCCCTAACTTTCCATTTGATCTCCCTGTTCATGATGCCTGCACCCTACAATAAGCCCAAATACTTATACTTGCTATTTCTTTTATAACTGTTCCATTTGGCAACGCTATTCCATTCGAATATACCTTTATTCCTCTGTTCATTACCAATACTGCACTAATCCCAAATTCAACCCTGATGTCTTCCTAGTACATCTCGACGAGCTTCGCTGGTGTCTCTACTTCTTTCTCATTCTTTTTCATTCCTTTGAATAAGGAAAAGTGAGTTTACAAAGCGAGTTCACTATAAGAGAATATGAGCAAACAAAAAATTAGTCTCTTTCTGCTCCCTCATGTTTTCTCGTTTTTTTTTCTTACTTCCTCTTTAGCTAGAGGTTCACTATTAACATTACTTATGGTTGTAATCACTTATGTTTGTACCTATTTACTATGCCTCCCCACGGGACAGAGTTAGACACTAGGGTCGTTTTTTAACGTGGAGAAAAGGTACAAAAATAAAAATTGTCTCAGTCGTGAAGGATTTCTCCTCCACCAAAAGAGAACAAGAAATGCAAGTGCAGCATCTGAAGAACAGATGGTATTTATTTGCTCCCCCACTGAGCAAATTAGGCACAAGGCCGTTTTTAATGTGAGGTAAAAACCAGCTCCCCTAAAAGTAGGCAAAAAGGGGGCACTCTGGTTACCAAAAATAATAATTGTCCCAGTATAGAGGGTTTCCCCTCCATTGACTGGTACAAATTATCTTAAGTGCAGCATCTGAAGAACAGATGGTATTTATTTGCTCCCCCACCGAGCAAATAAGGCACAAGGCCAATTTTTAATGTGAGGAGTGAAGGGAGGGGGAAGGGAAAAGGGGACCAGCTCCCGAGAGGTGGGAAATGGGAGCTGGTTAAAGGTCAGGCATGTGGGGTTGCCCCCACATCTGGTCTTTGCTAGTCATAGCTTGCAGCATCTGTCGGAACAGATGGTATTTATTTGCTCCCCCACTGAGCAAATTAGGCACAAGGCCGTTTTTAATGTGAGGTAAAAACCAGCTCCCCTAAAAGTAGGCAAAAAGGGGGCACTCTGGTTACCAAAAATAATAATTGTCCCAGTATAGAGGGTTTCCCCTCCATTGACTGGTACAAATTATCTTAAGTGCAGCATCTGTCGGAACAGATGGTATTTATTTGCTCCCCCACCGAGCAAATTAGGCACAAGGCCAATTTTTAATGTGAGGAGTGAAGGGAGGGGGAAGGGAAAAAGGGGACCAGCTCCCGAGAGGTGGGAAATGGGAGCTGGTTAATGGTCAGGCATGTGGGGCTGCCCCCACATCTGGTCCTTGCTAGTCATAGCTAGTCACAGCTCGCAGCATCTGCCGGAACAGATGGTATTTATTTGCTCCCTCACCGAGCAAATTAGGCACAAGGCCGATTTTTAATGTGAGGAGTGAAGGGAGGGGGAAGGGAAAAAGGGGACCAGTTCCCGAGAGGTGGGAAATGGGAGCTGGTTAATGGTCAGGCATGTGGGGTTGCCCCCATATCTGGTCTTTGCTAGTCATAGCTTGCAGTATCTGCCGGAACAGATACTACACTTTGATCTTGACCAAAAGGCCAAGTTGTAATTGACATCTTGCATTTTTAATATACAGGACGAAAGAGACGGGGTGAGGTAGGGGGAGATCTAGACGTGGTATAGAATAAGAGGGGATCAAGTAACACACCAAGCAGTAAAAGTGACACGTAGACGTTTAAAAGATGAGTAACTTGATTAGTTATTTGCAATTACAAAACTTTAAATCAATAAAAATGAAAGGTGTAACACATAAATTAATATCAAAACTGACGAATGTTTTAGCATATACTCTTTCACTCCGTCCCATACCTGGAGCCATAATATTTGGTGCAAAAATAAAGTCGTTTTCGGACATGAAATTGAACGTAAAAAACGACATTAGTTTTGCGCTAACCTTATGAATTTATGATTCCAAAGTGAATTGCCAGCCTTTGATCAGTACTTTCTGCTAATCTTATCTGTCTAGATCTGTTTATTATTCTCCATGTGTATGTGTACGTATGTCTATAAACGTGTGTGTGCGCATTCTGTGTGTGTAGAGGTATGTGTCATGTGTGGCAATGTACGGATATACATGCATATACGTTTATACATGCGAGTGTGTATGTAGGACAGCGTGGGTGTCTTCTTCAACATTTTATGGAAGACTTGGTTCTGAATAAAGGCCACACACGTTGCTGACCATTCCAAGTAAAAGACATTGGGATGTTCGTATTCATATACATTTAACCTATTGGCTATACCAGGTCTTCTCTTATTGATAGCCCTGCCCGCCCTACACTCGTGTTTCTATTTTTCACGCAGAAGAAAACAGAAAGATCGGTCAAAAAAAATGTGATTTTGAAGAAAATATTTTCTTTTTTTTTTCGACAGATTTTTTGTATTCCTATACGTCAACAAATAGGAATAACATACAGAAAGATATAAACATTTATAAACTGTTCATATTAGTTTTTTATCCATGCATATAATTAGCATATATTAGTGTGATTATAGTATATAGATGACGAAAACCTTAGGCCAAATTAAGGTTTTATATCTATGCTTTTTAATACGATTAAGAAAAGGGAATATATTTAAACATTCACGAATTAAGGATTTTTCACTGGTACTATTTACTTGTTAGAATTTGATTAATTTATTCAATTTTATTTTTCAGCATATATTTTTCCTATTCATATACTCCCTTTCTCTCCCTTTCACTTTCTCCCCCCGCTTCACTGTCTCCCCTCTCTTTCTCTCTCTCTCTCTCTCTATATATATATATGTATGGATATATATATATATATATATATATATATATATATATATATATATATATATAGTAAGTTATAAAATATATATGGCGATTAAGCTACACAATTATTCCGCGTTTCATCCACGCTAAGATTCATCAGGGCTATGCGAGAATTTTGTGGGTGTCTTACGTTTTTATATATGCACCTTCTATTGAGTATTTTGTTAGCCAATCAGTTTTCTAGTTTCCACCGCGCCCTTCCTAAAGGATAAAAGCCCAGTTATATATATATATATATATATATATATATATATATATATATATATTATATATATTATATATGTATTATATATATGTATATATGTATGTGTGTGTGTTTGTGTGTGTATGTGTTTATTTATTTTTATTTGTTTATTTTCTATTGTTATTGTTAGTTTTAAAATTATTTTGTATCGCTATCCTAGAGTAAATTGTATCCTGTGAACACAGTTGTTCGTTCTTTAATAGATGTTGGGGTTTATTAAAGTACTAGCGGGGGTACCCGGCGTTGCCCGAGTGTTTGTTTCCGGGACGGGGGGGAGTTTTAAAAAATGCTATGGTAGGTAAGTAGGAAGGATCAAACCCGGAGTCATGAGTAAAAGTAGGAAAATAAAGTGTGAAAAAAAAACAAAACATCTACAACGTTAACAGTTCGGCCACCAAGAAAAGTCCATTCCAGTTGTTTAGGAAAAGAAAACGACTACGGTAGGTCGGCGCGAACGTGAAAATATAATGTGAATTGTCCAGCACGCTAACCACTACGCCACAGAGCACTGCAGCTTAGTTTAGTGATTTTATATAACTTCACATGAAAGAACTACGAAGCCAAACCGGTGTTCTCTTCTCAACTGTTCCTTGTGACCGATCCCCAAACGGTGTTAAGTGGTGGCAGGGGGAGGAGGAATTTATAAGAGAGAAAATATTTTACCACTTTCATTGATCTTAACCGATTTTGGCCGTGACTTCTCAGCAGAAAAAGTATAGAAATCTAAGATTATCGAGGAATTTGAGAAATAATAAGCCTATAACACACCTCAGATATTGTTCTGCCGTTTGTGCATATTTTATTTGCATGAAATATCTTGATTTTTAATCCTATTAATGTCAAAATCAGACGGGAAAAAATGAGTTAATTTTATTTATATAGAGAAGAGATAGGATAGCAAATTTTTCATGGATCGTCTAGGTCTCTACATGTATTTGCTTGTCTTACTATTTTCCATTCGACTACCGGCGAACGTCCGCTTTCCTTGAGCTCCCAGTATTTGTTTGCTAGAGTTGTTTTCATTCGGTGTTTTTTATTATTGAATGTACTTAGAATGTACTTAGATTTCAAAACTCGATATTATGACCACAAAAGGAAATCATACCTACGTAATATTTCTTGTTATTCGGGTTTTCTTTTGCAAATATTGTGGCCTGGTAAATATGCTTTTGGTTAGACATTTATTTTGAAGTGGGCAAAGTGTGCGATATCTACAGTCGAATTTATCTTGTTCGTTATTAGTATTTTTTATTTTTATTTCTAGTATGGTTGTCGTTGTCCGGAGTTGGTTTATTGTTATTGGCTCACATGGAGCTTTCACACAAGTCAACAAACGATTGGTTTGGAGACCTGTGGTGTTCTCTGGAAGCTGAGTGACAACAAGCCTCCCCAGACGACAGCTCTCGACTACATCCTTCGATAGCACTTGCAGATAAATCTGTGTCATCGCAACAGCCTCATACGATTGATTTCTCGCTGGTAGTGGCCATTGGTTTATACTGGAATTTGAGTGGCGCTAAGCCTCCTCACGATCCCAGTTCTCTTTGCGCTTGTCCAGCGGAGGTCTGGCCAGCGCTCTCTCCTCGGTTTTTCATCTTCCTTGACCCTTCTTGGCTCTTTGGTATCACTTTTTTATTGGGGGTGGGCGGTGATGAGATAATGGGGGGATGCATGATGGTGGTGTAGAACTTGTTGATATGCAGCTTCGGCGTTCTTCATTCTATGTAACGCTTCTTTGTTATAATGTCATGTGTTATTCCCCACATTCTAGGGCTTTCCTTAATATTTCAGCCGTTTTCTTTATCGTTAGGCGTTGTATTTTTGCAGTTATTCCTCTGATTCCAATTTCTGCCATTCTTTTTTCGAAGTTTTTCGGAATTGTTCCTAGTGCTCCTTATTTCTACTAGTTACATATGTGTTCTTTGTGTTAGTTTTATTTATGTCACTGTGTCCACTTTTATTGTTTATTTGCTTTTGTTTTCATTGCTTTTATTTAATATTTTGTTAATTATCATCTCTAAATTTTCGCAGTAGCTGTAGGAAAACTTTAGGTTATTTTTATTGAAAATTTTGTGTAACGGATTAATCGTGGGGAAGTGCTTTTCGATAAGATCTAGAATATTCTTGCCAAGTTTTGTTTTTAACATTTGATTGTATGGCGCCGTATTCCAGATTATATTCCTTTTTCTTCTTTTTTAAATTTTACTATAGTTATTGGTGTTTTGTTGCTTATATTTGATATCAATATTTTTGTACCCACTATTTTTTAGGGCTGTTTCATAGATATTGGTTGACTTGTTAAATACATTTTCATCGCTTGAGTTATTGCTGAGTATACTTACGATCGAGTTAGGAATCTGTTTTATAATTGATGATGAGTGATTTTATAATTGATGGTAGGGTTTACGTATATTGGATCAGCGTTATCTTTTAAGTAGGGTTCATATGTGTTTTTATCTAAATTTAACGTGACGTCCAGGAAGTTTGTTATTTTTATGTTAGCCAATACGTCTGCGTTCAGGCCTACTTTTTTCATTTCCTTGTGTATGATTTTCTTAAAGTTATCTCCCTTGACTTTGTTGGAGTCTTTTATTATAGCTAGTCCATCATCTCTATAAAGGCCGATATCCGTAGTATCAAATATGCTTGTGAGGGTATATAGAATGAATAATCCCACAAGATCTGATACCTCTGGAGAATCCCTGGAACCCACCGCCAAATCAAACGAATTCGTCATTTTAGTTTTAATCCATTGGTTATTTTTTTATACGAACTGATTTTCTACATTTTTTAATAGTGTTCATTTCTTCCGAGGATATATCAGCAAATTCTAGGGCAATGTTAAAGGTTCTTCGGATATCGAGGGATAGAAGTCTATGATGTCGAATTGTATAAACGTACATTTTTTTCTATATTTTCAAACCAAGTGATTGCTTCGGCAGTATTTGCCCACTGATTTAATTCTAGGCCTTGTTTGGTTTGTTAGTTTATTCAAGAAAGTATTGCTTTGCCTGGTTTAGATGGGTTTATCAAGCGTGTGCTGGTATTATTATTGAAGTCACATTTGTGGTGTTTGAGCAGAATGTATGACTCTCTAGGTTTCAATTTGCCAACTTTATCGCTAATTTTTAATTTATCGGTAATTTGTTTACTTTCAGTATTTATTATATCTATGTAGTCGCATTCGTTTGTATCCAGTTTTTTGTAGTTTTTTGTAATATGTAGATGTATGCGAGTCTATGTGTTTATATTTATTGATCAACGTTAGGTCTGCATGTATGTCGATGATAATTATTTAT
Organism: Euprymna scolopes; assembly: GCF_053919585.1. Lineage (NCBI taxonomy): Eukaryota > Metazoa > Mollusca > Cephalopoda > Sepiida > Sepiolidae > Euprymna > Euprymna scolopes. The sequence continues at coordinate 105,967,982 of NC_136500.1, read as the reverse complement.
ATGTTTGTATATATATGTGTGCATGTGGGTGGATATATGTATATGTATGGGTATGTATGTGAATGTGTGTATGTGTATATATGTATATATATGTGTATGTTTATGTGTATGTATATATATATATTTTGTATATGTATGTATGTATGCCTGCGTGTGTATTAGTATGTATTTGCATTATATGTATGTCTATATGTGGGGGGGGGGGGTGCATATGTGGATTTATATATAACTTTCATGCATTGGGAGTGTATGTAGTGCTCAACGCATACATTAAACGTTATGTGAGAGGGTATGTGTTTTCCGCTATATATGCAATAACTTAGTAGAAATTTCATGAGATCCTAGCTTTATTTATGTTTTATGTCGACATAGTTTTCTCCGTGAATATGTGTACGTAAGTAAATGTGCTATGTAAGTATATGTATATGTTTTTATGTATACGCATATGTTATACGTGTAGGTATATGGTTATATATGTACATATATGTGTGTGATTGTAAGTATGTGTATAAATATATATGTATATTGTATGGATATGTATGTACGTTTAGTGTAAAAAATATATGTATGTGTGTATTTCTATACAAAAAAACTTGTAGTGAATGCCCATTGAAGTCTATATGTCTATCCTCAGATCAAGGGATTACTCCTACAAAGTTTATACATATATATAACGATATATAAACAATAAAACCCGAACATGCATGCTATATAAACGGCAAATTGACAAGCTTCGGGGATTGACATTTAGTCTTGATCTGAAATGGAACACGTACATCACATCTGTTGCCAAGTTCGCTGGAAAAATGATAGTATCCTTCTACCGCTCCAGAAAAATATCTCGCAGCTGATGCAATTCTCTATCCAAAGAAAAGCCATATACGTCCAAGGATGGAGTAATGCTGCCACATCTGCGCAGGAACTGCTAAAAACAGCCTACCCTACTTTATTAGAGTACAAAATAGACTTCGGGGCTTAGTGGCAGATGCCCTTCTCTTCCTTACAACCTTTCTCCCGCAGAAGAGACGTTGCGAGCCTGTCTTTGTTTTATCGTTATTTCAATGGAAGGTGCTCGTCTGAGCTTCAATCTCTGGTCCCCCCTCGCCAATATTCCACGAAAAAAACCTTTCTAGCTGAAACCACTGTCAATAATTTTCCCACTCTTTATCTGTGCTTAAATCAAAACGTAGATTCCATGAACAAAGCTTCTTTCTTAGAACGGCACTCCCGTGGAACTCGCTACCTGTTTCCCAGCTGACTACAACGTGGATGTCTTCAAGTCCAACATAAACAAATTCCTTATAAACCGCCCATTTAAGTAAGACTCTTTATCAAATTTCCATTACTAAAGATTACTACGATATTATCCAATTGATTACTGTACAGGCAATAACCCTTATCCCCGAGTGGCTTCCGGGTCTTAATAAGTGGTAACTACCATGTAAAAAATACAATTTTTATATATTATTATTGGACTTACCTTATTCATTTCATTTCATAACATCGTCTATATATATATATATATATATATATATATATATATATATATATACACATTACCACATATACACCACATACATATACACATATATACACATACATATATATAAATACATATATACACATATATACACACACATATATACATAAATATACATATATACATACATCCACACGTATATAGTATTTAGAATTTTGCCTAATTTCTTGATCATTCGTTTGGTTTAGATATATTTTTATACAAATATTTTTTTCAGATTAATAATATACTTCTTGAGAAAATAGAATATTAACATACTTATTTATGTAATCAATTTGATTGAATCATAATCATGAATTCACTTTTCCTTTTCAGGACAGCGAGTAGGATGGGGGTTGTTGTTATTGTCAGTTTCCTGTTTGATATTTAATAGTTTGCCCCTGTCCTTAAACCTTGTTATCTCAAGTTTTTCTGATGGCGAGTTAAATGAGAGGCAAGTATTGGTTTTCCTAATAATTTCCCATTCTATCTTTGGTGTTTTGTTTTCCTGAACTAGTGTCCAGTAGTGTAACGATAACGAGGTGTCTTTTTCATACGTTTGATTATTCATCGAACGTGTATGTTCATAAAATCTATTTTTGAATGTCATTTGGGTACTCCCTATGTAGAATTTTTCTTCCCTCGGGGTTTTCACTGGGAATATTTTAGTCTGGTATACAACTGACGGTGTTAAACATTCATTTTCTATAAAGTAGACAAGCATAAGTATAATAACCTAGTACATAAGAATTTGACAAAGGACTATCACACGGTAAACAATAGTAACCTTATTGATTTGATAAATAAAGACAGTAAGAAGATTCCAGATGAACTACAGATCAGCGATAGGGTAAACAAGCTTAGAGGTAATGAAGCATATATCATTCTAAAGGATCATAAACCTAACTTCCACACAAAACCTACCACAAGATTGATCAACCCCATTAGATCTGAAATCGGAAAAATAAGTAAAAAATATTAGAGAAGATCAATCAGGAATTAAAACAACAATTCAACCTGAACCAATGTATAAGCACTGCGGATCCCGTGAACTGGTTCATCGGCATTGCAAACAAGAAAAATGTGCTTTTGTGCAATTTGACATTATGGATTATTACCCATCAATCACAAAGGATCTTTTTTGAAAAGGCGATTGTATTTGCTAAGACCCATACCAATGCCTCCGATGAAGATATTGAAATCATTATGAAATGCCACAAAACTGTTCTTGTCTGTAATAGTGAACAGTGGGCTAAAATGATTTTTGGGGGTCTCAATAGGATCGTTGGATTCTGCATACGCAACGGATCTCGTAGGACTTTATATCCTTTACAATTTAACAAAAAATAACACTATTGATGTGGGTGACATCGGCTTATATCGAGATGATGGGCTAATAATTGTAAGGGACGCTGCAAGTGTAAAATGTGACCGAGTGAGAAGAGCAATCCATAGGGAGATGGATAATTTTGGCCTTAAAGTTGAAATTAATGCAAACTTAAAACAGGTTAACTTCCCCGACCTTACATTTGATCTGGAATTAAACACTTATAAACCCTATATGAAGGACAACCCTATTTATATACACCCACAATCTAACCATCCACCATCCATTATTAAACATATGCTTTTATCTATTGAAAGTAGAATAAGTAACAACTCATCTGATGAAGTAACTTTTAATGATTGCAAACCTATTTATAATACGGCACTTAAAAATAGTGGGTACAAAAACATAGATATAAAATATAAAATCACTAGTACTAGCACGAAAAGATCTAGAAACCGTAATAGGAAAGTGATCTCCCTTCACTTTTCAATCTAATACTAAAAACAAGACTTGGTACCAAACTTTTAGAACTTATTTACAAGCATTTCCCACCAAATAATATGTTACATAAATTTTTTAATAAAAATACATTCAAATTTAATTATAACTGTTGTGGATAACTTACAAAGAATCATAAAACATAATAGAAGAATATTAAGGATGAATAATAGAGACAGTATGAATATTAGTAATAATGCAGTAAGCAATAAATGCAAATGCTAAAAACATGAGGATTGCCCAATAAAAAAATGAATGTTTAACCCAATTAAACTCGCCATGTCCGTTATGCTTATTAGAAAAACTTGAGATAACACGGTTTAAGGACAGAGACAAACTATTAAATATCAAACAAGAAACTGCTATATCCTTCAAGGATTTAAATATACATGCGCTTAAAGAACTCTATGTTACGAAGACCTGAACTGCTATAACAAAAAACCTCATCCTACTCCCCCCAAAAAGTATAAGGGAGGTCATGATTATGATTCAATCAAATTGATTGCATAAATAAGTATGTTAATATTCAAGTTTCTCAAGAAGTATAATGTTATTCATCTAAAAAATACGTGTATAAAAATATATCTAAACCAAACGAATGATCAAGAAGTTAGGCGAAATTCTAAATAATATATACATGTGGATGTCTGTATATATGTATATATGTATGCGTATATATGCGTATGTGTATATATATATATACATGGTGTATATGTGGATATGTATATACGATGTTATGAAATTAATAAGGTAAGTAAAATAATAATATAAAAACATTTGTGTTCCATTTATATAGCATAAATGTTCGGGTTTTGTTGTTTATATATCGTTATATATCTGCATAAATTTAAGGGAGTAGTCACGTGATCTGAGCATAGACCTATGGACTTCAATGGGCATTCACTAGTTTTTTTGTATTAAAAAATCGTACAATCTGCGAGAAATAGCGCGTGGGTGGGTGCGCGTAATATAATTGTGTAAACTTCAATGCAAGTGTATGCGTAGAGTGTTGGTAAAGAAGTTTTGTATAAAATGCGTTACTATCTATATTTATATATATATTATCATGTATGTGTGAGTGTGTATGTATGTATTATGTATGTATGTATGAACCCTTTTTCGGGGTCAGCGGCCAACTAGCACCGTGTGTTTGTGTGTATGTGTGTGTGCGTTGGAGTGGAGAGGGGTCCCGTAAGCCGTGGTGAAGACAACCTTTCTAGGAGAAGCAAATCTCTGATTTAAAAAAAACATAAAGCGGGAGACCAGTACCCGCATTTAGATGGTCTGCAATTTAACTTGTTTCTGGCTATCTTGCTCTTGCTTGTTGCTGGATCTCAACATTTTGAACCGAGAGAGAGAGTATTAGCTGTCGTACAAAGCTAATAATCTGTAACATAATCTGTGTATAGATACTCCCTCAGACATTTGTCTATTAAAATGGCCCTGTGGCGATCGAAGTCATTTTTGGGTTCATGGACTTAAAGTCTCTGAGGCAGTGGCACTCGTCTGACAAGACGTTGCAATCATCATGTATGTATGTATGTCTATGTGAACTATTAAAATCGGTTGTCTCATATAAGGGTATTTATTTGATGGGGTTACCATACTGCCGAAATTAAAGTGCACTTTATGAAATACATTTTTGACTATAAATTAATATAAAGTTTATAGCCTAATAAATTAACTATAGAAAATTAATTGTGACTAAAAAGAAGAAATAGTATCACAGGGTTACAGATGTATGAAATCGTAGTTTTATGATGTATGTATAGTATATAGTTATGTGTATGTGTCTATATTGGTGTATATTTATATATGTGGGTGCGCAGTTTTACCTGTATATATGTATATATATGTGTATATATGTATGTACATATATGTATATATGTATTTATGTATCTATGTATGTATATGCGTGTTCTGTGTGTATTGTGTATATAGCTACGTGTTTTATGTGTATCCGTATATGTACATATGTATTTATGTATCTGTATGTATGTGTACATATAATGTATATATATATATATATATATATATATATATATATATATATATATATATATATATATATGTGTGTGTGTGTGTGTTTGGATCTATGGATCTGTGTATATATATGTATATCGAAAGGTAAATGTGATTATAATCTATAGTTTTTTAGGTTTGTTTTTAGATATTTTAAAAATTTCTAATTGGTAATTTATTCGTATCGGTATATACTTTTATATATCTTTTCGTATTTCTTTGTTCTTACAGTAAATATGTCCTCGCAAGTTTACGTAGTGGGTCATAAACTTTGAAAATACGCTAATTTAAGTAAATATATATATATATATATATATATATATATATATAAATGCAAATCTTGGTTCGTTCAAAGTTTATAGAACCATATTTTTACATTACCAATTTAATTGAAATTTTCAGAAATTCTATTTTTGAAGTCAAGGAATGTTTGCATGTTATTAAAATAATTTAACATTGCGAATTATAAAAATATTAAATTGAATAAAAATATTTTTCGTAACGGCGAGATTATCCGCCATTTATTTCCGGTAGAAATTAGCCTTTCACTTATTTAGATAAGTATTATTTGTATTATTTTTTATAATACTCATGCAGAGAGTGATCCGTGCTGAAATAATGTTATTATTTAAAAAGCTATTCTTAACATGGGGAGGGGAGGGTGTTTTGTACCTATTCTGTACTTTAACCTTACAATTGAATAAAAAAAATCATATCGTAAAACTTTAATTAAACGTGGAAATACGATTTAAAAAATAGCGCGGATCACTCTCTGCATTAGCACCATTTTTATTTATTGCGGACTATCATTCTCATCTTTATTAGTTGTTGTTTCACGACTTTTCGGCCAACTATTCCTCTGGCCTTCATGAAAAGAAGTAAGTACGTGAGAAATTATTTTTTCCTTTTATAAATGTTTAGTAACTTTTTCCTTTTATTATTCGCAAAGAGTAAAACTTTTCTCATTCATGAAAAGAGTTAAGTCTACTTAAATAAATAAATAAATGTTTGTACACGTGACACGTTATCAATAAATGGTTTAGTTACTTTTTTTTTAATTATTTATGAAAAGAGTTAACGTAAATAATGCTTGTAAAAGTGCGACGGTCGACGTAAGTGGCGTAGTTGTACAACCATCACTCCCATGCTTAATTTCTATACTTATAGGTTTTTGGAATTTTTTTTCACTGGATTATTATTGATTGAACACGAATTAAACAGATTATTAAAAAAAAATTAAAAAAAGAAATCATTATTTCGACATTTGAAAGTGGTGCTCACTTTTTAGTTTCAACGTTCTGATAAATCTGTCACCCATTTTGTAACCAATAAAAACGCAGGATATCAAAACCATGCAAAGTAAAAATAATATAAGCCTCTACCGCATTTGTAAGTCAGAAATATATTTGTTTCTCATAGATTGAACATGACTTTTTTTATTGTTTTTATGAAAATAAAGTTTCGAGTTTTTTTAATTTTTTTTTTTACTTATTTAGTTAAAAGTCAGTTTGTGGGTGTTTATATTTTTTACAATTGTTTTTATGAAAGGTGAGTTAGTGTTTCTTTACAATAATTTATCTGTTTTTATGAAAGGTGAGGTTTTTTTTTGGGGGGGGGGGGTTCAAAACTTTTGTTGTTTTTTTTATTTTTTTTTAAGTATTATAAATTTCACTAACACGCTGAAGCAATGTTTAATAATTTGGTATTTTTTTAGATTAGGCCCACCTCCACAATTTTCCTTTAAATGACGACATTTCTAGGATTCCAAGTATGCTGAACACGGAAATCGCATTGAAATTTTGCGGAAATAATTAGTTGTCAAGATATAAAAAGTTGTATTATGCATTGTATTCTTTGGCGGCCATCTTTTTACGTGCGCACGCACCATAAACAAATACACGCGCGTAAAAAAGATGGCCACCAAAGATTACAATGCATAATACAACTTTTTATATCTTGATAACTACTTATTTCTGCAAAATTTGAATGCGATTTTGTATTCGACATTACAAGTTGTCATTTAAAAGAAAATTGAGGAGGTGGACCTAATCTAAAAATTTACCAATAATTTTCCATCCCGCACGCCTCCCGATACATTGCTTCGTTAACATGCGACCATTTTATATCTCCCGAAGACACTTCCGTATTTAGAAAAAAAAAAATGAGTGACCGATTTACCAGAACGTGGTAACTAAAAAGTTAGTACCCCTTTCAAATGTTGAAATGATTTTTTTTTTCAATTTTTTTCATAATCTGGTTAGTGTTCAATCAATAATAATCCAGTGAAAAGAATTTCAAAAACCTATCTGTATAGAAACTCCGCCACGTAAGTAAATAAATAAAAAATGTTACGTGCGCATGCATTAGCCTTGACTGGGGGGGACTAAAGAAACGACCATTAAATAATTCTGCGGGTCGCCATGGTACTCAACGCCCAAGGAGTACCAAAATAGTTTTCATAAGCTGAAGAAATTTTTTTTCGAAAAGTGAGTGATCACTTTTCCATATAAATTTAACTTAAAATGAGCACCCACTCTCTGGCCACCTAAGGAAGGGGCATTTATTTTCGTGTTTATTGGCTTAAAGGTTTTTGACAAGGCAGTTTGGTACGTGAGTGCATATTTAACAGTTTTCGTTTATGCTCACGCGTAGCATAAACAAAGGCTACTTCTGTGAAATGGAAAATTGTCCCAGAGTTCAAGGGTTATTACCATGCAAAAGAAATCAAACAAAAAACGTTTTAGCCTAGAAACACACAGAAAAAAAATAGTATCCATTTTTTTTCTAGCGAATTCATTTGCTGTTTTTATTGAAAACTATTTTCCCTCGGATTTTTGATATAATTTTCCATTAAGGGCTGTGCGTCTCACGTTCGTATATGACAAACAAATTTTTGTAGATTTTGGTGTGCTAAAAACGAATCTGCAAACCGTTTCCGTCGCAAAAAAATAGTTTTATGATATGAAGAAATTACTTTTTCGAAAAGTGGCGATCACTTTTCCATGTAAATTTAACTTAAAATGAGCACCCACTTTCTAGCCACCTGAGAGAGGCGGGATTTTTTCCCATGTTTATTGGCTAAACAGCTTTCGTTTATACTCACGCATAGCGTAAACGAAGGCTACGGCTGTGAAATGGAAAATAGTCCCAGAGTTCAGGAGTTATTACCGTGCAAAAGAAATCAAACAAAAACTTTTTAGCCAAGAAACACACAGAAAAATGCCCCTCTCGCATGTGGCCAGAAAGTGGGTGCTCATTCTAAGTTAAATTTACATTGAAAAGTGATCACTTACTTTTCGAAAAAGTAATTTCATGGATATCATGAAAACTTTCTTTTTGCTACGGAAACGGTTTGCAGATTCGTTTTTAGCACACCGAAATCTACAATAAAATATTTCGTTATATATGAACGTGAACCGGGCCTTAAAGGAAAATAATACCGGATTTTTTGGCGCAGATTTGCCGTTTAGTTGTACAAATATCCTCAAACTAGGTAATTACTAAAAGGGACTTTTAAAAGTCGTCACCTGTATCGAGCAAAAGTTTAAAACCACCGATTATATGCCAGCCTACGTCATGGTAACATATATTGAGTGAGTTTCTAACAGTATTTTGTATAGTTTTTTAGTTTAAACTCATTTTCCCAAATTTTTCCCAAACTTAACGTGTTCGATACAATTTGCCACCATTTGTATTTTTCAGATATACCGATAAACATTGAATGTTTTTGAACCGATTATACATTACATAAAACACTAAAATCTTATCCAGTTAGGTAGAGCATTTACTTTTCTTGTCTTTGATAACATTTATTTGTTATATATGCATTTTTGACAACTTTTTTGTATCTGTGTTTAGTAATATTAACCCTTTTTTTAAATATAACGTTTAGTCGGTGTTTATCGGTGTATTTGAAAGCTACAAATGGTGGCGGACACTGTTGATTACTTTAAGTTAGAGAAAGTGAGTAAAAACTAAAAAAAACTATACAAAATACTATCAGAACCCCAGCGATTATGCCAGTCTATGTCATGGTAACATATATTCGGTGAGTTTCAGACACTGTTTTGTATAGTTTTTAGTTTTCAACTTACTTTCCCAAACTTAACGTATTCAACAGAGTCTGCGACCATTTCTGTTTTTCGAGCCGATTAAACATTTTACATTACATAAAAACACTAAACAATTATCCAGTAAGGTAGAAACGTAACTTACCTTACCTTTGCTTTCATTTATTTGTTTTTGGACAACTTTTTCGAATCTGTGTATAGTAACCCCCCCCCCGCCATTAACCAAATATTAATTACTAACTCACATTTTTGTAAAACAACAACAACAACAACAACAAAACATTTAGCGTTTCAACATTTTTGCTACGTTCGGCTTCATCCACTGATTGTTGGCCGAGTCCAAACCACGAATGATTGACAGAAACTCCCGAGGATCCGGATCAAATTCTGAAATAGTACCATTTTTTTTTTTTTCATTTTCGCCTTCTTTTTCACTTTTTGGAGTGGATTGCTGTACTAAGAATATAAGAAACATGCATTTTCTCTTTTTATTAAATTTTTCCATCACACCAAATTGAGCCACTGCAACGCGTGGCAGGGTAGAGATAGTATATATATATATATATGTGTGTGTGTGTGTGTGTGTGTGTGTGTGTGTGTGTGTGTGTGTGTGTGTGTGTGTCGGTATATATTAGCTTCGAAATGCTATGGCCTAAAGAGGTTTTCTTTCTTTTGCTTAGTTTACTTCGTAATGATCTGATGATACAATAAAGTTCTCTGTAACTTTTACTCCTCATCTTTTTATTATATATATATATATATATATATATATACATGTATATATATATGTATATATATGTATATATATATGTATATGTATATATATGTATATATATGTATATGTATATATATATGTATGTATATATATGTATATATATATATATATATATATATATATATATATATATATATAATTAGTTTTTTGGGAAGGGGGAAAGATTCCAGCAGATTGTTCTATTACAAGGAAATAAGGACGTATTATTTATGTTTTGTTTACAGAAAGTTTAGATGAGATAAGTCATCAGTACTGTTGGTTTCGAACCTGATAATTAGGGACAATTTTAGGTACCCATATCAAGCTCTTTTCCCCTAATACACATCTCTTTTATAACCGGAAGTGGAAACATACGAGTTCACGTTTTACTCTCGTTTTATGAAATAACTCCCTTATTAATCAATCGAGGCGATTTTATTAAATTTAAAGTCCCATTTCAATTAAGATTTTTTGTAAAATACCTTTAATATTAAGTCCAAAATTGATTTTAAAATAAATTTAAAACTTAAAATTTATCTCAGTATCAATTTAAATTTCCATTTTATTATATAGAAATACATTTAAATATTTCAAACATTTCAAGGGAGATACTTATCTAGCCTAAGGGATTTTTCTACTATATTAACTTCAAGTATTTTTTTCTCAATGGTTTTAAATTGAAATAAATTGTAAAATACATTTTATAAAGTATGATTTTTAAAAAAAAGTACAATTTAAATCCAAATTTCCAAAACTAATAATCAAAATTAGAATTTAAAATATAAATAAAATGTACGTCTTTTTTAAATTTAGGTTTTCTCTGTTTTACTCTCCCAGTTTATAAGGAGTGCTTTCCTTCTATGTATACAATTTTTCAGGAATTCACTCCTCACAGTTTAACATCTTATTTCTGGGTCATGAATTGACCGTAGGATATGGCATTACAATGTGATCATTGATTTAATTCTGGAGCGTATGATGGATTTTTCTCCATCTAAGCTCCCACACGAGTAGCTAAGGCTTTTTTATGCGTTGTTTTAACTTTAAAGGGGCTCATACGTACATGATGTCTTTGCTTAAATGAACCTGGTGTCATTCTGATGTATTTTTAGGTATGTTTGTAGATCGGTCCGGTATTGTAGCTTCATAAATAAGGGATTCAACTTTACAGTTGGCTTCTAATCGGCACTTATTTTTGGTTCTGCAAGAGCAGCCTGTGTTGACTATTTTTCCTAGTTCTCTAGAGATGATGGACTTGATCGATGCTGGTGTCGAGTAACTTGATTTCACAGTGTTCCTATTAATGATTTTGCGCAGTCTGTGCTTTTGGGGGAAATGTTTATCTAGAAGTCTAAGGAAAAATGTCTTACTCTAGTTTTAGTATTAAGTAAGAATGGAGGTAGGAACCGAATTATATTCCTATTTCTTTTTTTTTTTTTTTGTTTTTGTTGGTTATGACTCTACTGGGAACTTCTGTTCTCTCTGAATCCACTTTTATGCAGTGCATCATTTTAATATGGCGCTGTACGTTCGAACACAGTCTTGGTAATCTTTTGCTAATGTTAGCGACCATATTTTTAACACTGTGGGTGGATAACAGGAACCATTATTTATGTTATGTATATGCGTTTTTCATTTAGTTTATGGAAAGTTTATATATTTTCGAGATCTAGAGTTTCATCTAAAAATTCACTTTATATAAATTTGTCTTTATATTTATTTATAACATAGTTCATTAAAGAAATCAACTAAATCTTTGTCTAGTGTACATCATTATAGTCTGCGATAGGCGATGTCCATCATCTCCATAGAAACAACAAAATTGGTATGGGAATTTGCGTTTTAGGGTGTCTAGTAGGAAAAGTTCAACTAGATCACAGACATCCGCACGGCCCCTAATTATCAGGTTTGAAACCGACGGTACTGATTTCTTATCTCATCTAAAATTTCTGTAAACGAAACACACGCACACACATGTATATATATCTATAATATAAAGCAGAATGTCTGTGTATGTATGTGTGTGTGTCTGGTCACGAATAGGCTCCTATATGGTTGACTATTTTAGAAAACTGATTACATATAATGATGGAAGATGTATCGAGACACAGCAATGGGTATATTTGATCTGGCAGAACGGTGGTTCATTAAAATTGTGGGGTCTGCGTTCGCGTCTGGTCCACAAAGTATGGAAATAAAAAAATTTAAAATTAAAAAAAAAAAGTTTAAAAGTTTTTGATATAGATGTACATAATGATACTTTGATAAGTATGTTTTAACTTAAATAGGGATGGTATAATAAAATTGTGGGGTCTGTGTTCGCGCCTGGCCTCCATAGAATAGAAATAGGCACAAACTTTAATAAAGACTTTTCATATCTATCTGCGTAAGTATACTTTGATAATTATGTTTCAGTTTGAAGAAATATGGTATGATAAAATTATGGGGTGTTCGTTCGCACCTGACCTCCATAGAATGTAAATATGTCACAAAGTTTAACAAGGTTTTTTAATATAGATCCACAGAATATTGTGATAAGTGTTTCAGTGGGAACAGGTATGGTATAATAAATTATGGGGTTTATCTATTTCATTTTTAATTTCATCATATTTTGCTTTGGTTTTGATACTCCCAAATTCGAAGCTATCTCATTACAACCCTTCCTTTTCATAACTTATCATACTTTCATAAATCAGAGTCCATTTTCTGTAGACTGTTTTTGAACCCAGTCTACGACGGGTACTTTTGCTAGTATATGTATATATATATATATATATATATATATATATATATATACATATATATATATACAAACTTCAAGAGCTAGTTTTCAATGGTAGCTTATTAGTAACGCCTGCAAAACAAACAATCACGAAACTAAAGTCACAAGAAAAATAAACAATAATGAAACGTTAGTTTTAACTTTGTTTTCTTCTTCAGAATTTATTTAGTTTTGTTTTGTTGTAAGCTGCGAACTAAAATACACTGGTGAAATTTATTTATTTTTAACATAAACGGTTTCCCCAATTTGTCTTTGCTAAACTAATCAAAATACGATATCTTATTTTTTAGATAGGATAACTAAGAGATCGTTGTGAGTATCATAGCTGAACTTGGTGAACTTTACAGTCTACCTCTATCAATTTGTCCTTCTTTCTTTAACGTCAATTATAGAAATTATAATTTCGTTCTGTGTGAGACTCGACAATAGAGAAGAGGATGAGGAAAGGTAGATGAAGCCTAATAGTTCATCATAAACTGTAACATGCCAAATCAATTGTTCTTCTTCAAATGTCATTAAGACAAGCACAGTTAGGGTAAACACCTTACATGTAAATCATTTGAAGAATCTTATTTAAATGCATATAATGTTGTAAACCACGGTTACATATGAGATAATTTGTTTGGGATTAGTGTTGCTAATTTAGTGGCTTTCCCGCAAGATCTGGAGATTCGTTTGGATTCTAGTGGGTAAATTTTGGAGTTAGCGACTAGCAGTTTGTTATGGAAAATGTCGATATTTGGACACCCACACACCCGCAATGTAAGATTAAAAAAGGAATAAAATCACTTTAATTTACTTTAAAATATAAAAAGACAAAATTCATCAGGTAGAGAGAAAAGAATTTGTTTTATTGTTTTGACTAACAATTATTTGTTGACTGTTTCACCATTTTCTTTTCTTTTAACCATTTTGAAACATCACTGTAAAATCAATTTTTCTAAGTACTTTTTGTCAGAGTGAGATAATTTTCAGCCTCTGTTTTAATATGATCTTAGCACTTCCTCAAATTTCAAATAAGTATTTGCTCGCTTGGTGAACATGTAGGAAATTTAACAGCCCAAAAATTGTTTTAAAATAAAAATTAACAACGACAAAAACAAAAGAAATATACCAAATATTTTAATTATAAACCCACCTGTATAATGTGTTGAAACTAAGTTTTTTTTTCTCATTTCAAAATATGTTGTTCAAAGCGGTCTTTGTACACGGAAGAAAAGAACTAATGGCTGCTTACTGCTTAACGATTTCTGAGAAGTTGTAGACAGATGACCTTTTCTAACACTAACCGTAAATTCGAGTTATATCTCTAAATTTGAGTAAGTGGTGGTCATAGATTATTTTACAGTTGTACATCAGCCGTTAAGCGACAAATAACAATTCATTTGTTGTAAAGTCAGTTAAAATAAATGATATAAATAAAATGTACAGTTTCAGGATAAATAATTGAATTTTACTGTGTGTAGTTTTGTTCGTTTTTATTTTTGTTTACTATTTCTTGATTATTAACTATTCTTCACTTTTACGATTTTGTCGTTCCTATTTACTTACCTCTACAAAAATGTTTTTATCTATTTTATTAACTTTCAGAATTTTATTATTACATTTGCCAACGTGGTTTACCTTTTCTAAGACGCAACATATGTCAATACCTTAGCGAAATTCAGTTCTTGCTACTACAAAATATTTATTTAACTGAAACATGGGTGTTGTATTTTATTGGATTTATTTTTGAACGAACATAAAAATGAAAATAAAGTATTCCGTGGGTAAAAAAAATAACTTGCATGTCTTAAAATTCCAAAATTTTACACAAGGTCGGCTTTTAATGTAGTGAAAATATCGCCATCCCCCCCACAAAAAAGCAATCAGCATCGGGGCAATTTTTAAAATCAATAATCTATACGAATCTGTCCTGCATTGACCGATGACAGAAAAATTAATCAGCACGGATTTAACGTTAATTCTATTTTGCAAAGTAAAACATAATGCAAAATACACATAAATAAAGATATTGTATAATAAGCAAATATTTAAATCGTAAAAAGATTTAATTTTCAAAATATTTTTAATATCAAAATATATTTAAATCGTAAAATGTTTTCATTTTAAAAATATTTTTAAGATCAAAATATATTTAAAGCGTAAAAAGTTTACATTTTAAAAATATTTTTATATATAAATACATTTAAATCATAAAAAGTTTTTATTTTCAAAATACTTTTGATATCAAAAACAATTAAATCGTAAAAAGCTTTCATTTTCAAGATATTTTTGATATCAAAAAATATTTACATCGTAAAAAATTTTAATTTTCAAAATATTTTTAATATGAAAATACATTTTAATCGTAAAAACTTTTCATTTTCAAAATATTTTTAATATATAAATATATAAAAATCGTAAAAATTTTACATTTTCAAAATATTTTTGATATCGAAATATATTTAAATCGTGAAACGTTTTCATTTTACCGATATTTCTAATATGAAAATATATTTAAATCGTAAAAAGTTTTAATTTTCATGTCGATTTAAATATAGTCAACGTAAAAAGTTTTCATTTTCAAAACATTTTTTATACTAAAATATATAAAAGTGGACAATTTTTTTATTTTCAAAATATTTTTAATATCAAAATATATTAATATCCTAAAAAGTTTTCATTTGAAAGATATTTTAATATCAAAATATATTAAATTCATAAAATGTTTTCATTTTAAAAGTATTTTTCATATCAAAATATATTTAAATCGTAAAAATTTTTCATTTTAAAAATATTTTTAATATCAAAATATATTTAAATCGTAACAGTTTTAATTTTCAAAATATTTAAAATATCAAAATATATGTAAATCGTAAAAAGTTTTCATTTTCAAGATAATTTTAATATCAAAATATATTAGAATCGTAAAAAGTTTTCACTTTCAAAATATTTTTGATATCAAAATATATTTAAATCGTAAAAAGTTTTAATTTTCAAGATTTTTAATATCAAAATATATTTAAATCGTAAAAAGCTTTCATCTGAAAAATATTTTTAATATCCAAATATATTTAAATCGGAAAAGGTTTTATTTTCAAAATATTTTTAATATAAAAATATATTTACATCGTAAAAGCTCTTCATTTTCAAAATATTTTAAATATCAAAATATGTTTAAATCGTAAAAAGTGTTCATTTGCAAAATATTTTTAATATCAAAATATATTTATATCTTAAGAAGTTTTACCTTTAAAAATATTCTTGATATCACAATTTTAATTTTCAAAATATTTTTGATACCAATACCATACGTAAAATGTTATCATACGTAAAATTATCATTTTAAAAATATTTTTGATACCAAAATATATGTAAATCGTAATATGTTTTCATTTTCAAATATTTTTGATATCAAGAAATATTTAAAATGCAAAAATTTTTTGTTTTAAAAATATTTAAATATAAAAATATATTACAATCGTTAAAGATTACACCTTCAAAATATTTATGAAATCAAAATATATTAAAATCGTAAAAACATTTCATTTATAAAATATTTTTAATATCAAAATTTTATTTAATCGTAAAAATTTTTCCTTTTTAAAATATATTTAATATTAAAATATATTCAAATCGTAAGAAGTTGTCATTTTTAATATCAAAATATATTTAAATCGTAAAAAGTTTTCATTTTAAACATATTTTTAATATCAAAATATATTGAAATCGTAAAAAGTTTTCATTTTACAAATATTTTTAATATCAAAATATGTTTAAATCGTAAAAAGTTTCTATTTTTAAAGTATTTTTAATATCAAATTATATGTAAATCGTAAAACGTTGTGAGTTTCAAAATATTTTATATATCAAAATATATAAAAATCCTAAAAAGTTTTCATTTTTCAAATATTTTTAATATCAAAATATATTAAAATCGTAAAAAGGTTTCACTTTCAAAATAATTTTAATATCAAAATATATTTAAATCATTAGAAGTTTTTTTCTTTAAACATATTTTTGATATATAAATATATTTAAATCGTAAAATGTTTTCATTTTCAAAACATTTTTTATACCAAAATATATAAAAGTGGAAAAAAATTTTATTTTCTAAATATTTTTAATATCCAAATATATTTAAATCGTAAAAAAGTGTTCATTTAAAAATATTTTAATATAAAAATATATTTAAATCGTAAAAAGATATCATTTTAAAGATATTTAGCATATCAAAATATATTTAAATCGTAAAAGTTTTCATTTTCATGATATATATGTATAACGAAATATATTTTAATCGAAAAAGTTTTCAATTGTCAAAATACTTTTAATATCCATATATGTTTATATCGAAATATTTTCATTTCAAAATATTTTTAATATCAATATATATTTTAATCGTAAAAGGTTTTCACTTTCAAAATATTTTTCATATCAAAATACATTTAAATCCTAAAAAGTTTAAATTTTCACGATATTTTTATTGCAAAATATATTTTAATCGTAACAATTTTTAACTTTCAATATATTTTTGATATCAAAATATATTTAAATCGTAAAAAGTTTTCATTTTAAAGATATGTTTAATAGCAAAATATATTTAAATCGTAAAAAGTTTTCTTTTTCAAGAATTTTAATATCAAATCATATTTATATAGTAAAAAGTTTTAATTTTAATGATATTTTTAATAACAAAATATGTTTTAATCGTAAAAGTTTATATTTTCAAGTTATTTTTATATAAAAATATATTTAAATCTTTAAAATTTTAACCTTTAAAATATTTTTGACATCAAAATATATTAAAATCGTAAAAAATTTTTCATTTTCAAGGTATTTTTAATATAAAAAATATATTTAAATCGTCACAAGTTTTCATTTTAAAGATATTTATTATCAAAATATATTTAAATCGTCAAATGTTTTCAGTTCAAAAAAATATTTTTAATCAAAATATATTTAAATCGTAACAAGTTCTCATTTAAAAAATATTTTTAATATCAAAATATATTTAAATATTGAAGAGTTTTCGATTTAAATATATTTTTGAAATCAAAATATAATTAAATCGTAAGAAGTTTTCATTTTCAAAATATTTTTAATATCAAAATATATTTTAATAGTCAACGTTTTTATTTTCGAAATATTTTTGAAATCACAATACATTTAAATCATAAAAAGCTGTCATATCCAAATATTTTTAACATATAAATATATTTTAATCGTCAACGTTTTTATTTTCAAAATATTTTGGATATAAAAATATATTTAAATCGTAAAAAGTTTTCACTTTCAAAATATTTTTAATATCAAAATATAATTAAATCGTAAAAAGTTTTCATTTTTAAATATTTCTATATAAAAATATATTTAAATCGTAAAATGTTTTCATTCTAAAATATTTTATTATCAAAATATATTGTAATTGAAAAAAGTTTTCATTATTTGCATCGTGAAGAGTTTTCATTTTAAAAATATTTTAATAACAAAATATATTTAAATATTGAAAAGTTTTCGATTTAAATATATTTTTTGAAATCCAAGTATATTAAAATCGTACAAAGTTTTCATTTTCAAAATAGTTTTATATAAAATATAATTAAATGGTAAAAAGTTTTAATTTTCAAAATATTTCTAATATGAAAATATATTGAAATCGTAAAAAGTTTGCATTTTCAAGATATATTATATCAAAATATATTTAAATCGTAAAAAGTTTTCATTTTAAATATATATTAATTATCAAAATATTTTAAAATCGTAAAAAGTTTTCATTTTAAACAAACATTTTTTAAATAAAAATATATTGATTCGTAAAATGACTTACTTTTTCAAAATATTTTTAATATCAAAATATATTTAAATATTGAAAAGTGTTCTATTTAAATATATTTTTGAAATCAAAATATATTTTAATCGTAAAAGCATTTCACTTTTAAAATATTTTTAATATCAAAATAACTTTTAATCCTAAAACGTTTAAATTTTCAAGAAATTTTTATATCAAAATATATATAAATCGTAAAAATTTCTCACTTTTAAAATATTTTTAATATAAAAATACATTTAAATCTTAAAAAGTTTTCATTTTAAAGATATTTTTAATATCAAAATATATTTAAATCGTAAAAATTTTTAAGTTTCAATATATTTTTGATATCAAAAATATATTTAAATCGTAAAAAGTTTTCATTTTAAAAATATTTTTAATATCAAAATATATTTAAATCGTAAAAAGTTTTCTTTTTCAAGATATTTAATATCATATAATATTTAAATCGTAAAAAGTTTAACTTTTAATGATATTTTAAATATCAAAATATATTTTAATCGTAAAAGGTTGTATTTTCAAGATTTTTTAAATATAAAAATATATTTAAATCTTTAAAATTTTAACTTTCAAAATATTTTGGATATCAAAATATATTTAAATCGTAAAAGTTTTTATTTTCAAGATATTTTTAATATCAAAATATATTTATATCGTAACAAGTTTTCATTTTTACGATATTGCCGATATGAAAAATATATTTATTTTCAAGATATTTTTAATATCAATATATATTTATATCGTAAAAAAATTTCATTTTTAAGATATTGTTGATATCAAAATATATGTAAATCGTAAAAAGTTTTAATTTTCAAAATATTTTTGATATCAAAATATATTAAAATCATAAAAAAGTTTTCATTTTCCAGATATTTTTATATCAAAATATATTGAAATCGTAGAAAGTTTTCATTTTCAAGATATTTTAATATCAAAATATATTTAAATCGTAACATTTTTCATATTCCAAATATATTTAATGTAAAAATATATTTAAATCGTAAAAAGTCTTCATTTTAAAAAATTTCAAAATGTCCAGATATATTTAAATCGTAAAAATTTTCATTTTAAAAAAAATTTTAATATCTAAATACATTTAAATCGTAAAAATTTTCATTTTAAAAATATTTTTAATATCAAAATATATTACAATCGTAAAAAAGCTTTCATTTTCCAAATATTTTTGATATCAAAATATATTTAAGTCCTAAAAGGTTTTAATTTTTAAAATATTTTTTATATCTAAATATATTTAAATCGTAAAAAGTTGTCATTTTAAAAATATTTTTCATATGAAATATATTTGAATTTGAAAAAGTTTTCTATTTTCTAAAATATTTTTAATATCTAAATATATTAAAATCGTAAAACTTTTCATTTTCAAAATATTTTTAATATTAAAATATATTGAAATCGTAACAGTTTTAATTTTCAAAATATTTTAAATATTAAAATATATGTAAATCGTAAAAAGTTTTCATTTTCAGGGTAATTTTAATATCAAAATATATTTAAATCTTAAAAAGTTGTCACTTTCAAAATATATTTGATATCAAAATATATTTAAATCGTACGAAGTTTTAATTTTCAAGATTTTTAATATCAAAATATATTGAAATCGTAAAAAGTTTTCATTTTCAAACTATTTTTATATACAATATAATTAGATCCTAAACAGTTTTCATTTTTAAGATATTTTTATATCAAAATATATTTAAATCGTAAAACGTTTTCATTTTACAAAATATTTTTAATATTAATATATATTTAAATCGTAACAAGTTGTCACTTTCAAAATATTTTTAATATCAAAATATATATAAATCGTAAGTTTGTGTTTTCAAAATATTTTTAATATCAAAATATATTTAAATAGTAAAAAGTTTTCATGTTCAAAATATTGTAATTAACAAAAAATATTTAAATCGAAAAAGGTTTAATTTTCAAAATATTTTTAATATCAAAATATATTTGAATGGTAAAAAGTGTTCATTTACAAACTATTTTTTACATCAAAATATATTTCAACCGTAAAAAGTTTGCATTTTCTAAATATTTTTAATATCAAAATATATTTAAATCGTAAAAAGTTTTCATTTTAAAAATATTTTTAATATAAAAATATATATAAATCGTAAAAGTTTTTATTTTCAAGATATTTCTAATATCAAAATATATTGGTATCGTAAAATTTTTTAATTTTTAAGAGATTTCTAATATCAAAATATATTTAAATCGCAAAAAGTTTTCATTTTCAGGATTTTTTTAATATCAGAATATATTTAAATCGTAAAAAGTTTTCATTTACAAAATATTTTTATATCAAAATATATTGAAATCGTAAAAACTTTTCATTTTGAAAATATTTTTAATATCAAAATATATTGAGATCGTAAAAACTTCATTTTCAAAATATTTTTAATATCAAAATATATTAAGATCGTAAAAACTTCATTTGCAAAATATTTTGTATATCAAAATATATTTAAATCGTAAAAAGTCTTCATTTTCCAAATATTTTTAATATCAAAATATATTAAAATCGTAAAAACTTTTCATTTTCAAAATATTTTTAATATCCAGATATATTTAAATGTTACCGGTGTCATATTCACCGGTGTCATTTAAATTGGCTTCATTTTTACCGGTGTCATTTTTACCTATATCTCCCCGTCTGCTCTTTAAAATTATTCTAAAATCAGGTGTAAATTTCTTTGTTTTCTGATTTCTCTTTTAATTTTATTTTGCAAATAATCATTTTTGCCAATTTGCTATAAAAAATTTTATTTTGCAAATATTAATTTTCCTGATATTTTCTGAGAGTTTCTTCGGCAATATTCAATTAGATACGCGATCATTATAATGTTTAATTTGTAAAATAATTCAATTTAAATTTTAGTGAACACCGTTTGATTTTATGATTTGTTTATTGCAAGACGAAATATACCTTTCTGCGAAAAAACAGATAAAATTAGCTGATAAAATCTGGCAGCTATTTAGGGAGCTAACAGCTTCAATACATCCCAAAAATATATTGCGAGAAAACTCGGAATATTTGGTATATTCATAATATATTTTCTGCGGCGTAGGAAATTAAAATATCGTGTTTTTTTTTTCATTTTTAAATAGTTTTTCTCGGATCTTGCTCATTTTGTTTGGGACACATCTGCGATTACTTATCGTTCGTTTAAATTGGTTTGTGGAATGTGTTTATCTTAATTTGAATTTCTAAGAAGCGAGATTACTTTTTAAATTTAAAATTAAAAAAAAACAACTACATGAAATAAAATGTACATATTGTTGCTTTTTAAGGCTTTGCAAAAACATTCGTTACTAAAAATTATATTAAAATAAAAAATAATTGATTTTTGTCGTTATTTCTTAGAAATGTACACCTGTGAAACTATCTTCCGTTTGCGTGCTTTCCAGCTGACTACAATATGGTCGTCTTCAAGTCCAACATAAACAAGTTGTTGATGAGCCGTTCCCCTTAAGTAATCCAATTTATCAAATTAAAACTTCTAGTGATTAATATGGTATTGTCCCATTGACTACTGTTCACTCTTTAACTTTTATCCTCACGTGGGCTCTGGGCTTTGATAAGTGGTTACTTCTATGTAAAAAAAGGATACAAAATATGGGAATTTCTAAAGTCTGACAGTGTAATTTAGAGTAAACATCAAACATTACTACAATCAAAAGAATATGATCACTCTTTGTATTGAATCAAAAGTTTTATACTAGTTTAATCTCTTTTTAAAAGTAAAAAGAGAAATTATATTATTTATCAAACAGTTTCGTGTATTCGATATATTTTACAACGTAGCTACATTAAGTAATGCGTTATCAACTGAATGTTTTATAAGGAAACACCTGTATATGAGAAACTAGTAAACTCATTCTTCATTTTAATAAAATCTCAATAGATTTTTTTTAATGTTAGAATCAAATATATTCATATTCAGTCCATATAACTGTTAATATAAAGACGAAATGTGAAACCAGTGTTAAAAATCTGTCACGCTGGAAAGAAATATTGAATCCCTTGACTTAATCTAAAGTTTTATTTTGCAATTTCCTTTTAATCAGGGTTGCCCTGAATTTGAAAATTTCAATAATTGTGAACTCTGCAAAAATCTCCATTTTCAATTAAACAAACATTTGTATTTTCAGTTAATTCCAACTTTTCTCCTGTATTCAATGCTGAAAAACTCACAACCATTTCAAATGAAAACTTACAAAATATGAATAAATGATTATAGTCGTTTCAATGTGGAAGGAAGAGTATTCAAGAGTTTGCCCTTGTTTCGAGTTCAGACTGAATATATGTAACGCGTGCAGACATATAGAGTTCAAAATAGACTTCGTAGCCTCGTAGGAGATGTCCTTTTCTCTTCCTTGCAACCTCTATCTCACAGAAGAGATGTTGCGAGTTTGTCTCTGATGTATCGTTATTTTCATGGAAAGTGTTCGACTGAGCTTCAATCTATGGTCCCCCCTCGCCAAACTTTCACAAGAAACACTCGTCTAGCTGTAAAAACTATCAATAATTCCCCCCACTCTTTATCTGTGCCTAAACCTAAACGTAGATTCCATGAACAAAGCTTTTTTATTAGAACTGCATGCCTGTGGAATTGTCTTCCGTTTTCCTGCTTTCCGGCTGACTACAATATGGTTGTCTTCAAGTCTAACGTAAATAAGTTCTTGATGAGCCGTTCCATATAAGTTATCAAATTTAACAAATTTTCATTACTAACGATTATTATATTGTCCAATTTCTACTGTACACTCTTTAACCCTTATCCTTGAGTGGCCTCTTGGCCTTGATAGTGAGTTGATACCTATGGAAAAAAAAGAAAAAGTCCAATGTGAACGAGTTCTAATTGAATCGTCCCCCTAAGTAATCCAAGTTTCAAAATTCCCACTGTTTACTATGCTAAAATCACAATGACTAATGTATACCTATTAACCCTTATCCTCGAGTGGCCTCTTGGCCTTGATAAGTGGTGACACCCTTGTAAAAAAAAAAGACATATATCGGCAAGTTGAAATGCAATCTGTTCATTTCAACTTGCCAGTTTTACTCATTTCTCCAAGTCATTCAATATTAAATCTTTGTTATCTATCTCGATAGCTACATTGGTAGGAAATGAGGCTGTAGCGCTAAATGTTTTGGTTTCGATTCTAGCTGATGGCATCCAAGTAATTCTTTAAAATCTTTGGAAATCACTACTATATATTAGATACAATCTAATATTTAATATAGAATGGATGCTATAATAATAAATATGAAATCTACATGAATTAAAATATATCGGATCTTATTTTACAATCCGACAAGACCGGACGCCCCTCCGCTAGTATTTACATATATATTTATAGATGCATGCATTTAGTCAGATATATGCACATATATAATCTTTCACTGGCAATTATATGAAAGTCCTATTAAATAAATAAAAGGTAGTTGAATACTATACTGAACTCACAAATAAAAATAATCGATACATTAATAATATAATAGATGATCGAACACATCCTGGTGATCTAACGGTGTTTGCCTTTACAAACGGTTACCCATTTACATGGGTTTCGACAAACAATAAAAATATGCCAGTCTTCCTTCCAGATTTGCATTTTAACCTTTTTTATTACATAGACGGCACAACTTATCAAGGCCGATAGGCCACTCAAGGATAAGGGTTAAAGAGTGTAGAGTAGTCAAAAGGACGATATAGTAATCGATAGTAATGGAAGTTCGGTAAATTTGTTAACTTAAGGGGAACGGCTAATCAGAAACTTGTTCACGTTGGACTTGAAGACAACCATATTATAGACAGCTGGAAAGCAGGAAAACGGAAGACAATTCCACAGGAGGCAGTTCTAAGAAAGAAGCTTTGATCATGGAATCTATGTTTAGGTTTAGGCACAGAGAAAGATTGTGGAAAATTATTGATAATGTTTTCAGCTAGTCTAGTGTTTCTTGTGAAAGTTTGGCGAGGGGGACCATAGATTGAAGTTCAGTCGAAAACTTTCCATGAAAATAACGATAAAGCAGAGACAAACTCGCAACACCTTTTCTGTGAGACAGAGGTTGCATCTCTCACCAGGCCACGAAGTCTATTTTGAACCCTATCAAGGCAGGACAAGTCTTTTCTAGCAGCTCCTGCCCATATGTGGCAACAGTATTCCATCCTTGGGCGTATCTGGTTCTTATATAGATATAAAAAGGAGTAGGTCTCACCACTTGCAATTCTTCAACTGTTTCGGTCAACTAATGACGAACCATGCCGGAAACTACCGTGGAATCATGAGCGCTTCTCCATCTTTGCAAACACATTTAACCGTCTTTTAAGTAAAATAAGGTAAGTTCAATCAGACAACATAGTCGATAACAATGTTTATATTTTCAACAACTCTATAAACGTCCAGTTGGACTCGAGTTCTTATTTTTCAATCATCAGCAAACGTACTTTGCGACAATTAAACAAGCCGACCATATTAAAGACAGATAAAACACCGTAACTGGCGAGAATATCAATATCTTAAGCCAGGTAAATCTTACAGTAATATTAAATGGAGTTACTAAAAGGCTGAAAGCGTATATCATTTTAGTAATTTTATGTTGCTTTCGAAAAGAGTAATTTTATTAATAAATTATTATCTACATCTCTATTTTCCTTTTACATCTTTTAGTTACCGATTATTTAATGTCTATTGTTATATTTTTTAAGTGTTATTCACGTTGGATATTTGGAGTATCAGCTTTTGGTGTTTTTATTTATATTATTAAAGTTTTGAGTTCAAATAAATAAATTCAAAATTATCTATAATAAAATATATATGTAAATCGTCTTGTTCATATTTGTATTACAATTATAAAGGTGATCATTTTCATTTTCTAATAGTTGTATTGCTTGCTGTGAAAATATAATATAATGTCGCATGGTTTTAAAAAATCTTGACCAAATATTCCCTCTAAAAAAATCCTGACCTAATATTGCATCCAAAATAATCGTAACAATTCCGTCGTTTTGCTTAGAATTAGTTTCAGATTGTGGAGCGATGGAAATTAAATATGAATAATACAGATCAAGAAAGGACAAGAGTTAATATTAGGTTAGATATCGTAATAGTATAGTTAAAAGTAAAGAAAAGAAGCAATCTATGAATGGAATAAGAATACACATGGATGTTGTAAAATGTATTGTGGTGAGGTAAGTTGAATGGGAGAAAATCAGGTTGAAAGAGAGTAATATAAAGACAAATGCGCATTTGAGTTAAAGAGATGCTGTGAAAAAAAGAGAAAGAGAGAAAGAGAGTGTCAAGCGAGTAAATTAAGTTGGCAAATGTTGTTAATAATCAAATTGAAAAAGAATCACTAACGGAAACAAAAGTCTCCACACCAAACAATGAAATCTACATTTTTTAAACTTCTTTTTCTCATTATTAGTAAATAATTAAGACTAATGAACATTTTCAGAAATATCTAAATTAAGACCAACAAACGGAGACTTGGTGTAGAAAACCGACATTTTTAATATCAATAGAATCCCCAGCGGAATGCAAAGGAGACGAACAGCATAATTTCCCACTGAAATATGCAAGCCATTTCTACACCTTTCATTCTTGTTGGTCTTTTCCGTTGTGTTTTAATCGTAAAAATTCGACATTGATTTTTGCTTTATTTTATTGTTCACACGCACCGAAATATTTGCTGTTCACAATTTAATTTAACTTTCTTTTTTCTCTTTATTTTATTTTTTTAAAATTTAATTCCAAACGGCCTACTGTTATTTTTATATTGTAAATCCATAAAATGTCGCCTCGAGTGACATAAACGTATCACACAATATTATTGTTTTAATGATATAATTTAACGGATGTAAAAAGGAATTAGTCATAAAAAATATTCACATTAATAGAAATGGCCAACCACAATATTATCTTATTTTGTTTCTAGTATTCCAGTTTAATTTATGAAAAATCTAGTTCAAATATCTCTAGAATATACTCACACTTGATGTATTATAAATCAGTCATTTCTTTTTTCGATTTTATTATTATTATTATTATTATTATTATTATTATTATTATTATTATTATTATTATTATTATTAGCAGGACCCGTTAACCGGCGATGCCCAGTTGACGTACTCACCCCCTTGTAAAAATAAAAATACGGTAGTCTTCTCATGTTAAGAACGGCTTTTAGAATAGATACCCCAACATCCCCGATATTAAGAATGGCTTTCGGAATAGACAATTCCAACTGCCTCATGTTAAAAACGGCTTTCGAAATAGACACCCCCAACCACTGAAAAGTACGTGCCTGCTAAATTTAAATGACATTGTCGTAATCAGCATAGTCGAAAACTCATAAAAGTCGTCAGGTTGAAGAAAATCGTGGAAGTGAAGATAATGTAAAAAATTACCCACGAAAAAAAAAAAAAAAAAAAAAAGTTATTTCTTCGTTATAGAGAGACGCCAATCAGTTAATATGTTTTTGTTTTTTTTTCAATCTGTAGAGTGCGACGACAATCGGTTAATATGTTTAATTTTGTTGTTTTTCATTGTGTTGTACTTTAGTTATATATTTTATTTTACTTTGGTTATATATTTTATTTTACTTTGGTTATATATTTTATTTTACTTTGGTTATATATTTTGTTGTACTTTGGTTATATATTTTATTGTACTTTGGTTATATATTTTATTGTACTTTGGTTATATATTTTATTGTACTTTGGTTATATATTTTATTGTACTTTGGTTATATATTTTATTTTACTTTGGTTATATATTTTATTTTACTTTGGTTATATATTTTATTTTACTTTGGTTATATATTTTATTGTACTTTGGTTATATATTTTATTGTACTTTGGTTATATATTTTATTGTACTTTGGTTATATATTTTATTTTACTTTGGTTATATATTTTATTTTACTTTGGTTATATATTTTCTTTTACTTTGGTTATATATTTTATTGTACTTTGGTTATATATTTTATTGTACTTTGGTTATATATTTTATTGTACTTTGGTTATATATTTTATTTTACTTTGGTTATATATTTTATTTTACTTTGGTTATATATTTTATTGTACTTTGGCTATATATTTTGTTGTACTTTGGTTATATATTTTATTTTTATTTGGTTATATATTTTATTTTACTTTGTTTATATATTTTATTTTACTTTGGTTATATATTTTATTGTACTTTGGTTATATATTTTATTGTACTTTGGTTATATATTTTATTTTACTTTGGTTATATATTTTATTTTACTTTGGTTATATATTTTGTTGTACTTTGGTTATATATTTTATTTTACTTTGGTTATATATTTTATTGTACTTTGGTTATATATTTTATTTTACTTTGGTTATATATTTTGTTGTACTTTGGTTATATATTTTATTTTACTTTGGTTATATATTTTATTTTACTTTGGTTATATATTTTATTGTACTTTAGTTATATATTTTATTTAACTTTGGTTATATATTTTATTTTACTTTGGTTATATATTTTATTGTACTTTGGTTATATATTTTATTTTACTTTGGTTATATATTTTATTTTACTTTGGTTATATATTTTGTTGTACTTTGGTTATATATTTTATTTTACTTTGGTTATATATATTATTGTACTTTGGTTATATATTTTATTTTACTTTGGTTATATATTTTGTTGTACTTTGGTTTTATATTTTGTTTTACTTTGGTTATATATTTTATTTTACTTTGGTTATATATTTTATTTTACTTTTGTTATATATTTTATTTTACTTTGGTTATATATTTTATTGTACTTGTGTTATATATTTTATTTTACTTTGGTTATATATTTTATTGTACTTTGGTTATATATTTTATTGTACTTTGGTTATATATTTTGTTGTACTTTGGTTTTATATTTTGTTTTACTTTGGTTATATATTTTGTTGTACTTTGGTTATATATTTTATTTTACTTTGGTTATATATTTTGTTGTACTTTG
This sequence comes from Euprymna scolopes, assembly GCF_053919585.1. Classification (NCBI taxonomy): domain Eukaryota; kingdom Metazoa; phylum Mollusca; class Cephalopoda; order Sepiida; family Sepiolidae; genus Euprymna; species Euprymna scolopes. The sequence continues at coordinate 105,939,178 of NC_136500.1, read as the reverse complement.
GTTATATATTTTATTTTACTTTGGTTATATATTTTATTTTACTTTGGTTATATATTTTATTTTACTTTGGTTATATATTTTGTTGTACTTTAGTTATATATTTTATTGTACTTTGGTTATATATTTTATTTTACTTTGGTTATATATTTTATTTTACTTTGGTTATATATTTTATGTTACTTTGGTTATATATTTTATTTTACTTTGGTTATACATTTTATTGTACTTTGGTTATATATTTTATTTTACTTTGGTTATATATTTTATTGTACTTTGGTTATATATTTTATTTTACTTTGGTTATATATTTTTTTTTACTTTGGTTATATATTTTATTTTACTTTGGTTATATATTTTATTTTACTTTGGTTATATATTTTATTTTACTTTGGTTACATATTTTGTTGTACTTTGGTTATATATTTTATTTTACTTTGGTTATATATTTTATTTTACTTTGGTTATATATTTTATTTAACTTTGGTTATATATTTTGTTGTCCTTTGGTTATATATTTTATTGTACTTTGGTTATATATTTTATTTTACTTTGGTTATATATTTTATTTTACTTTGGTTATATATTTTATTTTACTTTGGTTATATATTTTATTTTACTTTGGTTATATATTTTATTGTACTTTGGTTATATATTTTATTTTACTTTGGTTATATACTTTATTGTACTTTGGTTATATATTTTATTTTACTTTGGTTATATATTTTATTTTACTTTGGTTTTATATTTTATTTTACGTTGGTTATATATTTTATTTTACTTTGGTTATATATTTTGTTGTACTTTGGTTATATATTTTATTGTACTTCGGTTATATATTTTATTTTACTTCGGTTATATATTTTATTGTACTTTGGTTATATATTTTATTTTACGTTGGTTATATATTTTATTTTACTTTGGTTATATATTTTATTGTACTTTGGTTATATATTTTATTTTACTTTGGTTATATATTTTATTTTACTTTGGTTATATATTTTATTTTACTTAGGTTATATATTTTATTGTACTTTGGTTATATATTTTATTGTACTTTGGTTATATATTTTGTTGTACTTTGGTTATATATTTTATTGTACTTTGGTTATATATTTTATTTTACTTTGGTTATATATTTTATTTTACTTTGGTTATATATTTTGTTGTACTTTGGTTATATATTTTATTTTACTTTGGTTATATATTTTATTTTACTTTGGTTTTATATTTTATTTTACTTTGGTTATATATTTTATTTTACTTTGGTTATATATTTTGTTGTACTTTGGTTATATATTTTATTGTACTTTGGTTATATATTTTATTTTACTTTGGTTATATATTTTATTTTACTTTGGTTATATATTTTATTTTACTTTGGTTTTATATTTTATTTTACTTTGGTTATATATTTTATTGTACTTTGGTTATATATTTTATTTTACTTTGGTTATATATTTTATTTTACTTTGGTTATATATTTTGTTGTACTTTGGTTATATATTTTATTGTACTTTGGTTATATATTTTATTTTACTTTGGTTATATATTTTATTTTACTTTTGTTATATATTTTATTTTACTTTGGTTATATATTTTATTGTACTTTGGTTATATATTTTATTTTACTTTGGTTATATATTTTATTTTACTTTGGTTATATATTTTGTTGTACTTTGGTTATATATTTTATTTTACTTTGGTTATATATTTTATTTTACTTTGGTTATATATTTTATTTTACTTTGGTTATATATTTTATTTTACTTTGGTTATATATTTTATTTTACTTTGGTTATATATTTTATTTTACTTTGGTTATATATTTTATTGTACTTAAGTTATATATTTTGTTGTACTTTGGTTATATATTTTATTGTACTTTGGTTATATATTTTATTGTACTTTGGTTATATATTTTATTTTACTTTGGTTATATATTTTATTTTACTTTGGTTATATATTTTATTTTACTTTGGTTATATATTTTATTTTACTTTGGTTATATATTTTATTTTACTTTGGTTATATATTTTATTTTACTTTGGTTATATATTTTATTTTACTTTGGTTATATATTTTATTTTACTTTGGTTATATATTTTATTGTACTTTGGTTATATATTTTATTGTACTTTGGTTATATATTTTGTTGTACTTTGGTTATATATTTTGTTGTACTTTGGTTATATATTTTGTTGTACTTTGGTTATATATTTTATTTTACTTTGGTTATATATTTTATTTTACTTTGGTTATATATTTTATTTTACTTTGGTTATATATTTTATTTTACTTTGGTTATATATTTTATTTTACTTTGGTTATATATTTTATTGTACTTTGGTTATATATTTTATTTTACTTTGGTTATATCATTTATTTTACTTTGGTTTTATATTTTATTTTACTTTGGTTATATATTTTATTTTACTTTGGTTATATATTTTATTTTACTTTGGTTATATATTTTGTTGTACTTTGGTTATATATTTTATTGTACTTTGGTAATATATTTTATTTTACTATGGTTATATATTTTATTTTACTTTGGTTATATATTTTATTTTACTTTGGTTATATATTTTATTTTACTTTGGTTATATATTTTGTTGTACTTTGGTTATATATTTTATTGTACTTTGGTTATATATTTTATTTTACTATGGTTATATATTTTATTTTACTTTGGTTATATATTTTATTTTACTTTGGTTATATATTTTATTTTACTTTGGTTATATATTTTGTTGTACTTTGGTTATATATTTTATTGTACTTTGGTTATATATTTTATTTTACTTTGGTTATATATTTTATTTTACTTTGGTTATATATTTTATCTTACTTTGGTTTTATATTTTATTTTACTTTGGTTATATATTTTATTGTACTTTGGTTATATATTTTATTTTACTTTGGTTATATATTTTATTTTACTTTGGTTTTATATTTTATTTTACTTTGGTTATATATTTTATTGTACTTTGGTTATATATTTTATTTTACTTTGGTTATATATTTTATTTTACTTTGGTTATATATTTTATTTTACTTTGGTTATATATTTTATTTTACTTTGGTTATATATTTTATTGTACTTTTGTTATATATTTTATTTTACTTTGGTTATATATTTTATTTTACTTTGGTTATATATTTTATTGTACTTTGGTTATATATTTTGTTGTACTTTGGTTATATATTTTGTTGTACTTTGGTTATATATTTTATTTTACTATGGTTATATATTTTATTTTACTTTGGTTATATATTTTATTTTACTTTGGTTATATATTTTATTGTACTTTGGTTATATATTTTATTGTACTTTGGTTATATATTTTATTGTACTTTGGTTATATATTTTATTGTACTTTGGTTATATATTTTATTTTACTTTGGTTATATATTTTGTTGTAATTTGGTTATATATTTTATTTTACTTTGGTTATATATTTTGTTGTACTTTGGTTATATAAATTGTTGTACTTTGGTTATATATTTTGTTGTACTTTTGTTATATATTTTATTTTACTTTGGTTATATATTTTGTTGTGCTTTGGTTATATATTTTGTTGTAATTTGGTTATATATTTTGTTGTAATTTGGTTATATATTTTGTTGTACTTTGGTTATATATTTTGTTGTACTTTGGTTATATATTTTATTGTAATTTGGTTATATATTTTGTTGTAATTTGGTTATATATTTTGTTGTACTTTGGTTATATATTTTATTTTACTTTGGTTATATATTTTGTTGTACTTTGGTTATATATTTTGTTGTACTTTGGTTATATATTTTGTTGTACTTTGGTTATATATTTTGTTGTACTTTGGTTATATATTTATTTGTACTTTGATTATATATTTTGTTGTACTTTGGTTATATATTTTTTTGTAATTTGGTTATATATTTTGTTGTACTTTGGTTATATATTTTGTTGTACTTTGGTTATATATTTTATTTTACTTTGGTTATATATTTTGTTGTGCTTTGGTTATATATTTTGTTGTTATTTGGTTATATATTTTGTTGTAATTTGGTTATATATTTTGTTGTACTTTGGTTATATATTTTGTTGTACTTTGGTTATATATTTTGTTGTACTTTGGTTATATATTTTGTTGTACTTTGGTTATATATTTTGTTGTACTTTGGTTATATATTTTGTTGTACTTTGGTTATATATTTTGTTGTACTTTGGTTATATATTTTATTGTACTTTGCTTATATATTTTGTTGTACTTTGGTTATATATTTTGTTGTACTTTGGTTATATATTTTGTTGTACTTTGGTTATATATTTTGTTGTACTTTGGTTATATATTTTGTTGTACTTTGGTTATATATTTTGTTGTAATTTGGTTATATATTTTGTTGTACTTTGGTTATATATTTTGTTGTAATTTGGTTATATATTTTGTTGTACTTTGGTTATATATTTTGTTGTACTTTGGTTATATATTTTGTTGTAATTTGGTTATATATTTTGTTGTAATTTGGTTATATATTTTGTTGTAATTTGGTTATATATTTTGTTGTAATGTGGTTATATATTTTGTTGTACTTTGGTTATATATTTTGTTGTACTTTGGTTATATATTTTGTTGTACTTTGGTTATATATTTTGTTGTAATTTGGTTATATATTTTGTTGTACTTTGGTTATATATTTTGTTGTACTTTGGTTATATATTTTGTTGTACTTTGGTTATATATTTTGTTGTAATTTGGTTATATATTTTGTTGTAATTTGGTTATATATTTTGTTGTAATTTGGTTATATATTTTGTTGTAATTTGGTTATATATTTTGTTGTACTTTGGTTATATATTTTGTTGTAATTTGGTTATATATTTTGTTGTAATTTGGTTATATATTTTGTTGTAATTTGGTTATATATTTTGTTGTAATTTGGTTATATAGTGAGATAAAACTGCATGATGTATATAAAATTAAATAGGTTGCAATTCCAAACTTTAGCCTCTCAAATCGATATATTATTCTGCCTAGATTCTTTTTTTTTGTATATTTATTATTGTCATAAAAATAATCAAATATGCTTTTGCTGAGTTTCCAGAATAGTTTTCCATCAGTGTTCAGATGGATAATATATCTTATTTTCTGCAGTGAATGACGTTTACAATAAACACTGAAATCATGTTGGATATGCTATATTTTATATAAATATCGTTAATAATTTTGACTTTTTGTTATTCTAAAATTATTTTTAATTATTTTGTATATATATGTATATATATGTATATATATACATATATATATATATATATATATATATATACTAGCAGTTCAGCCTGGCTTTGCTCGGGTCCTATGTACTATTCATAACTTTATGTGTATATGTATATGTATATTGAAAAGTTTGACTCATGTCCTGGTTACCTGCATCTAAAATTAAAAGTGTTTAGACCCGAAATTGGTGAAGGAGTTTGGTAGAGTCTGCAAATGTCAACTGTTTTAACTTTGACCTCTTGCAGCCTATTTTCGCCTCAAAAACTTATTAAAAAGCTTGCACTATATCTGAATACACCTTATGTTAAATTTCAAGTGTTTAGACCAAGAATTGGCTGAGACTACAGAGGTCATTTTTTAACTTTGACGCCTTCAGATTTCATGTTTTGGGCTCAAATCAAATTAAAAAGTTTGATCCATGTCCAAGTAACCTAAATCTAAAATCTCAAGTTTTTAGACCCAAAATTGGCAGAGGAGTTTGGTAGAAATTTCAAAGATTAAATCGTTGAACTTTTACCCCTTTCCCAAATATCAATACCCCTTATGTCAAATCTCAAGTCTGTAGATTGAAAATTGACAGAGTAGTTTGGTATGAAAATGTACACACACAGGCACACAAACGTACAGACTCTTTCACTTTTATAGATATACTGTCGAAAGTTTTAGGCAGACATGCAAACAAACATAAATACATTAATATATTGGTAGCTCAAATTTTCGACCCAAACCGATTAAAAATAAATAAATACCCTTTATGTAAAATTTAAAATGTTTAGACCAGAAATTCTCTGGGTAATTTCGTAAAGACCGCAGAGGTCAATTTTTTTTTAAAGTTTGACCTCTATTATGACCCCTTAACATTTATTGTCTTGGGCTCAAATCAAGTTATCAAGTTAGATCCATGTCCAAGGAACCTATATCTAAAATGTCAATTGTTTCGACCCAAAATTGTCGGAGGAGTTTGGTAGAATTCTCAAAGGTCAAATCGTTGAAATTTGGCCCCTTAACAGCAAGATTTCTGGCCGAAAACGCATTACAAAGATTTTCCCAAATCTCAATACCCTGTATATCAGATTTCGAGTCTGTAGACTGAAAATTGACAGAGTTAAGTCGTAGGGAAATGTACACAGACACACACACAAGCACACACAGACAGACAAACACTTTCACTTTTATAGATATACTAGCAATGGGTGCCCGGCGTTGTCCAGGTGTTTGGAGATGTATGCTGAGCAAACAAAAAAAAAACAAAAAAAAAAACAAAACGGTAATTTTGTTATCTTTGACCCTTATTATGACCCCTTAATTTTTTTTTTTTTTTTTACATGGAGGCCACCACTTATCAAGGCCCGAAGGCCACTCAGGGATAAGGGTTATTACGTAATCAATGGGATAGTATTGTAATAATCATTAGTATTGGAGATTTGATAGTGTCTTACTTAAGGGGGCGGTTTGTCAGAAATTTGTTCATGTTGGATTTGAAGAAATCCAAGTTGTAGTCAGGTGGGAAACAGGCGAACGGCAGAGAGTTCCACAATCGTGCACCTCTGAGAAAGAAGCTCTGCTCATGGAATCTACGTTTGGATTTAGGCACAGATAAAAAGTGGGGGAAATTATTGACAGTAGTTTCAGCCATATGGGTGTTTCTCGTGAAAGATTGGCGAGGGGGGGAACGAGAGATTGGAGCTCAGAGGAGCACTTGCCATGGAAATAACGATAAAAAAAGACAGGCTCGCAACGTCTCTACTGTGGGAGAGAGGCTGCAGGGAAGAGAAAGGGGCATCCCCCACCAAACCACGAAGTCTTGGGCTCAAATCAAGTTATTAAGTTAGTTTAATGTCCAAGGAACCAATACCTAAAATGTCACGTGTTTAAACCCAAAATTGTCGGAGGAGTTTGGTAGAGTTCTCAAAGGTCAAATCGTTGAAATTTGACCCCTTAACAGCAAAATTTCTGGCCGAACCCCGATCACATCGATTTTCCCAAATCTCAGTACCCTGTATATCAGATTTCGAGTCTGTAGACTAAAAATTGACAGAGTTATTGCGTAGAGAAATGTACACACACACACGCGCGCGCGCACAGACACGTTTACTTTTATAGATAAATAGCATGGGTGCCCGGCGTTGCCTGGGTATTTGGAGGTGTATGTTGAGCAAAAAAAAAAAGCGGTCAATTTTTTTAAAACTTTGACCCCCATTATGACCCCGTAAAATTAATTGTTTTGGGCTCAACTCAAGTTATTGTCCAAGGAACCTATATATAAAATTTCAAGTGTGTAGACTCAAAATTGTCGGAGGAGTTTGGTAGAGTTCTCAAAGGTAAAATCGTTTAACTTTGACCCCTTAATCGCCAAATTTCAGGCCGAACCCCGATCGCATCGATTTTTCCAAATCTCAGTACCGTGTATATCAAATTTCGAGTCGGTAGACTAAAAATTGACAGTTATTGCGTAGGGAAATGTACACAGACGCAGACACACACACACACAGACATAGGCACAGACACGTTCACTTTTATAGATATACTAGCATGAGTGCCCGGTGTTGCCCGGGTGTTTGGATGTGTATGTTGAGCAAAAAATAAAAAGAAGGCAGGCTCAAACCCGTACCGCAAAGGAGGAAAAGAACGGATTAAAACCTAACGTTTATGCTGTAACGACCACCGCCAAACAGGAAGCGGAATTTTTTAAAATTAAGGCGAGACAATAAAGGGATAGAGGATAACTTTCAAAAATATCGGCGAAAAAAGTAAACCCCCCGACCCCACCCCCGCCACTGTAGAAAAGTGCCTAGTTAAAGGGGAGGATGTTAATGTTTTTAGGCAATTTTTCAATATTTGTCGTATGAAAGGTCGAACTGTAAAACAATACTGATTTTGGTAAAATCCGTCCCCTCTATTGAAAGTTTAAGGCAGACATGCAAACATACATACATACATTTATATATTGGTAACTAAAAATTTTCGACCCAAACTGATGAAAAAGCTTGCCCTATCTCTGAATACCCTTTATGTAAAATTTCAAATATTTAGACCAGAAATTGTTTGAGTAATTTGGAAGAGACCGCAGAGCTCAATTTTTTAAAAACCTTTGACCCCTATTATGACCCCTTAAACTTTATTGTTTTGGGCTCAAATCAAGTTATTAAGTTAGATCCATGCACAAGGAACCTATATCTAAAATTTCAAGGTCGTAAACTCAAAATTGTCGGAGGAATTTGGTAGAGTTCTCAAAGGTCAAATCGTTGAACTTTGACCCCTTAATCGCCAAATTTCTGGCCCAAAACCGATCATATCGATTTTCCCAAATCTCAGTAACCTGTATATCAAATTTCGTGTCTGTAGACTAAAAGTTTACAGAGTTATTGCGTAGGAAAATGTACACAGACACACAGACACACAGATACACAGACACTTTCACTTTTATATATATATAGAGAGAGAGAAATAGATAAATAGTTACAATTCCTGTTTTTATAATGCAAGGCTTATTATTTCTCTTGTTATGTTTGTATAGATGTTTAGTTCTTTTCATTTCCATGCGTATTTAGAAAGGCGTGTGCTGTTTTTATATGCTGCATTTTTAAGGTCATCATATCGTAGGTGAAGCTGGTTTGAATGTATCTTTAGAACACTATGAACACTTTTTGTTCGTTATTATCAGTAGAAGCTACGTCATCTTATTTGTCATAAATGTAGTTAGTTTTGATTCTACGATTTCGTTGGTGGATTTTATTTTCAGTGTTACTGTTCTTACTATTAATCTTCTTTAATTCTTGTGCGTGGTATTATAGCTGCTGTTTCTAGTTTTGTATAGCTATTAAAATGGTTTGATTTGGTTTTGTAATTATAACCTGCATCTTGTTAACGTAGCAGAAACTGGCCTGATTATTGTGATACAATGATTGGTGCTCGTTTGTGGGAGCTGGATTGCCCCACATTCAAGACTGGCTTTGAGCATGATTTGTTGCCATAACAAGGTAAATACGTCGTGAAAATTGTGTTGGTACATTAGCGGTAGTATAACAGCATCTTATTTCAAAGGCCCAAGTTTTTTTTATTGTAAGTGTCGACGATGTCAAAGCCATCAATGTCGATACATGCATCGGGAAAGATAAAAGTTATATCAACTGTTGATTGGCTGTGAATAACATACAACCAACCAGTCACTTTTGTTTATCTCTTTTCATAGTATGTATATTCTTGTTTCTCGTCTTCTAATGTGGCACTTTCTCTTTTTACTTTTGATTTCCACGAGAGAGAGAGAGAGAGAGAGAGAGAGAGTGAGAGAAAGAGATAGATAGAGTGAGTGAGTGAGTGAGTGAGGGAGTGAGAGAGGGAGAATTCAGCAATTGTTTATTTTTCCTTTTTGTCACATGACGGACCGACTAGATCAGCATGGCGACTTTAGATATCTCTTTTCGGAATGTAGAAATAAATTTCGCGTTTATATAAACGATTGTTTCATTTCGTTATTACAAAACGTTAAAATTTCAGCCTATAACGCCTTCAGCTTAGTTAAATTATTCTCTGGAGACACTTAATGAGCGAAAACTCCAAAAAACAACCAACGCGATTAACTCTTTCATGAAGGAGATGCAACTATCGTTTATCTCTGAGAGCTTGTGGTGGTGCGGGCATATTTACATTTTCGACACAATATTTTTCGTATTTATAGCTTTGTGAAATGTATTCTTTTCGAGAAATGTGTATTTATTAGTTTAAAAAATAATTGAACTATTTGTGTATTTCACTGCTTCAAGGTAGATTAAACCAAGAGATGTTGCGGTTCTATTGTGACTATTATATTTATATTAGACTATACTTGACGCTACTATTTTGCGTGTTGGTTAAACATATTTATATTTCGATAATAAAATGGCTTGGGTAGCTACCCATTAGAAATTAAAAGCTCAACTTGGTAATATCGTAATCGTAGCTGGAATAATTAGTAAGCGTACATGAAAGCTCCATTATTCGATATCCTTAATATGATCCTCTAATTCGCATTTCTCTTTTTTAGAAAATAGGTCTTAAGTAAAAGAAGAAAAATGTCATTACTGACTAAGAGCCAGTTCATTCCAGTTCTTCAACAACTGCTTCTGTTAGTTAACTTAAAAACATTCATATAGACTACTATCATACATATATACGTATCCATATACATACATACATATCTATTCATCTATCTATCTATCTATCTATGCATACACACACACACACACACGAACACTCATACACACACACACACACACACACACACACACACACATATATATATATATCATTTGTACGCGGTTTGTGAGCTGTTGGTTTCATTTAAATGCTGTCAATTTGAGATGAAGGGTGATTAAACATTACTTCACACCTGTTTACTGATTGTTAATGTGCTATAATTGAAACTACAAAGCTTTTACGAGTTAATAAACGAGATGTGGAAAAGACGAAATGAGTACAGACGAATTAAACGGTCGGTAAACATGTGCAACAAAGACAATGAAGAAACAAACATGCGAAGAAACTAAGAAAGAATACAACAGATAAGTAGATACAATGATAATAATAACTAGCGGGATCTGTGGAAATTCCACGGGGGACTCATTCATATCTAATATATGATGCTGCCATTCTGTAGATGTTCAGCGTAAATGGAGACCCTTTGATATTATTGCAGCCCTGTTGTTAAAACTGCAAAAGTATTTATTTAAGCGAACAGAAGCGCCCGGCGTAGCCCGGTCGTAAAATATGCTTAAATATAATATTTTAACTTTGCAGATTTCGTATATATTGTTATACAGTTAATAATCTATCAATTTTTTATATATTATAAAGTTGCGATTTCAAAAATAAAAAAAATATACCCATATGATTTGGGTGAATCAGCTTGAATCGAAACCAAAACGAAAACTTATGAAGAAGTCTTGATATAATTATTCGTAAAAAATATATTACTGGAGTGTCATTAGTTATAATCGAAACTGAAACCAAAACTTATGAAGAATTCTTGGTAAGTTAATTACTGAAAGACATTTCTCGTAAAAGTCCATAATTCCACAAATCCCAAAATCTCAACATGACATATCTCAAAAGAACACACGAATAAACTTAAAACCCCATCCTCCAACGTAGACCCCTACTACCATGTTTCCTTCTCCAACATCAGGAGTCTACGTTCCAACCTTCCAGAGGTTGAAACCCAATTACAGGAGACGAAACCGGGCATATTCTTTCTAAGCGAAACTGGCATAGGACCGACCACTTCCCTAGATGATTTCATAATTAAAGGATACCCCAAACCTGACCTCCAAGATCACTATGGGCATGGAATATATGCCTACATAAAAGATAGCTTACCATGTGATAGGGATATCTTTTTTTAAATGTTTTTTATTACATTTTCACCCCATACAAGGCACATTGCCACTTTGGTGTAGGGGCTACTAACAGCGGCAACAACTACTAGGGTACTATGTAGGGATTTGGGCAGCAAGATGTTGGTTCACGTTGCACTTGAATTTCTGCACGTCAGTACAGTTGGGGAAGCAAGGACCTGGAATGGAATTCCAAAGTCTAGCAGTTCTGTGGAAGAAACTACTGGAGTAGAAAGATCTTTTACATCTAGGGATTTCTACAGTGTGGGGTGGGATTTTGCAGCCTGTCGGGTCTGTCGAGGGTGTTCACGTCGTGGGGGCACAAGTGCTTGTAGTCGTTAGAGCATTCACCATTATAATACTTGTAGAACAGGCAGAGGGATGCAACGTTTCGTCGATGGGACAGAGGCTGAAGCTTAGAGGCCAGTCCAGGGCCTATCAGATTTGCGACTCTCTTTTGAACCCTGTCAAGGAGCGAGAGACTAGTAGCCGATGCACCAGCCCAAATATGACAGCAATACTCCATACATGGGCAAATGGTTGCCTTATAGAGGTACAGGATACTTTCGGGTGTTAGTAATTTTCTAGCACGGTAGAGAGAGCCCACCTTCTTTGCAGCGGCCCTGGCAATGCCCTCGATGTAATTGTTCCAACTCATGTTTCCTGTGAACGTTAGGCTAAGGAGCTTGAAAGACGTACTCTCAGAGAAAGAGTCGTTGGCCATTGCTATAGGTGGCGGAAAAGGTTTCTTGTAATTATTGAATGAAATTAGCTTAGTCTTGGCGGCATTGAACGTGACTATCCATTTTTGTCCCTATTCCACTACAGATTGGAGGCCATCTTCTAGTGTTTCTGCCATTACTTTAGATATGTGTTCATTTGTTTTCCTGTCGTGTATGTTATAGAGTGTGGTGTCATCAGCATATATACCCATCACAGAGGAAATTTTGTCGGGGAGATCATTTATGAATATCAGGAACAGTAGAGGTCCAAGCATACACCCCTGGTGCACTCCCGCATTTATATCATATTGTTTAGATGTACGACCGTCGAGGACAACCTGGATTTTTCTCTTATCTAAGAAGGATTTAATTATGTTAAGTATTCTACCAGTGATACCTTATGATCTAATCTTCCTGAGGAGACCCTCATGTCATACCCTGTCAAAAGCCTTAGATATATCTAGAGCTACTACTCTGCCCTCCCGCGCTTTGTTCAGTGAATGGTATATACGTTCAGAGATTACAGTTAGGATGTCTGCTGTGGAACGGGCTTGTCTAAATCCACATTGTTTGTCAGTCAGAAGACCCTGTTTTACCTTATATATGTTTCCGGGTTGCACTTGCATACACCACTGCATTTATATTTGCCCTCTATCGCCCCCACAACAGTGGGGTTACTATCTTTAAGAATATATCTGAGAAAATTGACGACACTCTGTCTGCTCATCCTTCGACTAACATTCATATTTGCTGTGGCTTCAATGTCCATAATGTTGAATGGCTGACTCACTTAAACAAGACAGAAGATGAGGGGAGGTTCTGTCATGATTTTGCCATTGCCTATGATCTCACTCAGATTTTTCACGAACCCACCGATACTACCGGTCAATATGCAAGTCTTCTACACCTTTTTCTATCTACTTCCTCTGAGCTATATTCATGTTCTGTTCTACCTCCTCTGGGATCCTCCGACCACTCGGTTGTATCAGTTAAGATAACAATGAAATGTAATACGTTTTCAGATGTACCTCTCAACCGTACTGTATATCGGTACTCTATGGCTGACTGGGATAGCTTCCGTACATTCATATATTATCTATCTCTGCATTCCATGTTTAAAAAGGAGGTGTCCTCTATAGTATCAGATCTGTCTGAACAGTTAATTGTAGGTATAGACCGATTCATACCATCTAAAAAATTCCAACAAAAACCTAACAGCCAGCCATGGTTCTCCCCAGAATGTGCTGCTGCCAACGCGCACAGAAATCACTTTTTCCATAGCTACAATCGTAATAGATGTACCGAGACTAAAGCGGCTTTCGGGACTGCCAGCAACCACTGTAAAAAAGTAATAAAGAATGCAAGAGAGCTATATGCTCAGTCTGTCAAATCCAAAGTAGCTAAGCAGCGGCTTGGTTTCCACCAGTGTTGGCAAATAGCAAACAGGATGCTGAACAGAAACGTGCGTTCTATCCCAACCATTATCAATGGACCTGAGGTCATCTCGTCAGCATCAGAAAAGGCCAAACTATTTGCCAAGAACTTTGCATCTAATTCCACTCTATGCGACGAAGGCCATCAACTCCCCATATTTCCTCCTATAACAGACAACACGCTATGCAACATACAAATATTTGTGTGTGAAGTCGCCAAGCTAATCAAGAACCTTGATTCCAGTAAAGCAACTGGCCCTGACGGCATTCCAATTATAGTGCTGAAACAGCTACAACCAGAACTTGCCCCATACTTACAAAACTGTTTAAGCGTTGCCTTAAGGAGAAGTGCTTCCCAACACCCTAGAAAACTTCATCAGTATGCCCTGTATTTAAGAACTCAGGTGATTAATCATCTCCCCATCAGTACAGACCAATAAGTCTCCTGTATGCCATGAGTAAGCTGCTGGCATCCATATTAAATAGAGAAATAGTCAACCACCTCAGCAGAAATTACCTTCTTAGTGACATGCAATATGGTTTCCGTTCTGCATGACTTACAGCAAATGTGCTAGCGATTATATCTCCTAGGATTAGTGAAGCTCTCGACAAAGGTTTCCTTTCTAGGGCAATTGCTCTTGAGATATCGAAGGCTTTCGATAAGGTATGGCCTAAGGGCCTACTTCACAAGATTTCCGGCTACGGTATAACTGGAAATGTTTTCTCAATTATTAAATCATTTCTCTCTGATAGGCTCATAATAGTAGTGGTTGATTGGCAGAAATCAGAGGTTCACATTATTAATGCTGGAGTCCCTCAAGGGTCTATCCTGGGCCCAACTCTCTTCCTGATCTACATCAATTATCTCCCAAAACATGTCATTCGTTGACATCTATGCTGATGACACGGCCATCTATGACATCACATCAAAGGCCGTAAATTACAAAGTTCTCTCTGATTCTCTCTCCTCTGATCTTGAGTGCGTGGTACAGTGGGGGAACAGGTGGCTTGTTACTGTTAATGCCACATCTGCGCCTATCCTGCCTTGACAAAGTAAAAAATAGACTTCGTGGTTTAGTGGAGGATGCCCTTTTCTCTTCCCTGTATCTTCTCTTCCACAGAAGAGACGTTGCGAGCCTGTCTTTGTTTTATCGTTATATCCATGGCAGGTTCTCGTTTGAGCTCCAATCTCTGGTTCTCCTCGCCAATATTTCACGAAAAACACCCGTATGGCTGAAACCACTGTCATTAATTTTCCCCACTCTTTATCTGTGCCTAAATCCAAGCGTAGATTCCATGAACAAAGCTTCTTTCTTAGAAGTGCACGTTTTCATGTTTCCCAACTGACTACAACTTCGATGTCTTCAAGTCCAACATAAACAAATTCATGACAAACCGTCCCCTTAAGTAAGACACTTTGTCGAATCTCCAATGCTAACGATTACTACGATACTATCTCATTGATTACTGTACTCGCAATAAATCTTATCCCTAAGTGGCTTCCGGGCCTTGATAAATGGTGACCTCCATGTAAAAAAAAAACAAAAAAGAATCACTCGGATGTAAGCGTGACACACAAAATAAAGAACGCACACGCTAATAATAATAATAATAATAATAATAATAATTATTATTATTATTATTATTAATATTATTATTATTATTATTATTATTATTATTATTATTTTTATGCATTTATTTATTGATTAGAGTGCGAAACATTCAGCTGCAGATGTGCAAACAACTAAAATCCCGATGTTTGTCTAGGTTTATTAAATATTAGCTTAGTTTATTATTAATTATTATTAAGGTTAAGTGTTAGAAAAGTTGTCAGACAGCATGATCAGTAATGGTGGAACTTCGGGACCGCGAGATCATTTAAGAAAATAGTTCAGAATGAATTGAATCACATTAGATTTAAAACAAATCATGCTATTGTCAGTTGGGAAGCAGCCACAGGATATTGTGTTCCCCAGACAAACAGTTATAAAAAAAATAAACCGTTTTCATGGAATTTTCCTTGATTTTAGGCACAGATAGAGAGTTGATGACGGCTGTTGCGAACATTTTAGAGTAAGATTTTATAGATTAGAGGTCAGTTGAGTATCCACTATGACAGTAACGATAGTGCAGAGAAAGACCTATAACATATCTTTTGTGAGAAAGCGTGAGTAGGGAGGTAAAAAGGTCCTCAACCTTTAAATTTCGAAGACGGTTTTGTACCCTGTCAAGGCAGGAAAAGGGATTCTTACGAGCTCCTTTTCCTTAGATGTTGCAACAGTACTCCATCTTAGGATGATTTTGACTCTTGTACAGGTAGAGGATTGCGTCGGGAGTAAAATATTTTATAGGGCGGTAGAAACATCCCACCATTTACCTCGTGATTTTTGCAATGTATCTGATAAATAAGAAAGAGGCGCTGTGAGTAAATGGTACTCGACAACATATGTAGGCCCAGGATTCTCTTTGAGGTTTCTCTTCCACAAAGGAAGCCATTCCTGATGTAGGCACATATTCCAGATCCGCGACGATCAGGAGGGTCAGGTTTGTAGCCTAAATTAAAATAATTTTAAATCAAGACATCTTCTAAGAAAAGAAATTTAGCCAATTCCAGTTTCATAAAGTATCAGATCTGATTCCCGTAATGAGATTTCAGCCTCTAGATATTATCGCAGTTAATTTCTATAATTTTTATTTTAAAACCATGAATAAAATGTTTATGGGCGCAGAAAAATGAAATAACGAAAGACAAAGGGGGATGGGGACATGTCAAAAATTCGAAAATGATTGCCGTAAATGAGTAAACAAATACGATGCATATCTACAGACATGCAAAGGCAACGTAACGAAACTGGGTCACGTAAGTTGAGAAAAACATACACAGAAAAACAAATAGAGTAGAATTAGTTGGTAAAACGCGTCAAAAATACAAATGCAAGAGTATGTGTAAGCAATACATTTTCAGCAATAGATACATGCATGGAAAAGTAGAATGTGCATACATATACATATGGACACACACATATATACATGCATAGCCATATATACACACATGACCAACATAAAACAACATTTTAGGAGGGGGATCTAGAACCAAAAGAAAAAATACAATTTATACACAAAGAATGTAAAAATATGATCTACTTAAATACTTGGGGCAAAAAGTCTATATATAAATATATGTTCAATATATATATTTCAACATTATGAAGGGTTTTTTTTTTAAGTAAACGATATTAATTTTTGTATTTAATATTTTATGTTTATATTTTGAACGGTCCTCTACTCTTGTTCACAAAAAGTATCGAGATGAAAAACGTTGAAAATAACTGAAAATGTGTAATTTGGAAGTTCATTCCTTGTAACCATTCTCGAAAAAGTTCACGTGAATTATTTTTTCCGTTCGAGGAAAAAGAAGTTTGTAATGTTTATTTTTTAATTATTTTTTAACGTATTAGCGTTTTATTCAAACGGCAAAAAAGAGACGCAATTGATTTAAATATGTATAATAAATGGTTAGAATCTAAAACAAATTTTTGAACGGTAAAAATAATGTTATTAATAGCTATTATAATGATAATAGTAATAGTTGAAACAAAAATATTAATAGATAAATATAGGAATATATTAATAACAATGGTAATAGTTTTAAATAATAATAATAATAATAATAATAATAATAATAATAATAATAATAATAATAATAAACCTTCCCACCAGGGCAGAGTTTGAGACAATGCCTGTTTTTAATCTGTAATAAATTCCGTTCCCCATAAAGCAGAAATGGAACACTGAATAGGAACAAAAAGAAATATACAAATAAAAATAAATATAGAAAAAAATTAAAATTGTCTCGGCCATGAATGATTTCTCATTCACTAACAGACGACAGAAATGATTAAGTGCAATATATGAGCAGATACTTATATACGGTCTTGGCCCGAAGGCCACTCTGTGCGTATTAATAATAATAAAAATAATAATAGTATTAATAACTAGCAGGACCCGTTGTCCGGCGTTGCCCGGTGGTAGTATGCATCCCCCGCGTAAAAATTTAAAATACGGCCGTTGTTGTTTTTGTTGTATGCCAAGCCCCAACCTCCTTTTTTGCACGCAATTTTGTGCCTGGGGATAGGGTTGTCACAAAATTTCCTGGAAGGTTCAGGGTATTTTCTAGGGTGTGGTTCAGAGTAAAGTTCAGGGCAAGGTATTTTTGTTAGCAAGACTTAAGTTATAGCCGGCAAAATCTATCGAACCTTGTGTCCCTTAAAGGAAACTAAATTTCTGTAGTCACTTGTACGTTACCAACTATAAATGTAAACGGTATTTAAGAAAGTCACCATTTTAAGTAAGCTGTAAAAGTAAACATTTTAAACAGAACGGTTTATTTAAATAACAAACAATGGTGAAATAGGAAGAAACAATATATTTTTGTTTTAGACCTATTTGCGTTTCCCAAAAACTAATGGAAAAAATTAATCCAAGCCTTTTATATACAAAAAAAATGAAAAAATAAAAAAATATCTGCAGAAGTCAGGATCGAACGTGCAACGACAGTTGTAAAAGGAGTACCGAAGAAGGCAAACTCTTTAACCTACTTCCCCACGACTAATGTACAACGTTACGGACCTCGAAATGACTTCTTTAAACAAACAATTACTGAAAGCGACTCGTTTTGTGGATATCGATAAGCCGCCGAATGTAAACAGAAGTTTATCTACTGTAGAATTAAACCAACAGCTTAGTTTTGTTGGACAATGTTTATAAAATATAATTATAAAATAGAACATCTGCAATAGTTGTTTTCGAGAACGATATCTCGGTTAAAAGTAAACGCACATGTTATTTTTAATAATCAATGTGTTAAATATTAAATGACTAAGGTCAAAGAAAAAACATATCTTTACTGTAAAAGTTGCTTAATCAGTTTTATTTTTTAATAATGTTTAATCGAGCTTTTAGAAAATGAATAAATAATTGCTATCAACCTGTGTGTAAACATTAAGCACGCCGTAGCTAAACCCAAAATATGTATACGGGGAGGGTGTTTTGTAAGTAATCTGTGTTTCCACCTTAGGATTGACTAAAAAATATCATAAAAACATTTATTTAAAAGTCTGCGTAAGGAAATATAATTTTAATAAAACAATTTCGTAATTACAGCAACATTGTATTAGTATAAAGTAAAAAAGTTAGCATAATTAAAAGGTATACATGGAAAAAATTAAAGAATTAACAATGTTAATTTTGTAATAAGGACAACGAAACATTTTATTAAGAAAGATAAGGAAATAGTGATGTTTTTCTTACTTAAATAATAGCAGTGAGAATATATTTTTGGTAATAATAAAAATAAAGTTCGTTTCATTTTTTTCGAGTTTCCAAAGTTTGTAATCAGGTTATTTAATATGAAATGATTGCCTAATAAAATCAGGGAAGCCATGTTTGTTTTAATCTCTGGAGCGTTGTTTTTATGAGGTTTTGTTCATTCCGAAATGACCGAATATTTAGTTATCAGCCCATGAAATTTTATTAAAATGTGACGAGGGAGAGATCATTATTTGGGGGAGGGGATAGTGAAAAGGAAAAATTATGGTATGTGTACAAGTATATGAGCCAGAAAACTAGGGCGAAACCTCCTATATGACACGAATGCAAAACACCTCCCGGTATTGATTGGGAGCAAGAGTAGTACTTATTAATTAGAGGGAAATCTTTGCAATCGTGATGATGTCACCCCTGGGATATTTGCTAATATTGTAGACATTATAAATGTGTATGTGGAA
This sequence comes from Euprymna scolopes, assembly GCF_053919585.1. Classification (NCBI taxonomy): domain Eukaryota; kingdom Metazoa; phylum Mollusca; class Cephalopoda; order Sepiida; family Sepiolidae; genus Euprymna; species Euprymna scolopes. The sequence goes on along the minus strand of NC_136500.1, from coordinate 105,919,608 downwards.
TCTGTTGTTGTAAGCCTACGGTATTTTGATTCAGAGGGAAAAACTGCAACGGTTTTATTATATATATATATATATATATATATATATATATATATATATATATATATATATATAATAAAAACGTTGCTGTTTTCCCTCTGAGCCAAAATACCGTAGGCTTACAAAAACAAATTTCACATATATATATACTAGCAAAAGTACCCGTCGTTGACTGGGTTAAAAAACACCCTACAGAAAATGGGCTCTGGTTTATTATAGTTTGATAGGTTATGAAAAGGAAGGGTTGTAAAGAGATAGCTTCCAATTCGGAGGTATCAAAACCAAAGCAAAATATGATGAGAGTAAAAATAAAATAGATAAACCCCATAATTTATTATACCATACCTGTTCACACTGAAACACTTATCACAATATTCTGTGGATCTATATTAAAAAAAAACCTTGTTAAACTTTGTGACATATTTCGATTCTATGGAGGTTAGACGCGAATGAACACCCCATACCATATTTCTTCAAACTGAAACATAATTATCAAGGTATACTTACGCAGATAGATATGAAAAGTATTTATAAAAGTGTGTGCCTATTTCTATTCTATGGAGGCCAGGCGTGAACGCAGACCCCACAATTTTATTATACCATCCCTATTTAAGTTAAAACATACTTATCAAAGTATCCTTATGTACATCTATATCAAAAACACTTGTAAACGTTTTCTTTTTTAATTTTTAATTTCCATACTTTGTGGACCAGGTGCGAATGCAGACCCCACAATTTTAATGAACCACCCTTCTTCAGGATCAAACGTATGCATTCCTGTGTCTCGATACATATTCTATCATTGTATGCAATCAGTTTTTAAAATAGTCAACCATATAGGTGCCTATTCGTGATCAAACACACACACATTCAGCTTTACAACCATAACTTATTTTTATGAATGGATTTTAAGCATAAATTATTTTTATAGGGGGGTTTTAACCATAAATTATTTTTATGAGGGGATTTTAACCATAAATTATTTTTATGAGGGGATTTTAACCGTAAATTATTTTTATGAGGGGATTTTAACCGTAAATTGTTTTTATGGGGGCATTTAAACCATAAATTATTTTAATGAGCGCATTTAAACCATAAATTATTTTTATGAGGGGATTTTAAGCATAAATTATTTTATGAGGGGATTTTAACCATAAATTATTTTCATGAGGTGATTTCAACCATAAATTATTCTTATTGAGGGATTTTAACCATAAATTATTTTTATGAGGGGATTTTAACCATTTTTTGTGGTGGGATTTTAAGCATAAATTATTTTTTATCAAGGGATTTTAACAAAAAAAATATTTTTATGAGGGGATTTTAACCATTCTTTGTGGTGGGATTTTAACCATAACTTATTATTTATGAATGGATTTTAACCATAAATTATTTTTATGAGGGGATTTTAACCATAAATTATTTTTATGAGGGGATTTTAACCATAAATTATTTTTATGAGGGGATTTTAACCATAAATTATTTTTATGAGGGGATTTTAACCATAAATTATTTTTATGAGGGAATTTTAACCATAAATTATTTTTATGAGGGAATTTTAACCATAAATTATTTTTATGAGGGGATTTTAACCATAAATTATTTTTATGAGGGGATTTTAACCATAAATTATTTTCATGAGGGGATTTTAACCATAAATAATTTTTATGAGCAGATTTTAAGCATAAATTATTTTTATGAGGGGATTTTAAGCATAAATTATATTTATGAAGGGATTTTAAGCATAAATCATTTTTATGGGGGGATTTTAACCATAAATGATTTTTATGGGGGGATTTTAACCATGAATTATTTTTATGAGGGAATTTGAACAATAAATTATTTTTATGAGGGGATTTTAAGCATAAATTATGTTTATGAGGGGATTTTAAGCATAAATTATTTTTATGAGGGGATTTTATCCATAAATTATTTTTATGAGGGGATTTTAACCATAAATTATTTTTATGAGGGAATTTTAACCATAAATTATTTTTATGAGGGGATTTTAACCGTAAATTATTTTTATGAGGGGATTTTAACCGTAAATTGTTTTTATGGGGGCATTTAAACCATAAATTATTTTAATGAGCGCATTTAAACCATAAATTATTTTTATGAGGGGATTTTAAGCATAAATTATTTTATGAGGGGATTTTAAGCATAACTTATTTTTATAGGGGGATAGCTTATTTTTATAGGGGGATTTTAACCATAAATTATTTTTATGAGGGGATTTTAAGCATAAATTATTTTTATGAGCGCATTTTAACCATAAATTATTTTTATGTGTGGATTTTAACCATACATTATTTTTATGAGGGGATTTTAACCATAAATTATTTTTATGGAGGGATTTTAACCATAACTTGTTTTTATGGGGGATGTTAACCATAAATTATTTTCATGAGGGGATTTTATCCATAAATTATTTTTATGAGGGGATTTTAACCATAAATTATTTTTATGAATAATATTACCTATGCATTATACCTTTTATTTTGTGTCTGCTATATATTTCTTTAGCAGTTTACTTGTTCTTATGTATTCTTTTTCATTTTTCTCTTTCATTTCTGTTTATTTGCTCGTATTTATCACCGGAACTCCCGAATATTTGCAGGTATAATGTTCACATAGTTTCCCCCATATATCCTTGCTTTGAGAATTTTGTACTTTTCGCTGCCTCCAGTTTCTTCTTATAACAAGCAGGGCATTCTATTTCGAATTCAATTTGGATATTCTGTTTGTCTCACGCCTGTTGTGTTTCACGTCTAGCTCCGTTTTGTTTTTTTGAGAAAGGTTTCAGGTCGTCTATATGCGTAAAGTGGTTCATTCCTTCGTCTGTATAATACAGACGAAAGAGTGAACTTGTATCCAACTTGACTTTTTCTTAATATATTACTAAGATGCATCATGGCTATGGTGAACAGTAGTGATGAAAGGGAAAATAGAAGACACATCTTTGTATTTTTATCCCAGTTATGTATTATTATTTAACTGCAAGTTCATATTTATATATTCATAATGCATTTTCCATCAAATTTAATTGAAATTTAATTTTATCTCATATTTTGTACCTCCCTGAGCATTCTATTGTATTCCATTATTGGTGGTGGTGGTGGTGTTGTGGTTATTGTTGTTTAAGGACGTTTTTCATAGTGATCTGAGATTTTGTCGGAATGAAAACTTAAATGCAATTGAATTTATCATTTATATATTTATGTATTATTGATATTATTGTTTGGTTGTGGTTAAATTATTTTTATATCGTAGAAAGGGATATGTAATATAAATGGTTATTTACTTTTGTATTTGTATAGTTATTTGCTGCTATAAATATGTTTTGATTTATTAGTTTTATATCTATGAGGAGACATCGTGTTGCAAAATTTCATTTCTTTGTGATTTTATTATATTTACAGTTCATTTCGTCTTCGTTTTTCACTTTTAGTGTTTTTATAACAGTATTTTAACTTTTTTATTTTTATAAAATCAGCCTTCTTTAAATTAACTTTTTTATTTTTATAAAATCACCCTTTCTTTAATTTTAACTTTTTTATTTTTATAAAATAACCCGCTCTTTAATTTTAACTTTTTTATTTTTATAAAATCATGCCTTCTTTAATTATAAATTTTTATTTTTATAAAATCATCCCTTCTTAAATTTCAACTTTTTGATTTGTATAAAATCATCCCTTCTTTCATTTAACTTTTTTTCATTTTAATAAAATAATCCCTACTTTAATTTTTTATATAATTATACCTTCTTAATTCTAACTCTTTTTATTTTAATAAAATAATCCCTTCTTTATTTTAACTTGTTTATTTTAATAAAATAATCCCTTCTTTATTTTAACTTGTTTATTTTAATAAAATAATCCCTTATTTATTTTAACTTGTTTATTTTAATAAAATCATGCCTCCTTTTATTTTAACTTTTTATTTTTATAAAATCAGCTCTTCTTTCATTTTAACGTTTTTTATTTTTATAAAATCAGTCCTTCTTGGATTTTAACTTTTTATTTCTATAAAATCATCCCGTCTTTAATTTTTACCTTTTTATGTTTATAAAATCATCCCTTCTTTTATTTTGACTTTTTATTTTTATAAAATCCCCCTTCTTTAATTTTACATTTTTATTTTTATACAATCATCCCTTCTTTAATTTTTACTGTTTTAGTTGTAGTTGTATAAAATAATCCATTCTTTAATTTCAATTTTTTTATTTTTATAAAATCATCCCTTCTTTAATTTTAACTTTTCTATTTTTATAAAATCATCCCTTCTTTACTTTAAATATTTTATTCTCATAAAATCATCCCTTCTTTAATTTTAACTATTTTATTTTCATAAAAGTGTCACTTCTTTAATTTTAACTTTTTTCTTTTGATAAAATCCTCCCTTATTTAATTTTAACTTTTTTATTTGCATAAAATAATCCCTTTTTTATTTTAACTTTTTTTATTTTTATAAAATAATCCCATCTTTAATTTTTACTTTTCATTTTTTTAAAAACAATCTCTTCTTTTATTTTAGCTTTTTTTATTTTTATGAAATAACCCCCTCTCTAATTTGAACTTTTTTATTTTTATATAATTATGCCTTCTTTAATTTTAAATTTTTATTTTTATAAAATCATCCCTTCTTAAATTTCAACTTTTTGATTTGTATAAAATCATCCCTTCTTTCATTTAACTTTTTTTCATTTTTATAAAATAATCCCTACTTTAATTTTTTATATAATTATACCTTCTTAATTTTAACTTTTTTTATTTTAATAAAATAATCCCTTCTTTATTTTAACTTGTTTATTTTAATAAAATAATCCCTTTTTTATTTTAACTTTTTATTTTTTATAAAATCAGCTCTTCTTTCATTTTAACGTTTTTTATTTTTATAAAATCAGTCCTTCTTGGATTTGAACTTTTTATTTTTATAAAATTATCCCTTCTTTAATTTTTACCTTTTTATGTTTATAAAATCATCCCTTCTTTTATTTTAACTTTTTATTTTTATAAAATAATCTATTCTTTTATTTTAACTTTTTTATTTTCATACAATCATACCTTCTTTAATTTTTACTGTTTTAGTTGTAGTTGTATAAAATAATCCATTCTTTAATTTCAATTTTTTTTTTTATAAAATCATCCTTCTTTAATTTTAACTATTTTATTTTTATAAAATCATCCCTTCTTTGATTTTAACTTTTATATTTTTATAAAATCATCCCTTCTTTACTTTGAATATTTTATTCTCATAAAATCATCCCTTCTTTAATTTTAACTATTTTATTTTCATAAAAGTGTCCCTTCTTTAATTTTAACTTTTTTATTTTGATAAAATCCTCCCTTATTTAATTTTAACTTTTTTATTTTCATACGATCATCCCTTCTTTTATTTTAACTTTTTTATTTTTATAAAATTATCCCATCTTTAATTTTTACTTTTTTTTTTAAACAATCTCTTCTTTTATTTTAACTTTTTATTTTTATAAAATAATCCCCTCTTTAATTTGAACTTTTTTATTTTTATAAAACATTCCTTTCTTTAATTTGAACTTTTTTATTTTTATAAAATCATGCCTTCTTTAATGTTAACGTTTTTATCTTTATAAAATCACCCATTTTTTTTATTTGAACTTTTTTATTTTTATAAAATCATCCACTTTTTAATTTTAACTGTTTTATTTTTATAAAATCATCCCTTCTTTAATTTTTACCTTTTTATTTTTTTAAATAATCCCTTCTTTAATTTTTTACCTTTTATTTTTATAAAATCATCCCTTCTTTAATTTTAACTTTTTTATTTCTATAAAATAATCCCTTCTTTTATTTTGACTTTTCGCATTTTCGTCTTCACTTTTTGTCCTTTTTTATGCATGTCCTTTATTTTGCCTTTTAAAATTTTTGTTTATAGTATTTCTAAAGATAATATTTTTTCTTTCAACCAAATTTACACAAACAAAATGAGTGGCCAATTATGTTTTCACCATAAATGCAGTTGTACTCTACCTCTCAAATCGGTCTTAGATTGGATCTTCATTCGCGGGACACAACCAGAAAAAAAACAAATAATTAGTATTTTCATCGATTTATAATATATTTTATTTTTATTTTTTAGCTTGTTGAATTTCATTTTTAACGTATTTCTCAAACAAAAAGGTTCCATTTCTTGATCTTAACCCTAACTTTAAGCTTCGATTTCTCAGAGCGCACTGCCGTAGTGCGCTCATTAATTAAGATATAAGGAAACAATATAAACGATCCAATCCCAAATAATGTTTTACTCATTAAAACATATTGGCGTGTATTTAAGATTATTTAATCATAAAAAATAGAATCATATCCTCTACGTTATATATATATATATATATATATATATATATATATATATATATATATATATATATATATATATATACTGTTTTAACAAAAATCAAGACTTAAAAGAATGGATTGATAGCAACAAAGTGTGTATTTCATTGTTAGTTACAATTTTTTCAAGACCATTTGGACAATTTCAAACAGTATGTCATTTGAGAATTTTCACAAGAACAGCCTTTCTTCAGAATTATTAAATAAATAACACTTTAACAATACAAGATTATGGAAAAGAAACATTTCCTTTATAAGGAAAGTAAACAAGCGAGATCACTCTACCTCTATCGCATCTTTGCAAAGTATTTTTGTAAAATTTGTATATCTACCTATTCTCATATCTTTAAAATAACGAATTTCAAACTAAATATATTTTTAAAGATTTATATATCTACCTATATTCGTATCTTCATTAAAAAAAACGAATTTCAAACTAAATATCGAACGATGTTACCTATGTCCGTTAAATATGTTTTATTAATACCATTTATCGATTTCTTAAATTAGATTTCTATATTACTTTTTGTAATTAAACTTAATTTTTTTTAATATTTATTTTTTTACTTTTTTAAACCGGACTAATCAACTAAGTTAAATCGTTAGGAAACTACATAAGTTCCGTATTGGGAATTTGCTTTGCTTATTTACAAAAAATATCTGCTAGCTTATTTATGTGATTTAGGACAGGTTTGAGTTTAAAACTTATTCGATAAGGGAATAAAATCTAAACATTAATTCATATTTAGTTAATTTTCATTCTTCATTTAAAATTAAGGATATCAATCTATTTTTTATTTTCATTTTTTCATTTTTTATTCTTCATTTTCTTTCGTCCTCTCCTATTAAGATTTACGATCATCGGATATTTTAGAAGTAGAAGGGAGATTGAAGTTATAAGTTACCAAAATCCTAATAAGTATTCCTAACGATAAAGGGGGAATGACCAAGGCCGTTCGATGTTTCAAGTTTGTTAAATTCCTAATATTCATTTATGATTTATGTATTAATTAAACGGATTCAATTAGAGCTAGGCTAATCTATTCAAAATATAAGTTTTTAAAGCATATCTTAACCATGATACTAATTTTATTACCATAGATTTAACCTACGTTTGCCATCAAATCATAATTTGCTGAGGTTATGCATGGCTTCAATACAATATACAGGGTGTCCGTAAAGTTACTATACAGTCGAATTACATCCTGTGCGTTTTCTGTTTTCCAATATCGCTTCAAAATAAATCTGCGCTCTTCCAAAGTTAGCTTGCGTGGCATGCTTGATTAAATAAACCTGTAAAAAATATTAACTATTAATACAAATATAATACAATAAAACAATAAGACTGTATTGTAACTTTACGGACACCCTATACATATATATATATATATATATCACATTTATGAATATTTTGAACTTATTATGTTTAAATATCTGCTTTAAAATTGGGTAAGCATGACAAGAATGCAAATAATTACATGAAAATGCGTAATGTGTTCTTTTCATATTGCAGAAGTAAACCCATAATTTTTATATAGTTGCATAAATATTTTCGGGATAACAAAATTATATAATGCCTATATACAGACCAATTTATAAAATATAATGAATTTAAAATAAAGAATAAACAATTCATCTAACCGATTTCGAACGTCGCTCAACAGAGCTAAATCGCGATTAAGAAATTGCGATTGAATAAAAAATATAAAAATTGAACAAGTCGACGGAAAACTTGAAGCCACAAACACAGTTATTTATGAGTTATTTATGGGGCGTTCATAGATTGCCTAACCGTAGATATTATTCAACATATCTGATGATGAATCATTTGCGTATCGAATCGTTGATGGAATGTTTGACCCGAAAGCGACGTTCAACCAACATAGAGCGAACCGTGACTAGATTAAAATAAATGAACAATAGAATTAGTTTGGTGGACTACATCTTTTCGAATTGAAGATAACGTAGGTATAGTGGGAAAATAATTATATAAAAGAACTATGGAAAGGTTTGGTAAAGTTTGTTGAAGGTACGATTATTATTAGTTCAAAATATTAAATGTCAAAATTTATTTGTTCCAGGATTTCTAAGTTTTATGTAACCTAAAATATTTACTGGATCAACGAAAATGAAACTTCGTATCAAAAATGATAGTTTTTAATTTTTGTGCCAACAGATATTATCGAAAATAATGTTTTAATTTATTTTTATGTGAAAATAGTAATAGACATTATTTTTAGAATACATTTGATCGTGATATTGAAACAAGCATTCATATCTTTTTTATAACTCAACCAGTTTTTTAATTAAGTTGCACCTTGTGCGTATGCACACGTGTGTTTGTGCCAACTTTACTTACTGCCAATAAGTCTGGCATCTATATGTAAACCGATCAAGAGAAATGTGTATGTGTGTGTGCTATGTAATGAAATAATATGTTCTAGCCAGATACGAAAGAAATGAATTTGCAAAACAGTTTTTTTCCAGTCTTTATTTAATAATAGTAATAGTATCGCCAAATGTATTTTACATTAGCGTGAAACTCGTACAAAGAATGGGATAGCGAAAGCGACACGTCTATTTGAGTATATTGCGTACGCGTCGCACGGGCCATTGCTAATGGATTCTCCATAAATATGGCCTTAGATTCACAGAGTCTCTCAACGAACATCTAGTAATATCTACTCAAACTTAAAAGAAGTAAACATTATTTCTCGTAGTTTTTACTCATCTATTTTTATTACTTAATTGTTTTGTTCTTTTTTTTTGTTTTTGTTTTTCAGAAATTCTTTTGCTTCTTTTGTTTTTCAGCAATGACGTCAACGATTCCTGTGCTCACCAGACTGCGTGAAGAAGGGAGACATTACCAGTTTGGTAGATCATCTCACACGAAATTATTCGTCAATTCTGCTATTTTAGTTTTTCTTTTCTCGTTACCTCGATTTTCGCGGCTCACTTCAATCGCTATGTGTATATTTCTATCTCTATTTTGAAATAGTTTTTATTGCAGATTTTGCTCTCTTTTTCTGGCATAAGTTTCCGTCTGGATTTTACTTTATTCTTTAATTTAATAGAAATCTCTTTAACAATAAAGATACCTGTAACCATTCCGACTTTTATGGTAGCCCCTTTTATCTTTACTCTCATCTCTTGCACTTAATAGCAGACGTTTCTATGCTGATTGTGTCATATCAGAAATGAAAGGAGTTAAAAGAAAAGTATGCAAATGAAAAAAGTAAATGCTTAAAATGAAATTTGAAAAAGACGTTTTTCATAATTCTGTTATTCTGCGCAAAGAATCCCATATTTACTCAAGTTAAATTAAGTTGTTAATCGTTTTAATCATGGTGTTCATCAATTTTCTTAATGAAACACAGTACAGCCGGGAGTCGTAATTTTTGGATATTCAAGCAAACTAGTTATTGATTGTCTGTACGTGTCACAGGGTGGAATGTACCGAAGGCTCTCTCTATCTCTATATGTATATCTATAGATGTGCAAGGAGTAAGGTCTCTCTCTCTCTTTCTCTCTCTCTCTATCTATCTATCTATCTACCTCATGAAAAACTTTTTTTCTGTTCGATCACGCTTCCTTAATGTTCCTTGGTGATACATTTTTGATATCACGCCATTCCACTCGCCATTTGCTGCCTAAAGAAGTAGACTGGGACCTCTTCCATTTGTCAGACTCATACTAATTTAAAAAAATTATCGGCCTTTTTACACTCCGCCCTTTTTCAGAAGTCTTTCGTCGTTTCCGTTGTGGGACTTTTGCACTTAACATAAATTTTACGAAATTGACAACAATCGAGACGATACTACTAATAAAAACATGTAAATAGTTGAATAGAAACACAATATAATCAAATAAAATTTTTAATCTTCATCTTAATTGGTTACATTTATAATTGACGAATTAAGAAAAAGTTAATAGTTTTACAAGAAAATAACAAGAATAAATGCATGAAAAGAGAAAACTTTTAAAAATGCATCAAATGATCAACAAGGAATAAGATAGAACAAAATTAAAATGAAAGCAATAAAGAAAGATTCGTTTCATGTTGCTAGCCTGCATCATTTATGGTTATTCAATGCTCCAAACCAAATAGCTACGAATCACAATTCTTATTATATTTAATTAACCGTATGGAAATTGTTATTTTAACCATATTTATGGCAAATCTCAAGTTTATAATGTTTGTAGCAGTATTTGTGTGTAAAATGCACAAAGTAGATGATAATGGATTTAAATATAACATTGTCGATTCCATAATCTGAAATTATTAGACATTCAGGAAATTAGGTACCCTTAGAATAAAAAAAGTGATATGTTTGCCAAGGAAAGGGAGATAGAAAGAAATACAGAAGGGGTACAATTCAAAAGAAAATAGCAGAAATGATAGAGGACGTTGAAAACTGGAGATGAAAGTATAGTGACAGTGGTCGTGGTTGTGCGTATTTGCGACAGTTAAAAAAGGTGGGAATTGATTGAGTAGGTTATAATGGAGTAACGACTGTGCCCTTTCGAATACTTGACACAAGCTTTGTAGCCTGACAAAAAGCGCCATAGACTTTGGTTCAAAGAAAATACATTCACCTGACAGCATTTGGTGTTCTTATTCTTTTATTATATCTATACTGGTATTTTGGTTATTTTTGTAGATCTCAAGAAAGGATACTTATGCGCATGTATACGTACTCGTGTACAGACACATACACACATATATATATACAAATATATATATATATATATATATATATATATACATCGTAAATAAACATTAGACTCGTTCAACTGGAATATCTTTTTATTATTTAAATCGTTTAAAACTTGAGATTATAATTTTCATTTAATTTTATGTCATTTATTTTAAGAACATACATTAAGTTTTTATGCAATATATCAAGATAAAGGTAGAGTAAAATAAAAAGATGTTGCCCACTGCCACAGCATCTAAATAGGAATATCATCAGGTAAGAGTCTTCTAATCGATCGATTTTATATGATAATTATTTTTCAAACTGAATTAGAATTTTTATTCATAATTTTGACGCTTCACAAGCTTTCAATAATTAGTTATAATCCAAGAGTATTTAATACTGGTATACACTATTTAGAAAATCTATACGCGGAATATACCTACCATAGAATACAACATTATAATATATTTCAATTATATCATTTTTTCATGCAATTTCTGTTACATTTGTCTGATTATTGTTTTCGAAGTTTAGTTCAATGTTATAACGACTGATTTGGCAGACAATTTTATTACAAAACATAGAAAGAACAATCAATTATATAATAATGCTTAGAACAATCAAAGACGTGTAGTTTTGCAACAGATTAATCATAAAATTGTATCAGTCTTAAAAATATAGCAACAAATGAGTACAGCATTCACTGCTAAACTAATTAAACGACCATCATGGAGTCTGTAACAAAGCTGATGTAAGATGTTGTAATGTGGTCTATGTTTTCTTCAATTTAGTTTTATGCAAACGAGTAGAAGTCCGTTTTCAAAATTCACATACTCCACTTCTTGTGAACGTTTTTTTTAAAAAGGCAGCATGTAGTAAGGAGTAAATGTTCATCAAATTTTAGTTAATCTACAGCTCATAATATAAACAATATTTACTCCCATTTGAAAATTCCGCATTTCAGATGAGTACAGTCATAAACAATATTTACTCCCATTTGAAAATTCCGCATTTCAGATGAGTACAGTCATAAACAATATTTACTCCCATTTGAAAATTCCGCATTTCAGATGAGTACAGTCATAAACAATATTTACTCCCATTTGAAAATTCCGCATTTCAGATGAGTACAGTCATAAACAATATTTACTCCCATTTGAAAATTCCGCATTTCAGATGAGTACAGTCATAAACAATATTTACTCCCATTTGAAAATTCCGCATTTCAGATGAGTACAGTCATAAACAATATTTACTCCCATTTGAAAATTCCGCATTTCAGATGAGTACAGTCATAAACAATATTTACTCCCATTTGAAAATTCCGCATTTCAGATGAGTACAGTCATAAACAATATTTACTCCCATTTGAAAATTCCGCATTTCAGATGAGTACAGTCATTGGATTAAACAAGCTTCTTTGAAGTTTATTTTCTTCGTAAAGTTTCTACAATAAAAATTTACGGATAACCTTAGATGCGGGAAACAATTCATTATCGAATACTTCAGAACGAGGAGACTGATATTATACAAGTCTATTTTCAACCATATCATTAAAAGATGGTTAAGTTGACAATTCCAGTCTTTATTAAATACTAGCAGAGGTTGCCCGGGTCCACACAAAGTTCCGTTTGGACATACCTGCTATACTAAGGATATTGGGCATTTTTTCATTTAAATATGTCAACGGTATCGTAAGCAACATTGATACCTTCACAACAATTTAAAACATAAAAGGTACGGCAATCCTACTTTAAAACGGATAAAAACACGAAAATATAATCGCCAAAAAAAAGAAAGAAGTACCTAACAACTTTCCCGCTAGATATTTTGGCAGAAGGGATACCATGAGAAGAAGTTATTCTTAGAGCACTTTGGGTGACTATATTCCAGTTTAAGCAAATTTCTTTAAAGGTGCCTCAGTCTAGAAAGATTTTCTGTACACGTGTTAATTACTGTCGGTAAATTAATTTTTTAAATAAAAATCTTAAAAATAAAACGCTGAAAATGAATCAATTGAAAAAATAACGAAATAGAAATTCTTTTTTTACCAAAATAAACGTTTTATGTTTTAAAAATGATTACTTATTACTTATCTCTTCTTCTTCTTCTCTTCTATTCTATCTATATAAACAAATGAACTCATTTTTCCTCTCCGACTTTGACCTTAATAGGATTAAAAATCATGGCATTACATGCAAATTTTTTATTTTTATTTTTTTTCTTATTATGGGGAAAACAGAAAGCGTAAATCAAGGGAAAATGATTAAAAAAAAACTGTATCACATTATCTGAAGTGTGCTATAGGCCTATTACCTCTACAGTTCCTCGACAATGGTACATTCCTAGATTTTTCCGGTGAGATCCACTGCCAAAATCGATTAGATTCAATGGAAGTTGCTACATCTTCTCTCTCTATTAGATTCCTCCTTTCCCCGCTCCCCATTTACACCGCAGCGGATGCGTTCACAAAGAACAGTACGAGGAAACACCGGTTTGGAATCATACAAGGTTATTTACGCAGTTTTTTTTTTTTAAATCTTTTCCCCTTGAATTACGCTTTCTGTTTTTCCCATAATAAGAAAAAAATAAAAATAAAAATGACCGCGAAAACTCGATTATCATTATTGTTTTCTTTTTGCTTTTTTTTAGTTAGTGTAAAACGCAACCTGCGGGACTAACCCGTTCTTACTTCCGGTTTTAACGACTCTAACCTTGAAATATAACTATGACCTTTATTTATTGATGCTTTCAACTCAACATTTATTTTTCACACAAAGATTCCATTCTTTACTATTTATTATTACAACGCAACGATATCGTGAATTCAATTGCATTACACTTAAATTAAAATTAAAACAAATTCAGTTAGAATTCGAGAAAACAAAAACATTCATTTACAATTCGAGTGTGATGCGGGACTACTGAAACTGGACCAAAACAAACTTCACTGCGGAATTGATATTTGACCTAATTCACTTTTTAGTTAATTCATCACATTTTTTTTTGTTTTGTTTTTTTGGCGCTTTCGCCTCAATGATTCGAGTTCGCCCCCCCCCCTCAAACTTTTTTGGTATTTTCAAACACCCGGCCCGGACCGTTCGTATTGCATCACGTTCATTTTTTTTATTGTTTTTTTCACATTGTTTGTTTTTAGAATATTTAAACAGGGTTATGACTTCGCTTTGTTTTCATTTCCCCCCCCCCAACCACACACTCCTCTAAAAATCCGGGCAACGCCGGGTACCCCCCACCAGTTGCATTATTAAAAGAAAAAAGATGACACGTGCTGGACGCGACCCTCAGAATCAAAGCCCGTAAGCGAACTCCATATCCATTATTCCAAAATCAAATCGACGTCGTTATGTTATTGCCAGGTCATTGTATATAAATGCAAGTAGGGGTAACAGCATTCACGCATGCGTAGATTGTGATTGTTAAGAAAACGGATGAGACAAACCTTACGAGTGAATTATCAAGCAGTTATGATGTAAAAAAAAACTCGAAATAAGCAAAATACCCCCACCCCTATTTAAGTATATGAAGGGGGTATTTGGTAACTGAACTTAAATGTAACAATTTTTAAAAAATACAAGATACTTATAAAAAACGGATACAAATACGAAAATATAATCACCCCAAAAATAAGAAATTACTGACCAACAGCCAATCAGATATTTGGCCAAAAGAGATACAAATAGATGAAGCTATTCTTCGGATATTGAGCATTTCTTGATAACTATATACCGATTTAAGCGAATTTTTATTAAACACTGCTCCAGTCTTGCAAGATTTCTCTCCACGGTCAGTTCCAATGGCCCGTTAGTATATAGTCCGTAATTTTCATATTTTTATTAAAAAAAGACTTAAAAATGAAAAAACTGAAAATAATTAAATTGTTAAAATAACAAAATAAAATTATTGTAAAACTAAAATAAACGTTTTTTATGTTTTAAAAACAATTACTTATTACTTATTGTGTTATTTAAAAAAAATCAAGCAGTTACGAGGTATTAAAAATGTGATTTACGTAACCATCGACTAGAAAACAAATGTTTTGTTTAATTTAATTAACCGCCGATAATAAATGCTAAATAAATAATAAAAAGCACAAAATTGTTTTAAAAAAAATTTTTAAATGCAAAAAAAAAAACGTCCGCCGAAAGGTGGGTTCGAACATAAAAACCAATCCAACATTTTAACCCACTAGGCCAACGCGACAGTCATAGCAATGATATTGCAAATATTATAACTTAACGCATGCAAAAGATGAATGCTGTTCATGCATGCGAAAATATCAAAATCGTTTAGAATGTGTCGATTTTATTTGAACCTCCATTAGATTTTGCAGCTGTTAAGATAAAAGAAAAAATTTTTCCTGAATCTTTTATATTACACGTCCGAAAGATTGTCGGTACCGACAATATCATATACATGTTGGTCCGTATTCTATTTTTTTTATTTTTAGCTGGACATGCAAACGCACAAACACATAGACTTGTAATAGACTCTCGCGTTCTTCCAACACTTTTTAGCACTAATCACGTGATCAATCATTTCAGCCGGGATTCGTCCATGAGAAAACTCACTTTTCATAATCCAATCTTTAAACTTGAAAATATTCGTTTACTAAGGTGAGTTTACAGAGCAGATTCATTAGAAGATCCGGATTTAATAAATATATTACTTATTTGACTTGCTGGACTTGTTCAGTTCTACTGCATTCAAGAATATGAACACTAGTCACAAGGTATAGATTATTTTTGCTCCTCAATCTTAAATCATCGACAGTTTAAAATGTATTTTTATAAATGAATATCTCATATTTCCAAAGTAAATATGCTGGCATTCAATAATCCCAGCGGGACCTGTGGAAGTTCTACAGGGGACACATTCATATGTAATATATTGGTGTTGGCATTGTAAATAGATGTCTGATAGTATTGTAGCTTTTTTGGTATAAATGCCAAAGTATTTATCTATGATAGTACGAACGCCCGGCAACGCCCGGTCGTAAAGTACGCTTAAATATGATATCTTAATTCTTTCAGATTTCGTATATATTATTATTATTATAGTTAATGTTCTTTCGATTTTTATATATTATAAAGTCGCGATTTCAAGAATAAAAAACTATCCATATGACTTAGGTGAATTAGCTTAAATCGAAATCGAATATATATATATATATATATATATATATATGTGTGTGTGTGTGTGTGTGTGTGTGTGTGCGTGTGTGTGTGTACGATTGGCGTTCCAAAAGTAATTCCTTCTATTTTTAATTCCTATGAATAAATCAGAAGGTATTGCAAATTGAATTGCTATGATGACTGATCTTCTGCATTCATGACCCTAAAGTATATATATATATATATATATATATATATATATATATATATATATAACTTGTTCTTTCAGCCGAAATCGCGTACTCGAAATCGAAACTGAAACCAAAATTTTTAAGGAATTTTGGATAAAATTATTTATAAAAAATAGATTACTTGAGTGTCATCTATATATATAAAAGGCAAAATGTGTGTGACCATTTCGTGTATGTCTTCAAAAGGCTTTTCGAGCACACGCTGCCGGGTTCGTTACTATCGCTTACAACTGTTTATATGGGTCCTATATCATAATATGTAGGATTTGGGAACGCGAGTCGTCTCTAGATTTATTTACGTCGACTTTTATGAGATTCGCGCTATTTCGCTTTGTGTCCGGTTTGTCCTGCATTTTAGTATAAATACAGTGAAAAACGTTGGGTTCTCGGCTTTCGCTCTGCTTCCCCCCCTTCCCACCATCATCTGGGGAAAATGAAAACTAAAAATAACGATCCCGCGATGACCTCATTTAGCGTCGTCCTGTCAATCAAACCTCTTTTAGCTTTATAAGCTTTAACTTAACACGTTAATCAATTACTCTCACCGTTAAGTATTGGCATTGGTTTCCACCTCCGCGTCAAAGCTTCCGGGTTCAATCTCTCCTCCCGACCAAACGCTTTTTTTATTACTTCGCCTTTTCTTTAGTTTACCCCCCCCATACGCAGGTTTATTTATGCCATTCTTTTCCGTTTTGGTTTTGGATATTTTTACATCGTCTTTTTTATAATATTTAAGCAGTATTATTAATTACCCCCCTCATACACACACCTACAAATACCCGGGCAACGCCGGATACCTCCCTCCCCCCGCTAGTCTATATATATAAAAGCGAAAATGTATGTATGTTTGTATGTTTGTGTGTCTGCTAAATACTTTCGACAGACACAACAAACTTAGTCTCATATGAAAGCCTCACGTTCCGGACAACAAATATCGAAAAATTGGCCCAAAGTGACCATCAGAAGTGCGTCAACTGATCGATTTTCTGCAGGGGGGGGCAAAAAAGTGACATTTTAATGTTAAGCATTACATATTTTTAAATCGATTTATAACTGCCCTAAAAAATACGGCCGCTAACTCTCCTACATAAAGTATACAGGCGGCCGTTTATTTGGGTTAACTTGTATTTAAAACCCGCTGAGTCATGTCACGTGACCTTGACGCCAGCAACCTCTAATGGCGGTCTCAATTTAAATTTTTTTAAAAAAGTTGTTATCGGTAAAACAAAATTTAATTAAAGCTAAACTATGAACTTCTACGCTATGGCAACGTTTCCAAAGTTATTACCACATTCAAAATAGTTACACCCGATAGTTAAACGAAAAATAATAAGCCAAACATGTGAAGTAAAAAAAAATACGCTTACAAAAAATATTAACGAACGAAGTTTTTAAAAATAAAAACAGCCAGACGCCATTTTCCGTATTTAGAGTAAGGCAGACGAAGTGAGAGAGGGAGAGAGAGAGAGAGAGAGAGAGAGAGATGTGTAGACAGATTCGGCAGGGGGGAGGGTCAACAACGCATGCGTCAGATGACGTCATGACGTCGTGACCTGATTTACTTTAAATAGTTGATAAACCGAACAAAATTTATATGCGCCGCTTTAGCGTAGGTATTTAAGGGTTGGTTCATTATCCACAAGTTTTGGGTTCGAGTCGTGGTGTGAGATGTCTTTTTTTTTCGATTTTTTATATTTAAATATTGAACCCTGTATTATTTAAGCCATTTTTCACGTAAGGGTCGTTCGTTTTTTCTGTTTTAATTTGTGTTTCCCCTCCCTCCGCTTAATTAAAACGTTGTTTTCTTTTCTTACTTCGCTTATAACAATGCTTACATCGTCATCGTCGTCGTCGTAACTTTCAAACATCTTTCACTTCTGGCTGGCCGATTTTATTTTCAAACTTCGCCTCAGGGGTTCGGCTTCGATCCTACCCTCCACCCTCGGTTTCTTTTTTATTTAACACCACACACCCCTATAAACACCCGGGCAACGCCGGATACCCCTCGCTAGTCAGTTATAATCGGAACCGAAACAAAAACTTATGAAGAATTCATTATAAAATTATTTATAAAAAAAATAGATGACTGAACTGCCATCAGCTATAATCGAAACTTAAACCAAAAATTATGGAGAATTCTGGCGAAAATTATTTATGACAAGAAATGGAAGTACATAGCAATTAAACAACCCGGATGCAAGTGTGGCACAGAAAATAACACGCTGTCGTATTAATATATATATTGTTATTTACTATTTTAAAAGTATATAGTTATTTTCATTACACTTCTTTAATATATATATATATATATATATATATATATATATATGTGTGTGTGTGTGTGTGTGTTTGTGTATTAATATAGATGAGTATTATAAAATTAGTACAGTACAAAATTGGAAATATGTTAATGTTGAGAACGAAGGAAAAAGCAAGTACCTGATATACTAATTGTGTTCTTCCATTAATATCACTATTATTGTCATTATTATTATTTTATTTATCTTATTATTTAATTTTAGATTTAGTTTTCATAATTTTATTTACGTAAGCGGTAATGCAGTAAATGCCAACGTAAACATAGTTTGTTATACTATTATTATTATTATTATTATTATTATTATTATTATTATTATTATTATTATTATTTTGAGAAGAGGACATTGTAAATATATAAATTAATTGTGAATCATAAAATATTCTGTCAGTATTTAGAGGAAGATGTTAATTGTAAATACATATAGTATTTATGTTATTGTTTTAATAACTTTCCAAATTCAGTATTTTATTAATTATTTAGTTTTAAACATGCTTCACTTTGCAAATGTTATGTTCACCTGAATAATAACTTTAGGTTGTACATTTTGTGAACTTAAAATATTTCAAATAATGTTAAACCGGCTGAAAACTTAGGTGTTTTAGCATAATAGATTGAAACCGTGCAGTGTGAAGAGTCGAGTACGTTAGCTAAATTAGCTATACAGTTTGCAGCGCTGGACCAAATACATACAAGTGAAGTATTTGACAGGCTTAATAGTTGAAACTAATAGTGGAAAATAAACGATGAAAAAAATAAGTTACAATAACAAAAGTTGACAATTTGCAAACATAATAGATTACGTAATTATGTTCTGTAAGTGGAGAAATATTTTTATTATATCTTCCTCCATATGTTTATAAGTTCTTATGTTAGTAAATTACTGTTTATTTTATTATACATACGTTTTGTAAACTGTTTATGGATGAGTTAAACAGCTTCACACACGCTCGCGCACAGGCAACAGCCCATTGACACATTTATACGTGATGCACAAAATGCTAACACTATGCTCACAAAATACCGACTGGATATACACTTCCAATAACTATGACGACAAAGTGCGGCGCATAATATACATACATTGTTATAGACAGTATATAATTAGTATTTATTATTAGTAAGTGGAGAAATTAACAAGTTTAACATATGTTTTAACTGCTTAAGTTAGTGACGTATATATTCTATTTATAGAATAACTAAAATACAAAAAGATACGGGTCGCGATTGGTTGCGCTTAAACGTGTGATAACCAATGGACGGCCGTTTTTTTTTTTTTGCGTTGTCTGTTTGTTAACTTAGACCAATCGGCAAGAGTCATGAAATATACATTTTGACATTTCAAGGAAATTCAGGAAAACAACTAACGTCGTAGGAATGCATGACGAAATCAATTTAACAGTAAATTTAATGAATAAATGAATATTCCAAATATTATACGTAATCCGTAAAACGATGTTTTCCTCGTGTGGAGAATCCCAAAAAAACCTTATAAAGAAGGAATAGCAAACATAGATCAAAGTACGATTGACGTTCCAAAAGTAATTCCTTAATTTTGATTCCTATGAATAGATCAGAAGGTATTGTAAATTGAATTGCTGATCTTTTGCATTCATGGCATCCATGTCTGCTGAATAAATTGGCGGTGGTAGACTCTAAGAAAGCGACCCTCGTTATGGACGTGCGTCACTAGCAGAGAGGCGTCACTGAATTCTTCCACGTAGAAAAAGTTCGGCGCCTGTTGAAAGTTTACGAAAGCGATGCAGTTTATGCAAGCACTCTTAAGAGATGGGTTCGATAATTTAGATCACCAAACGCATTCAGAATCACTTCAACCACGCATTTTCAGTTTATATGTTAAATACGCTTTTCTTATAGAACGAATTACAAATGTGATCATAGAAGAATTTGAAGAGTTTTCTTTATCATGAGTCCCTAATAATTTTATATCATTTAATACAGGTAGCTGTTCTTTGCATATTTCTTGTTATTTCATTTGTTTTTACAAAGGAGACATCACCTATCAGGGGTTAATGGGTACACATTAGTTATGGGATTATAGCGTAGTAATCATAAGTAGTGTAGATTTTGTAAATTGGATTAATTAGAGTGATGGTTCATCAAGAACTTGTTTACGTTGGACTTGAAGACAATCAAATTGCAGTCAGCTGGAAAGCAGGCAAACGGAATAGAGTTTCTCAGGCGTGCAGTTTTGAGAAAGAAGCTTTGTTCATGGAATCTACGTTTAGGTTTAGGCACAGATAAAGAGTGTGGGAATTATTGATGATGGTTTTGGCTAGAAGAGTGTTTCTCGTGAAAGATTACCGAGGGGGACATAGATTGAAGCACTTGCCATGGAAATAACAATAAAGCAACGACAGCTTCGCAACGTCTCTTCTGTGGGAAAGAGGTTGAAGGGGAGAAAAAAGGACATCCCCACTAATCTATGAAGTCTCTTTTGACCTCTGTCAAGGCAGGATAAGCTGCTTCTAGTAGTCCTGCCCAAATATAGTAACACTAGTCAATCATACCTGGCTTTTATATAGGTAGAGGATTGCACCAGGAGTGATCGATCTATTGGAGCGGTAGAAGGATCCTACCATTTTTGCAGCGGCCTTGGCAACGGATTGGATGTATGTGTTTTATTTTAAATCAGGAGTAAATGTCAAGTCCAGAAGCTTGTTAAAACATGGAGCCTCCCCAAGACGAGGCCATTCATTTCAATTGATGCCAGATGAGGATCAGAGCGGTGATGATGTTAAAACAGGAGCTTGGTTTTAGATTCATTAAAAGTAAGCAGCCACCGCATTCCCCATTGTACCACGTGCTCAAGATCAGAGGAGAAAGAGTCAGAGAGAACTTTGTCATTTTCGGCCTTTGATGCGTAGTGTCGTCAGCATAAAAGTCAACGAATGATCTTAGGATGTTATTTGGAAGATCATTGATGTTGATCAGGAAGAGAGTTGGGCCCAGGATGCACCTCTGAGGGACTCCAGTATGAAGAAGATTATTTTTGCTGAGATAGTTGACCACTTTTCTATTTAACACAGATTCCAGCAACTTACTCATGACGCACAGCAAACTAATTGGTCTGTACTGAGAGGAAGATGACTGATCACCAGAATTCTTAAATAAAGGGAATACCGATGAAGTCTTCCATGGTGTTGGAAGCAATTTTCCTTAAGTCAACGCTTAAACAGCTTTGTAAGTATTGGGACTAGTTTTGGTTGAAGCTTTTTAAGCACTATAATTGGAATGACGTCAGGGCCAGTTGCTTTAGTGGAATCAAGGTTTTTGATTAGCTTGGCAACATCACACACAGATATTCATATCTGTTTTGTTGTACATTTCATATTTCTTATACATGATGTATAATAAAATAAATATATATATAATGGGTGTTATAGTTTCATTAAAGTCTTATGATTCTTTTATATGTATGCATATATCTATATCTATCTATATATATATATATATATATATATATATATATATTAGATTTGAATATTTTTGTTGCTATATGAAAAGTTTTACTATATTTAGATTTATTATCTGTTAGCGAGGATACCCGGCGGTTCCCGTGTGTGGTGAGGTATGGAGGGAGGGTAAATCAAAACATTATTAAAAAATGAAAATTAAGAATAAGCGAATGAAAAAAGTTAAAACTTTTGTAAAAAATCAAAAATCAAAACAAAAAACAAACAGCGAACGTCATGGAAAAATAAAAAAGGGAAAATAAAGAATAAACGAACGAAAATGGCATAAATAAGCTTTTTTAAATGTTAAAACTTCTTTAAAAAATCGGAAAAACAAAAAAAAACGTGATGGAAAAATATGAAAAGGGAAAATAAATAATAAGCGAACGAAAGAACGGCATAAATAATCCTGCATAACTATAAAAACTTTAAAAATCGAAAAAAAATGTGATTTATGTCGGCGAGAACATGCAACCATAAGATAACGATGCTGTAACATTGCTCCACGTTGGCTTCAAAGAAGTATCGTCATTTTTTTCTATTTAAACAAATTCGAGAAAGAACGTTTTTCGCGCATGCGTGTTTGGCTAAATTGTCATGAAGAAATGATTCTTTGCTACCCTTCTTCGTGGCAAAGTCTATTTCCATAGGAAATAATTGACAGTTTTTTTTTCTAATTCTTACATATTATTCACCCAAGACGGCACCGGTTTCGACCCGGTCCGGTGCAGCTGGGAAGTTTTAGGCAGACATCATAGCAACACACGCGGGTCCAAGTTTATGCAGCTTAATAGTTTTAAGGCACACATACACACGCACACACATATACACACATACACGCACACACATACATACACACGCATACACACACGCGAACACACGCACACACACATACAAAAACACAGACGCACAAAAGGAAACAAAAACGAACACTCACGCACACGCACTTGTATGTGTGTAAACACATGCACATACGTGCGGAATTTTGTGCGGCTTATTAGTTTAATCACACACACGAACACACTCGCACAAACACGTACACAAACACTGACGCACTTAGGCAAACAAAAAGAACACACGCACACGTACGTGCATGTGTGTAAACACAAGAACACGCGTACAGAAGTTTATGCGGCCTATTAGTTTAATGGCACGCACACAGCAACGTTTTTACTGTGGAAATACATGTGTAATGCGTTGTCGGTGCGATAAGCCAGAAGGTTTCTCTTTCGTATGTATGTAATCGAAAGAGGCTATATTAAAATGTAAGTGAGTTTTCGGTTTTGAGGCTGATACCGTTAATCTAGAATGTAGGAATGCTTAGATTCAGCCAATCGAAAGCCAGTGTTTTACGGAAAAGGAAACATCTTTAATTCTGTAGACAAAAGTGCTAAGAGTATGCGATGTGTATGAATTCAGTAGCCAGTTAATGACGGCGTAGACACAAGAAAGTAGGAAAAAGTATAAATTCAGCCGGCGAATGGGGTCGAAGGAGGACTTGTGGAATAGGGGTAAAATTGGAACTACTTGCTATATAGGTTATTACGATGATGATTTTTTCTCCTATATTAATCTTAACTTTATCGAATTCATCTTAATATAAAACATATATTTATCTAGTTATGCTTTTTGTGGCAATTTAATTTAATTACATATTACCTGTTATTGCTCGGTCGCTCTCTCTGTGTTAATATATGCATGGAATTCACACCCTAGAATATTTCTTATATGTTTTCAACGATGGCGTGATTTATTAATCTTTTTCCTGCATGAAATTAAGAGGTATACTATGTTTTCAGAAAATAATTCTACAATAATTGTTGCTACTGTATTCCTACATCTTGGTTAAAGAAATTCAATTGTGTTCATTATTATTTTAATTAGTTTTCTGTATTTTGATGGCAATTGTAGCTCATCCACATGCATTATTACTAATATTATTAGCAGTAGTATTAATAGTATTAGTATTATTAGAATTTGTAGTAGTAATTTTTAACGGTAGTAGTAGTATATTATAGATGAAACATTAATTTTTATTCAGTTAATCGTATACAATATCTCATGAACAATACGAGTTGTGTTTAAATAATTTTAAACGGTTGATACGTTGTAGAACACAAACCCGAATCTTTTATTTATCTATAATTACAGCATACGTGAAAGACATAAAGTGTTGTTCAATTCATGCTATAAAAATATTTATACTCACGTGAAATATTCAAAGTATTTTCCTTTTTCC
This sequence comes from Euprymna scolopes, assembly GCF_053919585.1. Lineage (NCBI taxonomy): Eukaryota > Metazoa > Mollusca > Cephalopoda > Sepiida > Sepiolidae > Euprymna > Euprymna scolopes. Next base: position 105,895,080 of record NC_136500.1, on the reverse strand, counting down.
TTTCTAAAAAAGAGATGTTGTTAAAAACATCCGCATTTACAGGTTCTGTTAATTGTTATTGCTAAATTTAAAATTCTAGCTTAGAGAAGTAGAAAAGCTGTAAATAATAACATGTCGACGCAAATGCAGGTCACGAGTGATAATCGCTATTTTAACGTTGGCATGTTTCACGTGCGCACACTTTATGCCCCACAAGATGAAACGCAGCTTCAAGTGCACAACATTCATTTTCCAAACTTAATTACAGTCATCACGTTTGTTTGCTTTAATTAAAATTTGACATTTTCTTTGAATTATAAAATGCAAAATCATGTCTGCCACAAAATATAAAATGTTATTTAACAACGTAGGTAAACAACATGTGCATATGTAGATGATTCTGAAACGATATCAAATTTTTGACATGTCCCACGATGAAAAAATTGGAATGATACCAAATTGGAATGTACTACGATGAAAATCATCACTAAACACAAGCAAATAAGATTTCACATTTTCCACAACGTTTAAGCTGTTGACTTTTTATACTTATATGCTTAATGCATTTTAAATGGCGGCATGTTTCCACAAAAATGTGATTATTAAAACCAACTATTAAAATTCAAATGCTAATTACACATATAATCAACTAATTAAAATTTAATGTTTTGGATTAAAATCCTAAACGTATTATAGTTAAAAAAAACAAAATATCTTACTATAATCGAGATTTTATGTTTATATTTATGTAAACTAAGCATAACAACCATATTTTAAATGCATGTCAAATTGTAAAAATCATTAGATTGTTGCTTTGAATATTTTTTCTTTGCCATGTTGGGCTGAGTTCCTCTCTTTTTCTACCCAAAATCTCTTCTTTATGCTTTATTAGATATATTTTTCATTGTTATTTCTCGTTGAATGTATTTCTGTAGATTTTATATAATCTTTCTCATACCCGTATTTATTTTTTACCGTCTTTTCTGTTTAGTAATCGCCATTATTTTATTCCTATTACATTTTTTAGTTTTTTTTTTAATTTTGTGTTCATTTTATATTTATTTTTCTTATAGACATTTATTGATATATTTTTCTTTACATATATTTTATGCTTATGTTTTTCTATATTTTTTTTTATTTCTGATCTAAATGTTCTTAAGACGATTATGGTTTTTGAATTTGCATAATGCTAATATTCTCCCTTGCCGATGTGAAGAATTAAGTTTCGAATTGCGATGGCATAACGAGTTTTTTCTCCTTTTTCTCTTTTTCATTTTCTATTGATCTGATGATTTAATATATGTAACTTTTATTCCTCATTATTTCTTATATATATATATATATGATTATACATATGCATATATAAATATATAAGCATATATATATAAATATAATATATATATAAATATAATATATACATATATAATATATAGATAAATATAATATATACATATATAATATATAGACGAATATAATATATACATATATAATATATAGATAAATATAATATATACATATATAATATATAGATAAATATAATATATATATATATATATATATATATACATATATACCGTCTCTGAGAATCTAGACACTGTTCGAGATCAGATTTACTAGATGGTGTCAAAATAACACTAAGTATTGTTTTTATGTTCAAAAAATATTAAATATCACAAATGTTTTGGATGACCCTGGTCATTAGATTATTTCTACTATTTCTACTATTGTTATTTACAAAGCCCAGCAATTCTTAAGAAAACTAACAATTCGATTATAACAAAAATGCACTTTTGAACGCAAGAAAATAAGTCAAATAATATTAACTGGAATGTATAGTTTTAAAAGTAGTAGTGTATTTAAAAATGTGTTTCTCTCATTCAACTTTCAAGTTTTAGCCAACAATTAGAGAAGAAGTGTTGCAATTTAAATAAGGTCACGTGGTTACATATGAAAAAAAAAATAAAATAGGGGTATCGGAGAAAAAAGGCGAGGAGAAGGAAAAGAAATAAGGAAAGCAAAAGAAGGGGAGAAAAGAAAAGAACAAGGACAGAAGTGTGAATCGCACACACACACTTACACAAACTAAAGTCCATGAATCTGGGTAATTGTTTTATAACTATGGAACAAATTCAGTGCAAATCTGAGATATCTGGATATTCAAATGGGATTATGTTATTAGCACAAAAATTCCTGTAAAATAATTTTTTTTTAATTCTAAAAATAGAAATAATTTCACTTGTCATCTAACAACTTTTTTTGAAAATTCAACAAATATTTGTGTCTGAATTTTCACGAAGGGTTAAAACTCTTTCTTTGCCTTTGCTCATAAAACTATATTAGCTCACATTACTCAGCCTTACTCCTGGAAGCCGAGTTCCACAATTCATAATAATCGGTTTGTCATTCTACGAGTGAATTCTATATATGGTGATGTATTCTATGTTTTAACAAATAAACAAATGTCTAACTTTACGCATATTCAAATTTACAAATGAAATGATGATTCTGTTACACTTATCATATTGCCGAAAATGTAATCCCCAAAATTTATTAAGATCAGTTTATTAATTTTGAAATTTATTTTTATCAAATAATATATATATACATACATATATATACATATATATAAACATATGTAAATGTAAGTGTTCAAATTTACGAAATAAAATAATGCGCCCATGCTGTTACATAGAATATAGGTTCCATAATTTGCTATTATCCATTAGTATGTTTATGAGATTATTATTTTTTATATATGTTCAATAGGAAGGGGTACGTCTGCAAATATCCATCTGATGCCCTAAGAACGGTATTTATACGTACGAAGGATATAACGAGTCATACATTCAAATTTATTCTCCATCTATGTAAATACGAATAGACGTGACCTCATATTAATGAGAGAGGAAGAATGGTTGACCGAGATAAGTAGGAAATTTTCGTAGGAAAATTTGGAGTGAACAGCACATGCAAAGAACGATTTAACATCAATTGTGAACGAAAGCCAAAATTCGGCCGTTCTCATGAACCATCCAACCCCTAATAAGCACGGGCTATGCACTTGGAAACACCTTAGCACGTCATTGGCACGTAATTAACTTTATTTGATAGAAATAGATATTTCGTATTTTGTTTTTCTTAAATTTTGATGAAAAAATGACATTTTTTTTAAAAATATGTGATTGAAATGATAGCATATTTTTAACATTAAATGCTAATTTGTTCTGAACTGCAAATGCCATACTCAATGAAGTCGTAAAAAATTTAGATGAATACTCTTCTCTTCATTATACATCGCACAGCTGTTAATATTGGCTTCACGAAAAAACTCCGTACTGTAGTAAATTGGGGTTCTATGATTAGCGAACGAGTTAATTGGCTCGAGAATATGCAAGTTTGCACATTTATACTTGAGATATTTGAGACTAAAATAGTTTTGAAATGGTAAAATTTGACAATAATGTAATTTTCACACAATAAGGACGAATTGTACCATAACAATAAGTTGAGACAATAACAAAGTTAGGTTCATTTGAAAACAAAAGATATGACGCAATTGGAGTTTGGGGGATTAAGAAACTTCTTATGACATTAGGTTAACGAGCGATTGAGTCACGAGCTTCTTTTATGCATTATTTATTTACCACGGTATTAGCTCGGCATTAGTATCGTTTTCTTGTACATCCAAGACGCCGCCACGAGGACATTTATGACCCAAGTCATATTTTGGCAGAAGGACTCGACCCGACATGAATGTGTGGAATGGAAATAAAATCTATAACAAGAAGTTGTCTTTGTGTTAAGTGCATGGGGCATCGATGGTCCTTATTTCCAGGGTGACCAAGGCGACTGCCGCTACGGAGGAAATTAAGGGTAAACAAAAGGTACTTGAATTAGCAGTCCGCTAAAGAATTGTCTCTCATAAATGTTTACTGTGAACTGTTCTTTGTGTTAAACACCTAAATGCGCACAAACACTGAATTTATACTTTGATATGCAAAATGTTACACAGACAAGTTTTCTATACTACCACTACGACGACGGCGCCAGTATGTAACATATATGTCGTTTTGGTGCCGTTGTTTGTAAAGCCATAAAAGGTGGATATGATTATGTAAAACTATGAGACAAATTCAACCATAAAATGTCACCATTTGAAATATAAGAAAACAATTTTTTTAATTCGTATTGAATAGAAAATTGAATAGAAAATTGAATAGCTCTGCATGCTACATTTGTATACGTAAATATTAAGTAGGATTCAGCTTTCGTAACCATTATATAAAAAATGAAGACTTATTTTTAAACCAACAACAACGATAAGAAAATATATATAATATTAGATACTACAGAGTTTTAAGATAAGCTTGTTCACCTAGCAAAGAGAAAAGCATGCCAAGCATGCATAGTTCGTCGTAAATTAAAATAAATGTTCTCTATGAAATCAACGGGAAATGGTTTTGTAAGTTATTCCGTAAGATTAATCGACGTTAAGTCAAAAAATAATTTTGGGAGGAAGGCTTAAAAAAGAAAAATACGTAGTTTTTACTGAATAAATGTGTTTTTGTCGGCAGAATTTGCTCTCAGCTCACAAGTCACGGACTACAGGTTTTTTTTCCGAATACACCAAAAACAATGTAGGTGCGTAAATGTGCGCGTTCCCATGATCCACATACGTCTAGAAACTTTTGATCTATGGATGCCGATCCTTGAATAAAAGAATTTGCTATAACGGTTTTCTTTTCAGGAAATCCCTCATTATAACACTTGAAATTCGCCCGAGTGTCTATTCTTTTTTATAAAACGTTGCATTCTTATATTTTTAAATAAATATATTAACTATATATATGTTTGTGTGTGTGTGTATGTTTCTGCGTGTGTGTTTAATATTGGACGTTTATTTCCGACAATATTCAGGATGTTATGTATTAAGTTGTTATTGTTTTGACGGATAGTATAACTAAACATGTGATTATTGTGTCGACCGGGATGAATATAAGCAGTGCGAAAGAAAGTCAAAGAGAGAGTGAGGGGAACAGAGAGAGAATACCACAATGGGGAAAATTCTTTTTTATTTTTATTTTGTAGTATTCTTTGCTTATATCCAGCCCAGCGGACTAAATACTCGTTCATTTAGTAGTAATAATAACTACGCTAACAATAGAATCAACAAAAAATCAACTTGATGAATAGAATCAACAAAAAGAATCAACAAAAAAGCAACTTAACAAAAAAGAATCAACGCAAAAGCAACTTAACAAAAAGAATCAACAAAAAAGCAACTTAAAAAAAAAGAATCAACGAAAAAGCAACTTAACAAAAAGATCGACAAAAAAGCAACTTAACAAAAAGAATCAACAAAAAAGCAACTTAACAAAAAGAATCAACGAAAAAGCAACTTAACAAAAAGAATCGACAAAAAAGCAACTTAACAAAAAGAATCGACAAAAAAGCAACTTAACAAAAAAGAATAAATAAAAATGCAACTTCACAAAAAAGAATCGACAAAAAAGCAACTTAACAAAAAGAATCAATAAAAATGCAACTTAACAAAAAGAATCAACAAAAAAGCAACTTAACAAAAACAATCAACGAAAAAGCAACTTAACAAAAAAAATCAACAAAAAAGCAACTTAACAAAAAAAGAATCGACAAAAAAGTAACTTCACAAAAAAGAATCAACAAAACAGCAGCTTAACAAAAAGAATCAACGAAAAAGCAACTTAACAAAAAGAATCAACAAAAAAGCAACTTAACAAAAAAAGAATCGACAAAAAAGCAACTTCACAAAAAAGAATCAACAAAACAGCAGCTTAACAAAAAGAATCAACGAAAAAGCAACTTAACAAAAAGAATCAACAAAAAAGCAACTAAACAAAAATAATCGACAAAAAAGCAACTTACAAAAAAGAATCGACAAAAAAGCAACTTAACAAAAACAATCGACAAAAAAGCAACTTAACAAAAAGAATCGACAAAAAAGCAACTTAACAAAAACAATCGACAAAAAAGCAACTTAACAAAAAGAATCGACAAAAAAGCAAATTAACAAAAAAGAATCGACAAAAAAGAATCGACAAAAAAGCGACTTAACAAAAAGAATCGACAAAAAAGCAACTTAACAAAAAGAATCGACAAAAAAGCAACTTAACAAAAATGATCGACAAAAAAGCAACTTAACAAAAAGAATCGACAAAAAAGCAACTTAACAAAAATAATCAACAAAAAAGCAACTTAACAAAAAGAATCGACAAAAAAGCAACTTAACAAAAAGAATAAACAAAAAAGCAACTTAACAAAAACAATCGACAAAAAAGCAACTTAACAAAAACAATCGACAAAAAAGCAACTTAACAAAAAGAATCGACAAAAAAGCAACTTAACAAAAAGAATCGACAAAAAAGCAACTTAACAAAAAAGAATCGACAAAAAAGCAACTTAACAAAAATAATCAACAAAAAAGCAACTTAACAAAAAGAATCGACAAAAAAGCAACTTAACAAAAAGAACCGACAAAAAAGCAACTTAACAAAAATAATCAACAAAAAAGCAACTTTACAAAAAAGAATCGACAAAAAAGCAACTTAACAAAAAAGAATAAACAAAAAAGCAACTTAACAAAAAGAATCGACAAAAAAGCAACTTAACAAAAAGAATCGACAAAAAAGCAACTTAACAAAAAAGAATCGACAAAAAAGCAACTTTACAAAAAAGAATAAACAAAAAAGCAACTTAACAAAAATAATCGACAAAAAAGCAACTTTACAAAAAGAATCGACAAAAAAGCAACTTAACAAAAAGAATCGACAAAAAAGCAACTTAACAAAAAGAATCGACAAAAAAGCAACTTAACAAAAAAGAATAAACAAAAAAGCAACTTAACAAAAAGAATCGACAAAAAAGCAACTTAACAAAAAAGAATCGACAAAAAAGCAACTTAACAAAAAGAATCGACAAAAAAGCAACTTAACAAAAAAGAATCAACAAAAAAGCAACTTAACAAAAATAATCAACGAAAAAGCAACTTAACAAAAAAGAATAAACAAAAAAGCAACTTAACAAAAATAATCAACAAAAAAGCAACTTTACAAAAAAGAATCGACAAAAAAGCAACTTAACAAAAAAGAATAAACAAAAAAGCAACTTAACAAAAATAATCGACAAAAAAGCAACTTAACAAAAAGAATCGACAAAAAAGCAACTTAACAAAAAAGAATCGACAAAAAAGCAACTTAACAAAAAGAATCGACAAAAAAGCAACTTAACAAAAACAATCGACAAAAAAGCAACTTAACAAAAAGAATCTACAAAAAAGCAACTTAACAAAAATAATCAACAAAAAAGCAACTTAACAAAAAGAATCGACAAAAAAGCAACTTAACAAAAATAATCAACAAAAAAGCAACTTAACAAAAAGAACCGACAAAAAAGCAACTTAACAAAAAGGATCGACAAAAAAGCAACTTAACAAAAAAGAATCGACAAAAAAGCAACTTAACAAAAAGAATCGACAAAAAAGCAACTTAACAAAAATAATCAACAAAAAAGCAACTTAACAAAAAGAATCGACAAAAAAGCAACTTAACAAAAATAATCAACAAAAAAGCAACTTAACAAAAAGAACCGACAAAAAAGCAACTTAACAAAAAGGATCGACAAAAAAGCAACTTAACAAAAAGAATAAACAAAAAAGCAACTTAATAAAAAATAATCAACAAAAAAGCAACATAACAAAAAGAATCAACAAAAAAGCAACTTAACAAAAAAAATCAAGAAAAATGCAACTTAACAAAAAAGAATCGACAAAAAAGCAACTTAACAAAAAAGAATAAACAAAAAAGCAACTAAACAAAAAGAATCGACAAAAAAGCAACTTAAAAAAAAAGAATCGACAAAAAGCAACTTAACAAAAAGAATCGACGAAAAAGCAACTTAACAAAATAATCGACAAAAAATCAACTTAACAAAAAGATGCGACAAAAATGCAACTTAAAAGAGAATCAACAAAACACCAACTTAACAAACAGAATCGACAAAAATGACACTTAACAAAAATAATCGACAAAAAAGCAACTTAACAAAAAGAATCGACAAAAAAGCAACTTAACAAAAAAGAATCAACAAAAAAGCAACTTAACAAAAAGAATCAACAAAAAAGCAACTTAACAAAAAAGAATCAACAAAAAAGCAACAAAAAAGGAATCGACAAAAAAGCAACTTAAAAAAGAATAAACAAAAAAGCAACTTAACAAAAAAAAATCAAAAAACAAGCAACTTAACAAAAAAGAATCAACAAAAAAGCAACTTGACAAAAAAGAATCGACAAAAAAGCAACTTAAAAAAAAGCAACAAAAAAGCAACTTAAAAAGGAATCAACAAAAAAGCAACTTAATAAAAAGAATCGACAAAAAAGCAACTTAATAAAAAGAATCGACAAAAAAGCAACTTAATAAAAAGAATCGACAAAAAGCAACTTAACAAAAAGAATCACCAAAAAAGCAACTTAACAAAAAAGAATCGACAAAACATCAACTTAACAAAAAAGAATCAACAAAAAAGCAACTTAACAAAAAAGAATCAACAAAAAGAAATTTAACAAAAAAGAAGCAACAAAAACAACTAAAAAAGGAATCAACAAAAAAGCAACTTAAAAAAAGATCAACAAAAAAGCAACTTAACAAAAAAAAATCAACAAATAAGCAACTTAACAAAAAAGAATCAACGCAAAAGCAACTTAACAAAATGAAGCAACAAAAAAGCAACTTAACAAAAAAGAATCGACGAAAAAGCAACTTAACAAAAAGAATCGACAAAAAATCAACTTAACAAAAAAGAAGCAACAAAAAAGCAACTTAAAAAGGAATCAACAAAAAAGCAACTTAACAAAAAGAATCGACAAAAAAGCAAATTAACAAAAAGAATCACCAAAAAAGCAACTTAACAAAAAAGAATCGACAAAAAATCAACTTAACAAAAAAGAATCAACAAAAAAGCAACTTAACAAAAACAATCGACAAACAAGAAACTTAACGAAAAATCAACAAAAATGCAACTTAATAAAAAGAATTAACAAAAAGAATCAACGAAAAAGCAACTTAACAAAAAGAATCAACGAAAAAGCAACTTAACAAAAAAGAATAAACAAAAAAGCAACTTAACAAAAAGAATCGACAAAAAAGCAACTTAAACAAAAGAATCAACAAAAATGCAACTTAATAAAAAGAATTAACACAAAACAAGCAACAAAAAATCAACTTAATAAAAAGAATCAACAAAAAAGCAACTTAACAAAAAAGAATCAACAAAAAAGCAACTTAAGAAAAAAGAAGCAACAAAAAAGCAACTTAACACAAAAGAATCAACAAAAAAGCAACTTAACACAAAAGAATCAACAAAAAAGCAACTTAACAAAAAGAATCGACAAAAAGCAACTTAAAAAAAACAATCAAAAAACAAGCAACTTAACAAAAAATAATCAACAAAAATGCAACTTAATAAAAAGAATCAACAAAAAAGAATCAACAAAAAGCAACTTCACAAAAAGAATCAACAAAAAAAGCAACTTAACAAAAAGAATCGACAAAAAAGCAACTTTATAAAAAGAAATCGACAAAAATGCAACTTAATAAAAAGAATCAACAAAAAGAATAAACGAAAAAGCAACTTAACAAAAAAGAATCAACAAAAAGAATCAACAAAAAAGCAACTTAACCAAAAACGATCAACAAAAAAGCAACTTAACCAAAAGAATCGACAAAACAGCAACTTAATAAAAAGAATCGACAAAAAGAATCGACAAAAAAGCAACTTTACAAAAAAGAATACACAAAAAAACAACTTAACAAAAAGAATCGACAAAAAAGCAACTTAACAAAAACAATCGACAAAAAAGCAACTTAATAAAAAGAATCGACGAAAAAGCAACTTAACAAAAAGAATCAACAAAAAAGCAACTTAAAAAAAGAATCCACAAAAAAGCAACTTAACAAAAAAGAATCAACAAAAAAGCAACTTAATAAAAAGACTCAACAAAAAAGTAACTTAACAAAAAAGAATCAACAAAAAGAATCAAAGAAAAAGCAAATTAACAAAAAGAATCAACAAAAAACAACTTAACAAAAAAGAATCGACAAAAAAGCAACTTAACAAAAAGAATCGACAAAAAAGCAACTTAACAAAAACAATCGACAAAAAAGCAACTTAACAAAAAGAATCGACAAAAAAGCAACTTAACAAAAATAATCAACAAAAAAGCAACTTAACAAAAAGAATCGACAAAAAAGCAACTTAACAAAAATAATCAACAAAAAAGCAACTTAACAAAAAGAACCGACAAAAAAGCAACTTAACAAAAAGGATCGACAAAAAAGCAACTTAACAAAAAAGAATCGACAAAAAAGCAACTTAACAAAAAGAATCGACAAAAAAGCAACTTAACAAAAATAATCAACAAAAAAGCAACTTAACAAAAAGAATCGACAAAAAAGCAACTTAACAAAAATAATCAACAAAAAAGCAACTTAACAAAAAGAACCGACAAAAAAGCAACTTAACAAAAAGGATCGACAAAAAAGCAACTTAACAAAAAGAATAAACAAAAAAGCAACTTAATAAAAAATAATCAACAAAAAAGCAACATAACAAAAAGAATCAACAAAAAAGCAACTTAACAAAAAAAATCAAGAAAAATGCAACTTAACAAAAAAGAATCGACAAAAAAGCAACTTAACAAAAAAGAATAAACAAAAAAGCAACTAAACAAAAAGAATCGACAAAAAAGCAACTTAAAAAAAAAGAATCGACAAAAAGCAACTTAACAAAAAGAATCGACGAAAAAGCAACTTAACAAAATAATCGACAAAAAATCAACTTAACAAAAAGATGCGACAAAAATGCAACTTAAAAGAGAATCAACAAAACACCAACTTAACAAACAGAATCGACAAAAATGACACTTAACAAAAATAATCGACAAAAAAGCAACTTAACAAAAAGAATCGACAAAAAAGCAACTTAACAAAAAAGAATCAACAAAAAAGCAACTTAACAAAAAGAATCAACAAAAAAGCAACTTAACAAAAAAGAATCAACAAAAAAGCAACAAAAAAGGAATCGACAAAAAAGCAACTTAAAAAAGAATAAACAAAAAAGCAACTTAACAAAAAAAAATCAAAAAACAAGCAACTTAACAAAAAAGAATCAACAAAAAAGCAACTTGACAAAAAAGAATCGACAAAAAAGCAACTTAAAAAAAAGCAACAAAAAAGCAACTTAAAAAGGAATCAACAAAAAAGCAACTTAATAAAAAGAATCGACAAAAAAGCAACTTAATAAAAAGAATCGACAAAAAAGCAACTTAATAAAAAGAATCGACAAAAAGCAACTTAACAAAAAGAATCACCAAAAAAGCAACTTAACAAAAAAGAATCGACAAAACATCAACTTAACAAAAAAGAATCAACAAAAAAGCAACTTAACAAAAAAGAATCAACAAAAAGAAATTTAACAAAAAAGAAGCAACAAAAACAACTAAAAAAGGAATCAACAAAAAAGCAACTTAAAAAAAGATCAACAAAAAAGCAACTTAACAAAAAAAAATCAACAAATAAGCAACTTAACAAAAAAGAATCAACGCAAAAGCAACTTAACAAAATGAAGCAACAAAAAAGCAACTTAACAAAAAAGAATCGACGAAAAAGCAACTTAACAAAAAGAATCGACAAAAAATCAACTTAACAAAAAAGAAGCAACAAAAAAGCAACTTAAAAAGGAATCAACAAAAAAGCAACTTAACAAAAAGAATCGACAAAAAAGCAAATTAACAAAAAGAATCACCAAAAAAGCAACTTAACAAAAAAGAATCGACAAAAAATCAACTTAACAAAAAAGAATCAACAAAAAAGCAACTTAACAAAAACAATCGACAAACAAGAAACTTAACGAAAAATCAACAAAAATGCAACTTAATAAAAAGAATTAACAAAAAGAATCAACGAAAAAGCAACTTAACAAAAAGAATCAACGAAAAAGCAACTTAACAAAAAAGAATAAACAAAAAAGCAACTTAACAAAAAGAATCGACAAAAAAGCAACTTAAACAAAAGAATCAACAAAAATGCAACTTAATAAAAAGAATTAACACAAAACAAGCAACAAAAAATCAACTTAATAAAAAGAATCAACAAAAAAGCAACTTAACAAAAAAGAATCAACAAAAAAGCAACTTAAGAAAAAAGAAGCAACAAAAAAGCAACTTAACACAAAAGAATCAACAAAAAAGCAACTTAACACAAAAGAATCAACAAAAAAGCAACTTAACAAAAAGAATCGACAAAAAGCAACTTAAAAAAAACAATCAAAAAACAAGCAACTTAACAAAAAATAATCAACAAAAATGCAACTTAATAAAAAGAATCAACAAAAAAGAATCAACAAAAAGCAACTTCACAAAAAGAATCAACAAAAAAAGCAACTTAACAAAAAGAATCGACAAAAAAGCAACTTTATAAAAAGAAATCGACAAAAATGCAACTTAATAAAAAGAATCAACAAAAAGAATAAACGAAAAAGCAACTTAACAAAAAAGAATCAACAAAAAGAATCAACAAAAAAGCAACTTAACCAAAAACGATCAACAAAAAAGCAACTTAACCAAAAGAATCGACAAAACAGCAACTTAATAAAAAGAATCGACAAAAAGAATCGACAAAAAAGCAACTTTACAAAAAAGAATACACAAAAAAACAACTTAACAAAAAGAATCGACAAAAAAGCAACTTAACAAAAACAATCGACAAAAAAGCAACTTAATAAAAAGAATCGACAAAAAAGCAACTTAACAAAAAGAATCAACAAAAAAGCAACTTAAAAAAAGAATCCACAAAAAAGCAACTTAACAAAAAAGAATCAACAAAAAAGCAACTTAATAAAAAGACTCAACAAAAAAGTAACTTAACAAAAAAGAATCAACAAAAAGAATCAAAGAAAAAGCAAATTAACAAAAAGAATCAACAAAAAACAACTTAACAAAAAAGAATCAACAAAAAGCAACTTAACAAAAAAGAATCAACAAAAAAAGCAACTTAACAAAAAGAATCGACAAAAAGGCAACTTAAACAAAAAAGAATCGACAAAAATGCAACATAAAAAGGAATCAACAAAAAAGCAACTTAACAAAAAGAATCAACGAAAAAGCAACTTAACAAAAAGAATCAACAAAACAGCAACTTAACAAAAACAATCGACAAAAAAGCAACTTAATAAAAAGAATCGACGAAAAAGCAACTTAACAAAAAAATCAACGAAAAAGCAACTTAACAAAAAACAATCAACAAAAAAGCAACTTAACAAAAAGAATCAACAAAAAAGCAACTTAACAAAAATATCAACGAAAAAGCAACTTAACAAAAAGAATCAACAAAAAAGCAACTTAACAAAAAGAATCAACAAAAAAGCAACTTAACAAAAATATCAACAAAAAAGCAACTTAACAAAAAGAATCAACAAAAAAGCAACTTAACAAAAATATCAACGAAAAAGCAACTTAACAAAAAAGAATCAACAAAAAAGCAACCTAACAAAAAGAATCGACAAAAAAGCAACTTAACAAAAAAGAATCAACAAAAAAGCAACTTAATAAAAAGAATCAACAAAAAAGCAACTAAACAAAAAAGAATCAACAAAAAGAATCAAAGAAAAAGCAAATTAACAAAAAGAATCAACAAAAAACAACTTAACAAAAAACAATCAACGAAAAAGCAACTTAACAAAAAAAAAATCAACAAAAAAAGCAACTTAGCAAAAAGAATCGACAAAAAGGCAACTTAACAAAAAAGAATCGACAAAAATGCAACATAAAAAGGAATCAACAAAAAAGCAACTTTACAAAAAAGAAGCAACAAAAAAGCAACTTAATAAAAAAGAATCAACAAAAAAAGCAACTTAATAAAAAGACTCAACAAAAAAGCAACTTAACAAAAAAGAATCAACAAAAAAAGCAACTTAACAAAAAGAATCGACAAAAAAGCAACTTAATAAAAAGAATCAACAAAAAAGCAACTTAATAAAAAGAATCAACAAAAAAGCAACTTAATAAAAAGAATCAACAAAAAAGCAACTTAATAAAAAAGAATCAACAAAAAAAGCAATTTAATAAAAAGAATCGACAAAAAAGCAACTTAATAAAAAGAATCAACAAAAAAGCAACTTAATAAAAAGAATCAACAAAAAAGCAACTTAATAAAAAAGAATCAACAAAAAAAGCAACTTAATAAAAAGAATCAACAAAAAAGCAACTTAATAGAAAGAATCAACAAAAAGCATTTTAACAAAAAAGAATCAACAAAAAAAGCAACTTAATAAAAGGAATCAACAAAAAAGCAACTTAACAAAAAGAATCGACAAAAAAGCAACTTAACAAAAAAGAATCAACAAAAATGCAACTGAATAAAAAGAATCAACAAAAAAGCAACTTAACAAAAAGAATCGACAAAAAATCAACTTAACAAAAAAGAATCAACAAAAAAGCAACTTAACAAAAAAGAATCAACAAAAAGCAACTTAACAAAAAAGAAGCAACAAAAAAGCAACTAAAAAAGGAATCAACAAAAAAGCAACTTAACAAAAAAGAATCAACAAAAAAGCAACTTGTATATTTACTTATAATATATTTATTTAGTGTGTAACTAAAAGAAATAGTATTACTTGGATTATTCTCATTATTCTCGCAACGTTTCGGGCGTCCTTATTATCACACTCCGGAATCTTTTTGTCGAACTCGAAAATCTATAATAATGTTCGCCGTTGAAATTCAGTCTAAGTTACACTCTTTCGATGTTAAAAGCTCAATATTCAATGCGGACGATACTAAGAATGAAGTTGCAGATTAATGAGAACTTTACTTGATTATGAGAGCATGTTATACCATGGATGAGATAAACGGTTCCATTTGAAATGCTGTATAAATTCCCGAGTTCGACAGAATGGTTCTAGAGTTCGACAAGATACACCCGAAGACGGTCGGTGGTTACATTCGTCGAAACGTTCCGAATAATCGAAATAATCCAAATCAAGAATGCTCATCGAGGGAAAATTTAGAAACATAACCAAAATGTATTTAACAAAATAAAAATTTGGTTAAAAAAACATTCACTCTAAAGAAACACATGTACAAGTTGCATATCCGTTCATCTGTATCATTACATTTCTGTATTATTATATTTCGGTATCATTATATTTTTGTATTATTATATTTCTGTATCATTATATTTCTGTATTTTTATATTTCTGTATCATTATATTTTTGTATTATTATATTTCTATATTATTATATTTCTGTATTATTACATTTCTGCATTATTACATTTCTGTATCATTACATTTCTGTGTTATTATATTTCTGTATCATTATATTTCTGTATCATTATATTTATGTATCATTATATTTCTGTATTATTATATTTCTGTATCATTATATTTCTGTATTATTATATTTCTGTATTATTATATTCCTTTATCATTATATTTCTGTATCATTATATTTCTGTATCATTACATTTCTGTATTATTATATTTCTGTATTATTATATTTCTGTATTATTATATTTCTGTATCATTATATTTCTGTATCATTATATTTCTGTATTATTATATTTCTGTATTATTATATTTCTGTATTATTATATTTCTGTATTATTATATTTCTGTATTATTATATTTCTGTATCATTATATTTCTGTATTATTATATTTCTGTATCATTATATTTCTGTATTATTATATTTCTGTATCATTATATTTCTGTATTATTATATTTCTGTATTATTATATTCCTGTATCATTATATTTCTGTATCATTACATTTCTGTATTATTATATTTCTGTATTATTATATTTCTGTATCATTATATTTCTGTATCATTACATTTCTGTATCATTATATTTCTGTATCATTACATTTCTGTATTATTATATTTCTGTATTATTATATTTCTGTATCATTATATTTCTGTATCATTATATTTCTGTATTATTACATTTCTGTATTATTATATTTCTGTATTATTATATTTCTGTATTATTATATTTCTGTATACATTATATTTCTGTATTATTATATTTCTGTATCATTATATTTCTGTATTATTATATTTCTGTATTATTATATTTCTGTATTATTATATTTCTGTATTATTATATTTCTGCATCATTATATTTCTGTATCATTATATTTCTGTATCATTATATTTTTGTATCATTATATTTCTGTATTATTATATTTCTGTATCATTATATTTCTGTATTATTATATTTCTGTATTATTATATTTCTGTATCATTATATTTCTGTATTATTATATTTCTGTATTATTATATTTCTGTATTATTATATTTCTGTATTATTATATTTCTGTATCGTTATATGTCTGTATTATTATATTTCTGTATTATTATATTTCTGTATTATTATATTTCTGTATTATTAAATTTCTGTATTATTATATTTCTGTATCATTATATTTCTGTATTATTATATTTCTGTATTATTATATTTCTGTATTATTATATTCTGTATTATTACATTTCTGTATCATTACATTTCTGTATTATTATATTTCTGTATTATTATATTTCTGTATTATTATATTTCTTTATTATTATATTTCTGTATTATTATATTTCTGTATCATTATGTTTCTGTATCATTATATTTCTGTATCATTATATTTCTGTATTATTATATTTCTGTATTATTATCTTTCTGTATCATTATATTTCTGTATTATTATATTTCTGTATTATTATATTTCTGTATTATTATATTTATGTATCATTATATTTCTGTATCATTATATTTCTGTATCATTATATTTCTGTATCATTATATTTCTGTATTATTATATTTCTGTATCATTATATTTCTGTATCATTATATTTCTGTATTATTATATTTCTGTGTTATTATATTTCTGTATCATTATATTTCTGTATCATTATATTCTGTATCATTATATTTCTGTATCATTATATTTCTGTATTATTATATTTCTGTATTATTATATTTCTGTATTATAATATTTCTGTATTATTATATTTCTGTATTATTATATTTCCGTATTATTATATTTCTGTATTATTATATTTCTGTATTATTATATTTCTGTGTTATTATATTTCTGTATCATTATATTTCTGTATTATTATCTTTCTGTATTATTATCTTTCTCTATCATTATATTCTGTATTATTATATTTCTGTATTATTATATTTCTGTATTATTATATTTCTGTATTATTATATTTCTGTATTATTATATTCTGTATTATTACATTTCTGTATCATTACATTTCTGTATTATTATATTTCTGTATTATTATATTTCTGTATTATTATATTTCTTTATTATTATATTTCTGTATCATTATATTTCTGTATCATTATATTTCTGTATCATTATATTTCTGTATCATTATATTTCTGTATTATTATATTTCTGTATCATTATATTTCTGTATCATTATATTTCTGTATCATTATATTTCTTTATCATTATATTTCTGTATTATTATATTTCTGTATCATTATATTTCTGTATCATTATATTTCTGTATTATTATATTTCTGTGTTATTATATTTCTGTATCATTATATTTCTGTATCATTATATTCTGTATCATTATATTTCTGTATTATTATATTTTTGTATCATTATATTTCTGTATTATTATATTTCTGTATTATTATATTTCTGTATTATTATATTTCTGTATTATTATATTTCTGTGTCGTTATATGTCTGTATCATTATATTTCTGTATAATTATATTTCTGTATTATTATATTTCTGTATTATTATATTTATGTATCATTATATTTCTGTATCATTATATTTCTGTATCATTATATTTCTGTATCATTATATTTCTGTATCATTATATTTCTGTATTATTATATTTCTGTATCATTATATTTCTGTATCATAGTATTTCTGTATTATTATATTTCTGTGTTATTATATTTCTGTATCATTATATTTCTGTATTATTATATTTCTGTATCATTATATTCTGTATTATTATATTTCTGTATTATTATATTTCTGTATTATTATATTTCTGTATTATTATATTCTGTATTATTACATTTCTGTATCATTACATTTCTGTATTATTATATTTCTGTATTATTATATTTCTGTATTATTATATTTCTTTATTATTATATTTCTGTATTATTATATTTCTGTATTATTATATTTCTGTATTATTATATTTCTGTATTATTATATTTCTTTATTATTATATTTCTGTATCATTATATTTCTGTATCATTATATTTCTGTATTATTATATTTCTGTATTATTATATTTCTGTATTATTATATTTCTTTATTATTATATTTCTGTATCATTATATTTCTGTATTATTATATTTCTGTATCATTATATTTCTGTATCATTATATTTCTGTATTATTATATTTCTGTATCATTATATTTCTGTATTTTTATATTTCTGTATTATTATATTTCTGTATTATTATATTTCTGTATTATTATATTTCTGTATTATTATATTTCTGTATTATTATATTTCTGTATCATTATATTTCTGTATTATTATATTTCTGAATCACTATATTTCTGTATTATTATATTTCTGTATTATTATATTTCTGTATTATTATATTTCTGTATCATTATATTTCTGTATTGTTATATTTTTGTATCATTACATTTCTGTATTATTATATTTCTGTATTATTATATTTCTGTATCATTATATTTCTGTATTATTATATTTCTGTATTATTATATTTCTGTATTATTATATTTCTGTATCATTATATTTCTGTATCATTATATTTCTGTATTATTATATTTCTGTATCATTACATTTCTGTATTATTATATTTCTGTATTATTATATTTCTGTATTATTATATTTCTGTATTATTATATTTCTGTATTATTATATTTCTGTATTATTATATTTCTGTATCATTATATTTCTGTATTATTATATTTCTGTATCATTATGTTTCTGTATTATTACAGGTCTGTATCATTACATTTCTGTATTATTATATTTCTGTATTATTAGATTTCTGTATTATTATATTACTGTATTATTATATTTCTGTATTATTATATTTCTGTATCATTATGTTTCTGTATTATTACAGGTCTGTATCATTACATTTCTGTATTATTATATTTCTGTATTATTATATTTCTGTATTATTATATTTCTGTATTATTATATTTCTGTGTCATTATATTTCTGTATTATTATATTTCTGTGTCATTATATTTCTGTATATATCTACAAACATATTACGATTTCATATTTATTTATAATAAAACAACTTGGTTTGTGAAAGTGTGCATCTATACACAAGACTGATGTACATTTATTGCGAGTACAAGTTTTTTTTCATGATCCGATGTTGTGTCTATCCATAATGGACATAGATTTTGTTACAAACTCTCATGTTAATTGCCATTATATATCGTTCCCCATCATATAAAACCGAATACACGGAAAAATGCAATGAAACTAAACACTCGCTTGATGTGAACCAGAAAACTTTCATGAATATCAATTAAGATTCTATGAGAATCGGTAAAGTGTTATGCAGTGTAGTATGGAATCTAAAGCTACTTGTGTAAATCTTATTAATACTGATGGAATGAAATATATATATATATATATATATATATATATATATATATATATATATATATATATATATATCCGCTGTACATTCCCATATCAATATAGTATTTTCTTTTTTACAATTTGAGGAAAACACACCGCAATATTTCACACTGAAATTCGAAATAAAAATCTGTTAAATTTAAAATTTTATAATTTAATTTTCCAAAAGGTCTGACGCTGATGATGATTGATCACTTTGAAATTATCTCAATAAACATTTCCTAAGCAGTAAAATAGAAACAAAGAATAAACGGTTGATAATCTCGTAGATGACACTCTTTTCAGTTTAGATCAGCAAAATAGTAATTAAATTATAATAATTTGAGTGTTAAAAATATGCAGTATCCTCATTCCCGAATTGATTGAAAAGTCATTTTCATCCATGAATTCTATAAAGATAAAATAACATTACTTTAGAAAAAAGTATGCTTAGTTTTCTTATAAATGACTTAGTTTTCATCAACCGTGGTTGATTATATATATATATATATATATATATATATATATATATATATATATAAGCTACAAACATGTATTATAAATGGCGAAGATTGATTCGGTGGCAGAAGGATAGCCTCGGAACACTAGATTCTTTCTGGATTCGATTCTCGCCCAATTCAGTTGCTCTGATGGATTGCACGACGACGAAACACGTGTCCATGGCTAACATATGTATAAAATATACATGTCGCTCTCTATTTAGGGGCACGTTATGAGTAAAGGAAATAGTATTTCCAATTTCCATTACAATACGCTAAAAAATACCAAGATTACAAAGAAATGACAACTATATATATATATATATATATATATATATATATATATATATTATGCATAGATCATCGTATAACGATTAGATCACTCTCTTACTGACGTAAATGAACATTTAAAAATTAAAATGTTTAAATTCGACGTTATTTCACGCGGTTAATGGTAGCCGAATGGATTAGGTCTTCGCTAATCGAGCCAGAGATGGCTCGTGATGCGGGGTTCGAATCGTTCGACTGGTATTAATCGTGACACCCTGCACTGAAGATTCCTGAAAGGATGAAACACTAGTGTCTTCAGGTATTTAATTATTATAGTAAAAAAATAATTATATATATATATATATATGTTTGTGTGTATGTTGGTGTTTAGCATGCATTTCTATACGAAAAAGTATTTCACTTTTATGTGTTTAGACTTTCATGCGGAACAATTGCTAATTTATTGTTGTTTTGTCTTGAGCGAACTTTCCCTATAAATTTGGTGTCCAAACATTGGACAAGGCGATGAGTGACATTAATATAAACATGGATTTATTTAATGCTAAAGACATTCTCAACTACTTTAAACACGAATCCACACCAAATACACATTTTGTCCCAATTATTCCTGTAACATCATCTTCCTCTCTCCTATACGACGAGCACCCACATCCACTTCAACGTATGTGTCAGCACACACACACACACACACATATATATATATATATATATATATATATATATATATATATATATATATATATTCTATGTGTGTGCGTTTGTGGTAGCGCCAGAGTGAGAGAAAGTATAGTAATTATAGCAAAGCGAAAAGGCAATAAAAGAAAGTGAATACGTGACAGATGATGGAGAATGCAAACAAACGAGTGGAGATGAAGATGTCCCTTGTGTCATTGTAATCCTAGGATTATCTGAACAAGAATTGAAGCAACAACAAATTTACTAAATTTGGAGATATGAAACGATTACACATTCAAAATATAAAGTGAGTTTTGACAGAAACGAAATAATAACGACATTAAGCAAATGCTGAAGTTTAGTTTCCTCTCCAAAATATTATTCGTTGTATAGTTGAAAAAACAATACCGAGAATATTTTTATCTTACTATAATGTTCTTGTAGAGTCCATATTTTTCTTAAAACAAACCACGTCACTATCCACACGTAATATTTGAAAACATCTTTCGAATGTTAAATGCTGCGTTTGATTTCTATAACAACCGAAAAAAAAAAATTTATTCGCATATGAATTTATGATAAAGAAATGACTTTTACCTAAATTCAGGAGATGTTTAGTTTTAAAAAGTGTTTAGAAAGTGTGCGTCAATGAATAAATCATTAACATTTCTTCGAACAAATATCATAAATGATATCTTTTTCTATTCTTATTTCCGCATTAGTTTGCCTAATGGACTTTATAGATTGTGTGTAGGTATGTCTTTGCGTTGACACTTAAAGAATAAAATACACTATGGTCAAATAGTCTTAAAAGCTTACGTACGAATGAACTGATCCATGTACAATAAATACTGGAAGAAGGCCTTACTGAAAGGTCTAGATCCAGTGAACCAACAGAGCTAATTAATCGGCTAAACGAAAACTCACACTTGTATGTACTTGTTAATGCATTTTCTACTATATTTCTGTGTTCTGTTTTCCTTGTAACTCTTCAACCAAGATTATAACACTAATGAACAAGGATTCGAAAGTACGTGTTTACGAAAATTTGCTATGATGCGGATGTACGAGGATTCGAATGAACCTGTTCACGGGAATTCGCGATGATGCCAGAGAACGGTGATCGAATTGTTAAGGGATATCGCGTCTTAATAATTCCAGTTTATTTTGCTAGGATACTAGCAAACAAAGAATGAGAACATCTATAATATTGGACGCCTAATTGTATCAAAACGCGATGTTTTTTTTCATCTACTATGTTATAAAAAAGAAAACAGCGTTTTTCTTCAACTGAATGAATGTTCACGAAAATCAAATACAGTGTCTACAACACCCAAAAAAGGAAGCCCAAGGAAACAACATCGTTGTAATCAGAAATAAATGACTAACCACAGTTGTGAATAAGTTAGTATTCACAAAATATTGGGAATAGATTATTAAGAATATTTTCCTTTTATTTTTTAACCTTCCGTAAGTTTGTCTAAGAAAACGAACTTTATTTTCTTTTTCTTTTCTGTTTTTCTTCCACAAACAGTAAATATTCCAGATCAGTTCGGCGACGAACATATTTTCTTTCACTAAAATAAATGTCAACTGGTTGGGAGGAAACAGTATTCACATGAAACAGAGAACTAAGCAAAACAGATAACGAGATTAAAGAGGGTTGTTACTTCACAAATAAAAGCATTGAAGTGAAATAACTTTGTAATTGTAGAAATATTGACGAATGTCCATTGGAAGGTAAATGTTTCATTTCTGATATAATATCTAAATGTTAAGTAATTAATAATATCAGAACTTCTACATATATTGGGGTTAAAAATAGCGATTCAAAGAAAGATGTAATAACAATATAGCATCATTTAAAATGCCTACTATAAACAATAGTAAGAAAACAATATAATTAGCAAAATGGGTAAGGGAACTAAAAATTAATAACATAAATACAAATTAAAATGGTCTGTACTAGGAAGTTCACGAAATAAGTTTGACAGATTCACGCTTTGCGCTGTAGAATCATATAATAATATAACATCTAAAAAAAGTCTACTAAAACACGACAGAACGTAGTTCAAGAATGTTAACATAGATCTAAATATATCCTGTCTCGACTAAAACCTGATTAGGTTTAACAGAAAATTTAACGAGATACATTTTAAGAGAAATAATTAATTAAAATAAATAAAACAAATAAATAAAAATATAAAAAATTAACAAATAGGGTTAGGGTAAGTTGTAATAGAAAGTACGATTGACTCAAATAAATAAATTGGATGTTATAATTAAATGTTGACCACGAAATCATTAGTTGTAAGATATATTTAATAGATTAGAATATGCAATCGAGTATATATATATATATATATTTATATCATTTAGAATTTAATTTAAACCTCGTAATTATGGACTAATTATATTATTTTTAAATTGTAATTATAAAATGTAAACTATTAAATAAACATATGGAATGTTGGTTGACGTTTGAAATATTAAGTTAGCTTAATCTGAAATCAGGATCATGAAATATTAAGTTAGCATGGAATTATATTTAATAAAAAAAGGGAAGGTGAAGAAAGATAAAATATTAAGTTGAATGGCCAGATATTAAACCCTAATATAATGATAGCATGATTAGCATTAAATCCTTAAATGTTAATCTATATATATATATATATATATTTAATTAATTCAAATACGATATATATATATATATATATATATATTAAATAATAAATAATAAATAGAAGCATGAATTTCATTTCTCCAAGTGGATTGAACTGTATTAATCAATTTAGACTTGTTTGCAGCTAATTGTAAATTTGGATTGAGATTTTTATACAGAATAATTACAGATTGAAAATAATAAATTTTAGGGTTTCATTTTAAAATAATTAATAAAACTAAACATTTATACTAAATTAAATAAAAACTAAACCTTTATACTTAATTACAAACTAAACAGTTATATTTAATTAAATATATTTGCTGATGACACACCTCTCTATAAAAAGCACGAGAGGAAAACAAATGAATACGTACCTAAGGAAACGGCAGAAACACTAAATGAAGACCTCCAATATGTAGTGGAATAGGCAACGAAAATGAATGGACACATTACATGCTGCCAAAACTAAGCTTGTTTCCTTCAATAATTACAAGAAACCCTCTCTACCATCAATAGCAATGGCCAAAAATACATTACCTGAAAGTACTTCTTTTAAACTCCTCGGCCACAGGGAACATAAACTGGAATAAGTACATCGAGAGCATTGCGAAGAGGATAGGCTCTCTCTCTCTCTCTCTCTCTCTCTCTCTCTCTCTCTCTCTCTCTCTCTCTCTACCGTGCTAGAAAGCTACTTACGCTGGAAAGTATTCAGTTACTTTATGAGGTCACCATTAGCCCATATATGGAGTACTGTTGTCACATTTGGGCTGGTGCATCTGCTACTTGTCTCACTCCTGGATAAGGTTTAACAGAGAGTCTCCAAC
The DNA here is from genome assembly GCF_053919585.1 of Euprymna scolopes. Lineage (NCBI taxonomy): Eukaryota > Metazoa > Mollusca > Cephalopoda > Sepiida > Sepiolidae > Euprymna > Euprymna scolopes. The sequence goes on along the minus strand of NC_136500.1, from coordinate 105,870,450 downwards.
CTGATAGACCCGGAACTGTCATCTAGGCTTCAGCCTCTGTCCCATGGACGAAATGTTACATCCTTCTCCGTGTTCTACAAGTACTTTAATGGTGAATGCTCTGACGAACGGCAAGCACTTGTACCCACTCGTCGTAAATACCCCTGACGAACCCGTCAAGCAGCTAAATCTTAACCCTATAGAGTAGAGATCCCTAGGTGTATGAAAGCCTTCTACTCCAATAGTTTCTTTCTCAGAACTAGTAGACTTTGGAGCTCCCTTCCGGGATTATGTTTTACCAACTGTACTGACATGCAGAAGTTCAAGTGTAATGTGAACAGATATCTTGCTACTCATCTTCCTTCATAATACCTCTGCAACTTATGTCCCCGATTGTAGCCCCTACCTAAAAGTGGCACTGTGCCTCGCTTGGGATGAAAATAGAATAAAATATACCCCGCACATATATATACTAGCAGAAGTACTCATCGTTGACTGAGTTCAAAAAAGGCTACAGAAAATGGACTGTGATTGATGAAAGTATGATAGGTTATGAAAAGTGGGGTTTGTAAAGAGATAGGTTTTGATACTCAGAAATTTCACCCTAAGCAAAATATGATGGAAGTAAAGATAATTTTCGCGAAAATATATTTTTTCATATCAACTTTGTTTCCATTCGTAGCCAAGAGTGACCAACAAAATGATGTTTCCTTACAAAGAGAAAATGTTATATATATATATATATATATATATATATATATATATATGTATATAAAATAAATGTTATCATAGTCAATAAAAGTTGCTTTTATGGTAGAAAAGTTCGTTGGTTTGTATTTTTTAAGTAGTTTGTAAATTTGTTTTTAATTCACGAACCGGTTTAAAAAAAATTAAAATGTCAGCGACTTTGAAATGGAGAGCCCCGTTTTCAATTTGAAGGAGGAGCACCTGAGCATTCTGTGTTAACAATTTAAGAGAGTTCCATCAACGTAAGGAATATTTATAAACATATTTTAATGTTTTCCGTTATTTTGCGCTTGAGGAATAGTCGATTATGGCATGTATAGTTTATATAAAAATTAATTTAAGTAGTTATCGCCTCAAATTTCGTTTTAATTTCGGTTCGCTGAAATTATTTCAAGTAAAAAGCATTAAAAACTATTTCAAAACAAAAAAAAACATGAACTGAACTTTTATTGACTATGGTAATATTTATTGCTTGTATATTTATTTTTCGCGTAGTAGTTTGTTGGCTTTTCTGCTAAACACTCTTATTAAATAATATTGACGAAATATCGAAAAACAAAGAAACAAAAACAGTTTTGAAAAATAATGAAGCTTTACTTACGTTAGTAAAATAACCCGAACCAGCAAAATGGGATATTAAAGCAGAACAGCTTCGTTTCAGTTTTACAGTATTGAACGGTGTAGTATTGCACCGTCGGATTCAGGGTTGTACTATTGAAATATAAAGAACACACAGAAAGGGTTGTAATCAACTGAATTCCTTCCAGTATACTGAAAAAAGCTTAAACAGATATATAAATAAAATAAAAAAGGTTATGTAAATGTTTTAAAAAAGAGCAGGATTTTTTCCTTCTTTTGACACGATAACAAGTAACGTTCTTATTTGTAGTATTTATCTATTTTCGAAAGAGTGCCACGTGCAAGTGGAGAAGGAAAAAACAGTTATGCAAAATTTGTGTCGAGAATTGTCTACAGTTCCGACTTTTTTTTTTGCTTTCACTTTAATAAGAACGTGAATTTATGAGGTGAATTTATTCGACACAATATGATTCAACTAAAAAAAAATAAAAGCTAACGTGAATTAAGATTAAAGTTAAGGTGTTATTGTAGTCCCTCACCACTTTTTAAAAACCTTGTTAAACTTTGTGATATATTTACATTCTATGGAGGTCAGGCGCGAACGAACACCCAATAATTTTATTATACCATATTTCTTCAAACTGAAACATAATTATCAGAGTATACTTACGCAAATAGATATGAAAATCTTTGTTAAATTTTGTGCCATATTTCCATGGAGTACAGACGCGAACGCAGACCCCACAATTTTATTATACATCCCTATTAAAGTTGAAACATACTAATCAAAGTATTCTTATGTACATCTATATCAAAAACCCTTGTAAACGTTTGTTTTTAATTTTTTTATTTCCATACTTTGGGGGCCAGGCGCGAACACAGACCCCACAATTTTTATGAACAAACCAGATCAAACATATCCGTTCCTGATCCTCGATACATCTTCTATCATTATATGTAATCGTTTTTTTTAATAGTCAACCATATAGGAGCCTATTCGTGACCAGACACACACACAGACGTTCAGCTTTATATATATATATATATATATATATATATACTTTTATTCTTTATGTAAATGCAGTCATATCTTGCTATGATGTACAGACCATTTCAATCATATTTGATTTCATCAGGCAAGAAAAATTAAAATATAAAAATAAAATAAGTTCCAGAGCTTTTCAAATTTAGAGGAGAGAAATGCCATGACTTGCAATAAGCAAAAATTGAAGTTCTCATGGGTTTTAATTAATTACAAAAATCAAGTTTCTGCTAAAGAAGCTGAAGGGTTAAAAGGCAGTTTTAGGGAAAAGTTAGAGAAAGTGGTAAGAAGGAAGGGTTAATATGATGAGATAGAGGGGTATAAATACACTAAGGGGAGGAAATAGAGAGAAGTGAAAACAGTTGTCATGGTTACAGACGACAACGATAGTAACGATATAATGCAAGCCGTTTAAAAGTGTTTCAACTATAGAAAAAAGTTTAACTAAATTGGCTCAATTTGTCTATCAATAAAAATACGTCTTTCATTCAATTTTTTATTTATTTATATTTTTAATTATTTTTATTACTATTTTATGTATATCTGTTGTTTTAAATTAACGTAGACATTTTCAATTTGTATTGGATTTGATATTTATTTAAATAAGTTATGTTTTAATAAGTTAGAATATTTAAGCTTATCAGTTATTTTAGCTTTTATTTTGTTACCTTATACATATATATATGTATATATACATATATATGTATATATACATGTATACAAATACGCATATACACATAAGGACACGCACATAAATACGCATGTATACAAATATACCCGCGCAGACGCACCCACATAATCAAATGTACATGTATATATTTTGTTTAAATTTTATATTGATTATAAAATATTAATGCATTTTTATTGCGATTCATCATTATTATTATTTACTTATTTTATTATATTATGTTTAATTTATATATTTTTATTTATTTTATTTTATTTTTATATCATTCAGACTTATTAATAAAGTTTTGGTATATAAATTGTGTATTTTAATTTAAATATATTTCGAAAGATTTTCTAAAGAATTAAAAAATTCCCCTACGGTGAACTTTAAATTCTACAGTTTAATATTATTTAAAAATTATATAGTGTATTTTTGATAACTTAATTTATTCTTTTAAAAGCGTCATTTCCTCTTAATATTTAATATATCTTAGAAAGTATCTAATTTAAATTATTTTATTGGGACTCTTTAGTTGAAGATAATTACAAATATATGTGTGTGAACCGGTACAGTGAAACTATTTAAACCGATATGCTAAGTACGAATAATTAGTACTGCAGAAAGTGAATTATAGAAATAATTATCAGAGTTTGGGTGTTAATTTTATTGAGGGAGTTTTAGTAATATTTGCTTAGGTTGGTATAATTATGGAAAATTGGCATTTAAGGCGTAATAAATTGTTAATGGTAAATTTAAACAAATAGGATACCTAATTTATGGGTGTATTGGGTATGCATATATACACGTAGCATACGCATAGAAACATATATAGAAACATTAGCACTATATCGATACTTGTACAATACATATATCTATAAATGCAAGCAAATAAACGTGTATACATATATATATGTGTACACCCAAATACAATCAAACATTATATACACATACAAATATATACATATATCAGTCCATACGACATGCATACACACACATGGATAAATAATAAGCATGTATATGCGCAGACAAACATACACATATGTACACGGAAATCCACACATATAAGACATGCAGAAATTCAATCGTATTAGTAGGGTTATGGATTTTTATATACTTACTGGTTGTATCAAATCAGGTATTAATTCGTATTTTAATTTGTCTTTAAATAAGTTAATATATTAAATCTTATTAAATAATAGTTATTATAGCTTTTAGTGTAGTTAAATATAAACACACATACACACATATAGATATGCATCCATATATATATAACACCCATATATACCTTGTGTTATAAAGACCATTAATCTACCTTTGCTGCCGTGTATATATTTTTATTATATATTCTTTTATTATTATTCATAATTATTATCACTTATGTATGTATATTATTGTTTATTAATAGTTTAATATAAAAGTTTCAGGTCAATGTGAAATTTTATGCTCTTACCAATAAACTGAATATAATATTTTAGACAAACGTTTTCTTTAATTAAAGCACCCATTTTCAAATGTTTATTAAAATGTAAATAATTAATTTACTCACCAAAGTTTTATATATCACAAATTGAAGATTAAAGATCAATAAATAGTATATTCAAATTTAAAACAAAAGATGTAGTGTTTTTTAGAAATTTACCTGTAAAGTCCGAAGTTTAAAACCTTTTTCTTAACACGTTGTTTTTTTTTTTGTTGTTGCTTTTTAATGAAACCTTGGTCCTTGCACCTTTAATTAAAAAAAATAGGGTTTGAATTATATTTTTCGAGTAAGTATAAGCTTGAAAAGACAGGGGACCGAATTAATTCACGCCTCTCGTTTTGAAATGTCTATTAAAAAGTAAATAATTAATTTACTCACCAAAGTGTTATATATCACATATTGAAGATAAAAGATCAATAAATAATATATTCAAATTTACAACAAAAAATAGTAGTGTTTATTATAAATTTACCTGTAAAACTCGAAGTTTAAAACCTTTTTTTTTTAAACCACGTTGTTTTTTTTCTTGTTTTTTTAATGAAACTTTAGTCCTTGCTCCTTTAATTGAAAAAAAATTAGGGCTTGAATTACATTTTTCGAGGAGTTATAAGCTTGGAAAACGGGGTGGAATTATTCAATATTTTTCACAAAATTTCTGACACACCTAACAAATGACTTATCTACCACTAACCGTAAGTTCGAGTTGCACTCCCAAATTTAGAGTTAGTGATAGTCATAGATTTTTTATACAATTTTTCAAGAGTTAAACGACATGCAACCAGTTAATTGTTGGAAAGACAACTTTTAATAAAAGAAATGAAATAAAAATAACTTGAACACAGTTTCAGCTCGTATAAAAGATATTTGAATTTTACTGCATTTGGTATCAGGTATTTTTGTTATTGTTTACAATTTCTCGAATATTAATTATTTTACACAAATAATTGTGTTGTTCGTACTTGTTTGCCTCCCCCAAGAGCCGTCATTCATGATTTTACTTATTTTTACTAATTTTTAGACGTTTATTTTATTTAATTGTCAGCATGAACCAACTTTTTAAGAATCAGCATGTGCTAACACTTCAGCGAAGTTTACTGTATTTATTTTTTAGCAAATATGAATAACAGAAAGTTTTCCACTTTATTTATTTTTTTGCATAATTAATGATGGAAGTATGTTTTCTGTTTTTCTTAACATCTGTTGAAAAAAGAATTTGTACAGTCTCTTGAAAAAAACATCAAACTTTTCTCTACTTTCATCTAACTATTTGCAATGTTCATATAAAGCATTCATCTGTTCTTTTTATAATAAAAATTCCGTTTTCAAAAAGAAACGTTTACTGCTAAATTTCTTTTAAAAAAAGTGCAAGTTTTCCTGAAAAAAAAACAAAACAAACTTTCACCTAACAATTTATGGTAAAAAAATCAATTTGGGGGGGAAAAACAACAACTTTCATTGATAAAAACAATGCAAAACATAATAAAAGTAAATAAACGAACAAAATGCAATGTTTCTTGAGGAATGTGTTCCATTTTAACAAACTGGGCCACAGCAACGTGTGGCCGGGTTCAGCTAGTATATATATATATATATATATATATATATATATATATATATATAATCATCTTCTGATAGTCGAAATCTTAAATCGACTTTCGAGCTAACCCCATACACTATTGCCTATAAAATGTCAAAAATACAAAACGTACTTTTCTTTTTATCATATAACTTCCCATTAACATACATAAAAATGTAAAACACGAATATTTGTAACCAGTGAAAAGTAAATAGTTCCAAAATTTAATGCGTCTTGAATTAAAGAAAAACTGATATGTCCATTTTTCATTCTTATGTTGTAAAGGGTGCACCTCTTCCGTTGTGTTCAACCTAATTCTGTTATTTGAATTTGTTCGGAATCAGTTTAAGAGAATACATTTCAAATATTGATCCAGTGTTTGAATGCGGATTTACAAAAACCGTGTGGCCAATGACGACACATTTAATATTCGGTTTGTTGACGTCACACCAGTTTAACTATGAATGTCGGAAATCTGTACATTGTTTCAGTATGTGAATAACTGATCCCAAAAGAAATGGCGGATACCAGACCCAATAAAGTAAGCAAGTCACAACATGTCGCAATCATACATGCTGCTTTATTTGTAGATAAAAGTTTCAGAAACATTTTAGCACATGTTAATCAATTTTAGGCAGATCACATACACATATACCTAATATCCGGAATTCGAACCAGGGGAGTTATGCAATCGTTATGTTCAGCCACACTGATTCAGCCACATTTTGTAATGACTATATATGTATGTAATCAAGATTGCTTCGTAAATTTTATTTTGTCGCATATGTTTTCATTGGGATTTCATATAATCCATAATTACATATAAACGAAGAGAAAGCTGTGATTATTTTTATTTTAAATAATATCGCAAGTATTTCATCATCTTTAGATTGTATTTCGAACTGAATGCCGACAGGAAATAGATGTCGCTCGATGCGACAGAAAGATATTGCTTAAATGTCGACAGCGGCAATAAGAAAACGGGGGCAGATGTCGTACCGGGGTACCTAGTTGTACCGCTGGGCATGAAGTTTTGTGTAAATAGTTAAATGATCCATAAAAAAGAAAGGTGAATGAGGTAAAATGTCTATTCAACTTTGCAATCGGTTACGGCAACTAATATTTCTACACGAAATACAATATTCTGACCTTGACCTATCGTTGTACAGGTTGGTGAGCATATGAAGAAAATGAGTTTATCTTATGAAACGTCAGTAGATGTATTATAAAATACTTACCAAATTTACAAGCTAATAAATTTGCTATTGACAAATATTCTCACAGTGACAGAAAGAGAGTAGAAGACAGAAGGAGAGAGAGAGGGGGAGAGACAAGAGGAGAGAGTGAAACATATAAATGGAACAACTTTTTGTTATTCTTTTCGTTGTTAAATCACACATGTTCCCTTTTCATAACTTCTAAATCTGTCTTCTTATTTCCATTTTCCCCTATCCCAAATTGTCCGTCCAATTATTTACCTCTAATGTCACTCCCATTCCGACTTTGTCTTTTTTCAGCGACTTTACCATTCCTTCACTTTATCATGCCTCCTTGTCTTTCTTCATCTCTTACCGCGATTTGCTTCCGATTATCTACATTTTCTTATTTTCATTTATTTATTGTTTTCATGTTTTTGTTAGGATGACTATATCTTGACTTGCCGGCTTTTAATGCCAGAAGAGAATGAGGGGGCCCTATCCTTGAATCAAGCGAATCCGCCAACGGGAAACACGTGTCCCTCGATAAGGCATGGTCTGTTTCCCCCCATCAATGTGTCAAACGCGAAATGTTTACAAGACAACATTTTAGTATCAGCTTTCTGCAGTCATCGGAGGAACACGAACACGAAATAGAAGAAAAACAAACAGTGGACAACGAAAAATAGAAAAAAAAAATCCTTTCCTTTTATATTCTTGCGCGTTCCGTTATGTCTTTTCATTTTCATTTCTTAAACAAAATCGATTGATTTCTGATAATTATTTACTTTTTTCATTCTGTTTGCATTTCTTTTATTCCTCCCACTTTTATTCTTTTTCTTTTCATATTTTTTTTTATTTCTATCAAGATTTCTTTTCTTCTTGCCGTGTTCATAATTTTTAACGCCTTTTTTCTGATTTCTCTATTCGCGTGTCCGTTTTCTGTTTATCTTCTCTGAACTCCATGTAAGAGAGACAATTGCATATTCTCGATTTAACAATTTGCTAATTTTTCATTGTTTCCTTATTTATTCTCAGACTTTTTTATTCCTTATTTGCATGCAAATTGCATTATAATTTATCATTATTACATGAAAGCATTTTCAGAATTTTAATTTAGAATTAATGTGTTCATATTGAATCATTGCGATCAGTGCATTAACATTGAAAATTATGTAATGCAATGGCATCTATCCAACGATGCAATAAAATAGTTTCGGAAATAGCCGACTGTTAAATTACTTCTTAAATAAACTTCCATTGAAATCTATGGTTATTGTAAAGTGTCTTTTGCCTCCAGTTTCAATTTTCCATTTCTTGGTTCCGATTCTTACTCTTATTTATCTCTCTTCCGCTATTTTTTATTCTATCTATTACCGCTCTTTGTTTTATTTGGAAATCTCAAAGCCATGTGTCAGTATTTGTTACATATATTATTAAATGTAGCTTAAAGCCATTAGGAATTTTTTAAATGTTCATGGAAAAATTTTGGAATTTGCAAATATAAAAATCTAATGTATAATAAATTCCCATTTTTATCCCTCACCTCTCTCCCCCTCCCCACACATATATACGCACACATTCGCTTCCTTTCATTTTCCTTTGTCTCTTTTCTCTTTCTTTTTTTCTTTTCTTTAATTATTTACATCTTTAATTTACTTCAATTATTCCCACTCTTCATTTGCACAATTTTCCATTTTCCTCATCATCCAATACATTCATGTAACTATGAATAGTGTGCATGGTGACAAGCAAGTATCACAGTTTAAATATCGGTAAATATATGTTACACACTTGAATTTATATGTATTTATGTACTGTGTATTCTCTAAATGATTTTATATCAGTATCTATTTCATTTCATAGACTAGACTGTAATAATTGTTTATTTCATGTAAAATGTGGTATGTTTATGATACTACGTTAAAAATAGGTCTCGAACTAGTATTCATTACTTGTTAAAATGACGAGGCGTTCGCTTAGATGCAATAAAGTTCAGGCTAGTGTGGGATTTTTTTTTATGTGTAACTCGAACGTGAGTCGAGTTGTGTGATAAACATTTATTTTATATGTGCTGAGTCCGTGCATATGTGCTTTTTATTTAATTTGTTTTATAACAAACACTTTATCGTTTATCCTCCCGGCCGCCATTGGAATCCGTAATCATGTCCCTATGGTGATGGGGTATGCGAATTCACAAAGTAGAGACGAAGAAACTATTTAAGAGGCTTCATTAAGTAAACATTTAGAGGGGAAGGGGTTCAGTTGTTAATTTCCGTTTAATCTCGTTGTTTAAATCAATCGTTAATCTCCTTCAAATTCTGATAACATCTCCATCTGCCTTGGCATATGTTAACGTCGAAAAAGTATCTACACACGTTTAACCGATACGTGTATGAAAAGTAAGTACCTATCCAAACAGATCTGTACGTAGTGAATTCTTCTTCTTCTTCTTCCCGTGTTAGTGCTGTTTCAGTGTCTCTGTAACATATTCTGTTTTCTGCTGGTGTTTTGGTCATACAATTTCTATGTCTCTAGTTCTGCTTAACAATGCCGTCGTAAGGTTTTTAATAAGGACAAATCATGGTTTAACCAATCAATGCATTTCATTTATTTTGCAATGTTAATTTATTCATGCAATACTATTCAGTATATGTTGTTGTTATTCTCTTTTATAAACTCTAAATGATATAAAACAATTTAGAATTGTGCAAGATAATCGAATAAAGATTCATAAATAGTTTGATTTAAACGGAAGATTTATAGCAGGTCTGGCAAACATACGACTGAGATAAAAGACAGGAGGCAAACATGAAAATACCAAATTTTTGACAAAATACTAATGAAAGAGCAATGTTTTTTTATAAAGACTTTTTTATTTATGGCCACTAATTATTAATTTAACGACGATATTAGGAAGCTGATAACAATTGTTTAATTATCGACTATACATATTATCGATTTGGCTTACAATAATTTATTTAACGACTAATGCAGTAGTCGCTTACTAAGATCTATTATCGCTAATTAAACAATTTAAACCCCTCTCCTACTATGTAATAACATAATTGTAACCCCTCCACCTAATATATATATTTAAATACATACATACATATATATATATATATATATATATATATGTATATATATATATATATATATATATATATATATATATATATATATATATATATATATATATAAGGCAGATACTAACAATTAATCAATGTTCGACTATACACATTATGGAAGCGGCTTAAAATTATTTAGTCATCAAATATACATCTTAAAAAGAAGGTATAAATTATTTAATAAGCGACTACAAATACTTTATTAGATAGCGACAAACATATATTAGAAATTAGATTATAATTATTTAATTATCAACTATATATATATATATATATATATATATATATATATATATATATATATATAAAGAAGCGGATTTAAATTATTTAGTTAGCAACAATACATATTAGAAAGCAGATTACGATTATTACATTAACAACAATAAAGCGACAGATTACGTTTATTCAAAAAGTGACTATACATATTAGAAAGCGACTGATAATCATTCACTTAGCTTTTATACATATAGAAGAGAGGCTTACATATATTTAATCAGCTACTATACATTTGAGGAAACGGTTTATACATATTCAAGTAGCAGGTAAACATATTATGAAACAGATTACAATCATTTAATAAGCGACTATACATATGAGGTAGCAGATTAAAATTAATTAATTATCGATTATAAATATTAGGAAGAACCTTAGAATTATTTAATAAGTGAATATATATATGAGAAAGCAATGTAAAATTATTTAATTAGCGACTATGCATATTAGAGAGCAAGTACAATTATTTTATTAGCGATTATACATATCAGAAAGCAGCTCATAATTATTCGATTAACAACTATATATATTAGAAAGCAGCTTACATTAATTCACTTAGCGATTATACATGTTACGAAAAGGCTTAAAATTATTATATTAGCGACTATACATATTAGAAGACAGTTTACAATTATTAATTGAGCAACTATAACTATTTGAAAACAGCTTACAATTATTTAATTAACGACTATACATATAAGTTAACTGATAACAATTATTAAATTAGCGACTATACATATTAGAAAACAGATTACAATTATTAAATTAGCGACTATAGATATTAGAAAACAGATTACAATTATTAAATTAGCAACTATACATATTAGAAAGCAGATTACAATTATTAAATTAGCGACTATACATATAAGAAAGCAGATTACAATTATTAAATTAGCGACTATACATATTAGAAAGCAGATTACAATTATTAAATTAGCGACTATACATATTAGAAAGCAGATTACAATTATTAAATTAGCGACTATACATATTAGAAAGTAGATTACAATTATTAGATTAGCGACTATACATATTAGAAAGCAGATTACAATTATTAAATTAGCGACTATACATATTAGAAAGCAGATTACAATTATTAAATTAGCGACTATACATATTAGAAAACAGATTACAATTATTAAATTAGCGACTATAGATATTAGAAAACAGATTACAATTATTAGATTAGCGACTATACATATTAGAAAGCAGATTACAATTATTAAATTAGCGACTATACATATTAGAAAGTAGATTACAATTAGAAAGCAGGTTACAATTTTTAAATTAGCGACTATGCATATTAGGAAGCATATTACATTTATTTATTTAGTGATAATAAATATAAGAAATTAAATTACAATTATTTAACAAGTAACTGTACATATAAGGATGCTGAATTATCATTATCGACTCTACATTTTAGAAAGCAGTTGCAATTATTTAATATACGGTTATACATATTAAAAAAGAAAATTACATTCATTTTACTAGGGACTATACATATTAGAAAATGAATTACAATGATTTACGATGCTACTAAGCATATAATAAAGCTTTTTACTATTTTGGAATTAGTGATTATACATAATATAGAGCAGATTACAATTATTAAATTAGCGATTATACATATTAGAAAGCAGATTATAATTATTAAATTAGCGACTTATTTAATAAGAATCTATACATATTAGAAAGCGGATAACAAATCTTTAATTAGCGCCCATACATATAAGAAAGCAGATTGCAGTTATTAAATTGGCGACTTATAAGATAAAGATTATAATTATTTTATTAACGACTATGCATATTATGGGGAGAATTACTTTTATTGACATTACATAATAGAAAGCAGATTATAATTAGTAATTGGCACAATTTATAATAGAAAGAAGATCACAATTAATTAATTCGCGACTATACATTTTCGGAAGCAGATTACAATCATTAATTAGCAAGTATACATAAAAAAAGCAGATTACAGTTATTTAATTATGGTTTTTACATATTAAAAAGCAGATTACAATTTATTAATTAGCATCTAAACAGATAAGGTGACAAATTACAAATATGATATAGGTATCTAAGCATATTAGAAAGTAGATTACAATTATTTTATCAGCGAATTTACATATAAGAAAGCTGATCACAATTATTTAATTTTCAAATACACATATAAGAAAGCAAGTTTCAATTGTTTAATAAGCGACTATACATATTAAAATGGATAATATAATGATTTTACTAGCGACAATACATATTAGACAACTAATTACAATTATTTTATCAGCAAGTATTCATATGAGAAAGCAGATTAGAGTTATTTAATTGGCGTTTTTACATAGTAAAAAGCAGATTACAATTAATCAATTAGCATTCATACATATTAGGAAGCAAATTACAATTATCATATTCCATACATTACGACCACGTAATCCCTTCAGCCACCTACAGTGAAAATGCTGCTGTGAAACCTGAGATAGTTATATGATATAAGTCAGAGGGAGTGGCAACCTTGATTGAAGTGAGTCTCCCTAATTATTGAGGTTTAAACAAAGCTAAAAGAAAGAAACAGACCAAATATCAAGGCCTTGTGTATGATATGAAAAGAAACTGGAATCTTAGAGAGATATCGATCATACCAGTTACTATAGGTGCTACATGGCTTATAAAGGAGAACCTGAAATCCTACCTAACTAATATTCCTGTTGAATCAAGTGAAAGAGAAATACAGACAATTATACTTAAGGGAACAGTGAGGATACTAAAAAGAGCTTTCGGTTAGTTTCAATAAAAAGCAGGAGAATGTTAACAGCTGGTTTAGCTGCCCCACGCTTAGTATTACACTCTTCAAAGGAGATTAGAAAACGATTACAATTATTAATTTAGCACTTATACATACGACGATATCTATTCGAAAGCCGATTACAATTATTAAATTAGCGATTATACATATCAAAAAGCAGATTACTATTATTTAATTTGCTACTATCTATATTTGAATGCAGATTACAATAATTTAATTACCTATTAGAAAGAAAATTACAATTATTCCATGTGCAATGATTAAAATTATTCTATGTTAGAAAGCAGATAACAATAATTTTATTTGCGAATATACATCTTTAAAAGAAGATTACAATTATTAACTTAGCTACTTTATATAAAAGAAAGCGGCTTCTAATCATTTAATTAGCAACTATACATATTAGAAAGCAGATTCAAATATTTTAATTAGCGACCATACATATTACTAAGCGAATTCCAATTATTAAATTAGCGATCAATTTTCTAAGCAATTATACATATTAGAAGCAGATTACAATTATTTGATTAACAACTATTTATATTAAAAAGATGATTACATGTATTTAACTAACGACTATATATATATACGACTTATAGAGAAATAAAAAGGAACAAACCGTATTATGATCAACGTTTCGTCTTTATTTCGAGACTTCCTCGAAATAAAGACGAAACGTTGATGAACACATAATACGGTGTGTTCCTTTTTATTTCTCTATTTTGTTGGAATAATATTTCCATTATTTTCATCATACGACTTATATATATATATATATATATATATATATAAGGAATCAGATTACAATTATTCAATAAGCAACTATACATATTACAAAGAAGATGGCAATTATTTAATTAACGACCTTTAATTAGAAATCAGATTACAATTGATAAATTATGATCTATTAATATTAGAAAGCAGGTTACAAGTATTACATTGTCATCTATTCATATTTGCAAGCAGATAACTATTTAATTCGCAACTATACATATTAAGAAACAAATGACAATGCTTATATAAGCATCTCTATATATTAGAATAAAAATGCAAACATTTAATAAGCATCTTTACATATTAGAAAACAGATTGCGATTATTTTATTAGCATCTATACAAATTAAAAAGCGGATTACAATTATTAAATTAGCATCAATACTAAGTAAGATGCTAATTACAATTAATAAATTACCATCCATTTTTTATTAGGAAGCAGATTGTCATTATTACATGAACATCTATGCATATTAGCTAGCAGATTACAACTATTGAATTTTCACTTATACATATAAAGAATCAGATGTCACTTATTTAATTAGGAACAATACATATTAGAAAGCAGATTACAATTATTTAATTAGCATCAATTTCTAATAAGGAAGAAGATAAGAAATACTATATAAGACTATGCATATTAGAAAAAAAATTACAATAATTTAATTAGTGACTATATATATTAGAAAGCAGATTGCAATTATTTAATGTGCATCTATTCATATTAGAAAAGCAGATTACAACAATTTAATTAGCTACAATACATATTAGAGGAAGATAAAATTATGTAATTAGCAACTATGCATATAAGGAAGCAGATTACAATTATTCAATAAGCGACTATAAATACAGAGTGTCCCAAAAGAAGCTGACAGATTTTAAATTTGATTAACTTCCTCGATATTTAAGTTATGCTTACCGATTTTCATATGTAGGTAGATGAGCATCTCCCTAATTTTTTTCGATATGGTAAAATATCATAGTCTACTTATTCTAATTTTATTTACACAACATAATCTAGGGTATGTTTTTTACGAGGTCTAATTTTAGTTATGGAAAATGATGTTATTCAAATGTCCACCAATTCCGATTACGTCATCCGCCGTTACTCCACACTATACTGTACATTTTTGAGGGTGTAATTGCCGTTGTGCTGTTGCGTGTGGAATTTTCTGATCCCCAAATCCTGCAATTTTGTTTATTTATGAACCCATTCAGATGAAAATGTGCCTCATCGGACATAATAAGGTTTTTGAGAAAGTTTGGATCCCCATTGACCAATTCTTTTTTTTTTTCCGGATCGTTTGGCTGAAGCTCTTGCACCAATTGAATTTTATATGGAAATTTACTCTTTTCATGAATCATTCCGTGAAGAGATGATCGAGAGACCCCAATTTGATTTGATCTCCTTCTGATGTGGATGGATCCTCGGTCACACTCTCTGCTAATCTCTGACGATTCTCATCACTTCTTTCCGTACGGAGTCTACCAGATTTGGGGAGGTCATATACAGACCCTTGCTCATGAAATCGAGCCACCATAGCTTTTATTGCTTTGGGAGTAAGGGAATTTCTTGTGTTGAATTTTTGTCGAAATTCTCTTTGAGTTTCTGATATTGACTCGTTCAACCGAAAATACGACTCTACGATAAATAGCAGCTCCTTAATAGTGTAACGATTCATAATGACCTTGGAAGGTTTACTCTAGATGATCTGAAAAAATAAAAGAAAAATATAAAATTTAAGAAAGTTATATTTTTTTTAACCATCAGCTTCTTTTGGAACATCCTGTAGTAGAATTTTGGCTTACACATATTTAACATATACGAGAAAGCAGATTCCACTTATTAAATAAGCGACTATACATATTGGAAAGAAGATCACAATTATTTAAATTAAATTTTTATTTATATTAGAAAGTTGATTACATTTTTTTTTACTTTCCCACGGTACATATTAAACAACAGATTACAATTATTTAATTAGCGACTATATATATAAGCAAGCAGATTACAATTGTTTTATTGGCTACAATACATATCAGAAAACATATTGCAATTTTTTAATTAGCCACTATACATATTAAAAAGCGGATTACAATTATTTAATTAGCGACTACAGATATTTGAAAGCAGATCGATTTATTTAATCAGCAACTATACATAATGGGAAGCTGATTATACAATTTAATTAGCGATTTTACATATCAGAACACAGGTTACAATTATAAAATTAGCGACTATACATATTAGAAAGAAGATTACAATTCTTTAATTAGCGACTATGCATATAAGAAAGCAAGTTACAATTTATAAGCGCCTATACATATTAGAAAGCAAGTTACAATTATTAAATTACCGGCTATACATATTAGAAAGTAGATTGCAAGCGACTATTAGTGACTATACATATTCGAACCAGATTTTAATTAATTAACAACTATACATATTGGAAGGTAAGTTACAATTATTAAATTAGCGATTATACATATTAAGAATCAGATTTTAATAATAAAATATGCATAAATACGTATTAACATGCTGATTACAATTATTAAATTAGCATCCATTCACATTGGAAAGTAGATTACAATTATTATATAAGCATCTATACACATTAGAAAGTAGATTACATAGTAACGAGCGTAATTTGCTTACTCAAAAAGCAGATTGCAATAATTTTCTTAGCTAATATATGTATGAGAAAATATTGGATTTTAATTATTAAATTAGCGATTGTACATATTAGAAAGCAGCTTACAATTATTTAATTTACATCGTGTAATATTAGAAAGGCGATTTTATTTTTTTTAATTTGATGCAATGCATATTAAAGGCAGATTTAATTGTTTAATTAGCGATGATACAATATAAGAAAGTGAATTACAATGATTTTATTAGTGACTATACATATAAGACCTCGACAGCATAGCCAGCTGCCTCAGTCGTAACTGTTGAAGCAAACAAGGTTACAGTACTTACCGATTGTAAGCTATGGCTAATGGTGATAGCTAGAGACTGCAATCAACAGTAGAAGAGACTTTTAGCCTCATGATAAGCTACCGCCCGATTTAGTCAGGCAACCCCTGACCAATTAGGTGCTATCACTTCACCACATGCTACTTGTATTGATCATGCAGCACTACAAGAAACGAGGCTCTCTTGAAGTGGACAATCATACAATCGAAGACTATGTTGTTGATGTTTTGGGAGACAGGCCAGGAGAAACGTTGATTGGTTTTCTGTATCCAGCCATTTTTCAAAGAAGAATGACATGATCTTCTCTCCCATAAAATAAGACCGGCTAAAAAAAGTACATAATACCACAGGAAATGCCGTGCTGAAGCTCAAAGAGTCAGTATTGGGATTTTCTTTGCTCTGCAATTGAAAATCCGTGATCCAGGCGACATTCGAGTAATGTACTCTGGAATAAAGTCTGCATTAGAGCCCTCCAAGCAATCACTCGGTATCCTTCAGCTTAAAGATGGTACGACAATCATGTATCATTCTGAGAAATAACATCGATGGATGGAACATTACACGGACGTGTATAATGGTGACAGCAACGTTTCTCACCAGGTCATTCAGCCAATCAATCCTTTCCCAACCCTAAATGAACTAGTCGAAGATCCAACCATCCAACTGGTAGCAAAAGTAATATTTGCTCTCCGCAAAAACTGCAGGTGAGGACGGAATATCTACTGAGATCCTCAACGTAGGCTCAGAGCTTCTTACTGAACACATCCATCGGCTTACCCTCAACTGCTGGGCCAACAAAACTGTTCCACAAGATTTCAAAGATGCAAAAATTCCAACACTTTAAAAAACAAAGGCTCAAGAGGAGATTGCAACAATTACTGTGGCATCTTACTTCTCAGTGAACTGTAACTGGGGAAATGATGGCCCCTCTGCTCCTCTCACGTCTACAGAAAAATGCCAAAACTGTGTATCCTGAATCGCAATGTGGTTTAAGGGTAGGTTGGTCAACTTCGTACATAATCTTCTGTATGAGACAGCTCCGGAAAAAGGCACAAGAACAGCGACAACCACTACATATGACTTCATATGACTTTCATAGACCTGACAAAAGCCTGGTCGACAAAGAGGCTCTGTTCCTCGTCCTTGAGAAAGTAGGCTGTCCCCCACTACCCTGCTATCACTCACCAAAGCATTTCACAAAAAAGCATGAACGAGTTCAGTACGAGGGAGATTTGTCTGACCGGTTTCCGATCAATCGCAGAGTCAAACAGGGCTGCGTGCTCACTCCAGCCCTGTTCGGGATGTACTTCTCCTTTGTTTTCAAACAAGCATATCAGAATGTTGATAAATCTGTGAGGGTTTTGATCCTCATCCGTGATGATAGGAATTTTTTTAACCTCTCATGATACAAAGCCAAGTCGAGAGTTCCGGAACTAGTTGTCCGCAAATTCATCTACGCTGATGCTGCTGCTCTTTGCACATCTTCTGCCGAGGATCTTCAACGACTTCTAGATTCTTTCTCAAACTCATGTAGACATTTCGGATTTACAATCGGTCTTAAGAAGACCGTCACCCTCTCCCAATCATCAGAGAATGTTAATTTTACAATATGTAATACAACCCTGGAGAATGTGGATAAATTCAAAGACCTTGGTGCGACCAGCGTCCAAAACATTACTCTTGACACCGAATTTAGCATATATAATATATTAGCAATGTATTATACGGTGTTTTGAAAGAGGGCACTCGGCCTGTTGGTCGTCCGCGTCTCAGAATCAAGGATGTGCTAAAGTGAGATCTTAGGGATTTCGGTGCGGAATGTGAGCAATGGACAGCACAATCCGAGGATCGGGATGCTTGGTGAGCGAAAATTTATGCCTCTGGTGCTATAGAATGATCCAACTACTTGATTTGATGTACGTGTTCCATTTCAGATAAGGAGTGGAGATAATTTCAAAGAGCTTGTCAAAGTATGGTGGTTCTTTAAGACAGAAGTCACTCACTTCAATTGGGTCAGGGATCAGAGAAACTTTGAAAAGAGAAGGGAGAAACTTTGTTTTAGATGTATTACAATTAGCCAGCTACTTTTCCCCATTTAACTACATGCTAAAAATTAGAAGAGAAAGAATTGGAAAGATCTTGGTCATTGCCGTCTTTTGAAGTATTTCTATAGATAGTAGTGTTGTTTGCATATATGTATATGTATTATCTAATAATGTAATCTGGAAGTCCATTGACGAAGATCAGAAAGTTAATTGGGCCCCAGATAGAATCGTGAGGGACACCAGCATTAATATTATAAAATTCTGATTTCTGCCCATCGATGACTACTCATGAACTTTTCCAAATATTCCCTATCTGGAAATATTGTGGAGTAGACATTTATTACGTACCTCATTTAAAGCTTTTAGTATGTTAAGAGCAATTGCTCTAGAAATGATGTCTCGGTCTAGTAATTTATTAATCCTGTGTAATATTACAGTTAGCATTTCAGCTGTATATTTCGCAAGACGGAAACTATATTACACTAAGTAGATTATTTTTGCTGAGACAGTTGTCAACTTCTATATTTATCACAAATCAAAGAAACCTACTCATGACGCACAAGATATTGATTTGTCTGTATATAAAACAGAATTTTTAAATGCAGAGCATATTGACGAAGTTTTCTAAAATATTTGGAAGCATTTCATTTTAATGCAACGTCTAAACAGCTTTGTAAGAATGGGAACTAGTATTGAAGGATCGTTCAAACATTGTAATAAATGATCAGATGATTAATTGGTTTGAAATATCGCTTATAAGTAAATTCAAATTCAGTAAAAATTATATGAAAGATGCCAGTCTCGAAGAAAACTGACACTTTTTTGATTTTTGATAAATGGCGTCAATCAATTATTGTGTTTATCTCGAACATAGTCGGATTTGTTTGGTTTCTTTAAAGAATTCTTATGTTCAAAATTGATTATGTTTTCGGTTCTTCTGAAAGAAAAAAAAGAACATTTTGTCTCTCGAATCTTGTTGAGAAATTTGATCGTCAATTATTCAGCAATTGTTTATAGAGTAAAATCCGCTCTCTAAATGGAAATCGCCTCTTTCGGAAATGAATGTTTTGTTGAAGACAAAACCATTTAGATGGGTGTAAGCAGTGGGGGAATGAGTGGATATTGTCAACAAAATAAAAGTGTAACGCTCGGGTTATTATTATTAATTTTAGATACGAGATTCTGATTGAGAATCCGACAAGATTATTGTTCGAAATAAAATCGCAAAACTCGCAACATTAAAGAAAGCAAAACATGAAGTTGTATCATTAAAGAAATCTAAACATAAAGTTGTATCATTAAAGAAACTAAACATAAAGTTGTATCATTAAAGAAAGCTAAACATGAAGTTGTATCATTAAAGAAAGCTAAACATAAAGTTGTATCATTAAAGAAACTAAACATAAAGTTGTATCATTAAAGAAACTAAACATAAAGTTGTATCATTAAAGAAATCTAAACATAAAGTTGTATCATTAAAAAAATCTAAACATAAAGTTGTATCATTAAAGAAAGCTAAACATAAAGTTGTATCATTAAAGAAAGCTAAACATAAAGTTGTATCATTAAAGAAAGCAAAACATGAAGTTGTATCATTAAAGAAAACTAAACATGAAGTTGTATAATTAAAGAAATCTAAACATAAAGTTGTATCATTAAAGAAAGCTAAACATAAAGTTGTATCATTAAAGAAAGCAAAACATGAAGTTGTATCATTTAAGAAAGCTAAACATGAAGTTGTATCATTAAAGAAAGCTAAACATAAAGTTGTATCATTAAAGAAAGCTAAACATAAAGTTGTATCATTAAAGAAAGCAAAACATGAAGTTGTATCATTTAAGAAAGCTAAACATGAAGTTGTATCATTAAAGAAAGCTAAACATAAAGTTGTATCATTAAAGAAAGCAAAACATGAAGTTGTATCATTTAAGAAAGCTAAACATGAAGTTGTATCATTAAAGAAAGCTAAACATAAAGTTGTATCATTAAAGAAAGCAAAACATGAAGTTGTATCATTTAAGAAAACTAAACATAAAGTTGTATCATTAAAGAAATCTAAACATAAAGTTGTATCATTAAAGAAAGCTAAACATAAAGTTGTATCATTAAAGAAAGCAAAACATGAAGTTGTATCATTTAAGAAAGCTAAACATGAAGTTGTATCATTAAAGAAAGCTAAACATAAAGTTGTATAATTAAAGAAAACTAAACATAAAGTTGTATCATTAAAGAAAGCAAAACATGAAGTTGTATCATTTAAGAAAGCTAAACATGAAGTTGTATCATTAAAGAAAGCTAAACATAAAGTTGTATCATTAAAGAAAGCTAAATATGAAGTTGTATCATTAAAGAAACTAAACATAAAGTTGTATCATTAAAGAAAACTAAACATAAAGTTGTATCATTAAAGAAAGCTAAACATGCAGTTGTATCATTAAAGAAAGCTAAACATGAAGTTGTATCATTAAAGACAGCTAAACATAAAGTTGTATCATTAAAGAAAGCTAAACATGAAGTTGTATCATTAAAGAAAGCTAAACATAAAGTTGTATCATTAAAGAAAGCTAAACATGAAGTTGTATCATTAAAGAAAGCAAAACATAAAGTTGTATCATTAAAGAAAGCTAAACATGAAGTTTTATCATTAAAGAAAGCTAAACATAAAGTTGTATCATTAAAGAAAGCTAAACATGAAGTTGTATCATTAAAGAAAGCTAAACATGAAGTTGTATCATTAAAGAAAGCTAAACATGATGTTGTATCATTAAAGAAAGCTAAACATAAAGTTGCATCATTAAAGAAAGCTAAACATAAAGTTGTATCATTAAAGAAAACTAAACATAAAGTTGTATCATTAAAAAAGGCTAAACATGAAGTTGTATCATTAAAGAAAGCTAAACATAAAGTTGTATCATTAAAGAAAGCTAAACATGAAGTTGTATCATTAAAGAAAGCTAAATATGAAGTTGTATCATTAAAGAAAACTAAACATAAAGTTGTATCATAAAAGAAAACAAAACATTAAGTTGTATCATTAAAGAAACTAAACATGAAGTTGTATCATTAAAGAAACTAAACATGAAGTTGTATCATTAAAGAAACTAAACATGAAGTTGTATCATTAAAGAAAGCTAAACATGAAGTTGTATCATTAAAGAAAGCTAAACATGAAGTTGTATCATTAAAGAAAGCTAAACATAAAGTTGTATCATTAAAGAAAGCTAAACATGAAGTTGTATCATTAAAGAAAGCTAAACATAAGGTTGTATCATTAAAGAAACTAAACATAAAGTTGTATCATTAAAGAAAGCTAAACATGGAGTTGTATCATTAAAGAAAGCTAAACATGAAGTTGTATCATTAAAGAAAACTAAACATAAAGTTGTATCATTAAAGAAAGCTAAACATAAAGTTGTATCATTAAAGAAAGCTAAACATGAAGTTGTATCATTAAAGAAAGCTAAACATAAAGTTGTATCATTAAAGAAAGCTAAACATAAAGTTGTATCATTAAAGAAAGCTAAACATAAAGTTGTATCATTAAAGAAAGCTAAACATAAAGTTGTATCATTAAAGAAAGCTAAACATGAAGTTGTATCATTAAAGAAAGCAAAACATGAAGTTGTATCATTTAAGAAAGCTAAACATAAAGTTGTATCATTAAAGAAAGCTAAACATGAAGTTGTATCATTAAAGAAAGCTAAACATAAAGTTGTATCATTAAAGAAAGCTAAACATAAAGTTGTATCATTAAAGAAACTAAACATAAAGTTGTATCATTAAAGAAAGCTAAACATAAAGTTGTATCATTAAAGAAAGCTAAACATGAAGTTGTATCATTAAAGAAAGCTAAACATGAAGTTGTATCATTAAAGAAAGCTAAACATAAAGTTGTATCATTAAAGAAAGCTAAACATAAAGTTGTATCATTAAAGAAAGCTAAACATAAAGTTGTATCATTAAAGAAAACTAAACATAAAGTTGTATCATTAAAGAAACTAAACATAAAGTTGTATCATTAAAGAAAGCTAAATATGAAGTTGTATCATTAAAGAAAGCTAAACATAAGGTTGTATCATTAAAGAAAACTAAACATAAAGTTGTATCATAAAAGAAAACAAAACATTAAGTTGTATCATTAAAGAAACTAAACATGAAGTTGTATCATTAAAGAAACTAAACATGAAGTTGTATCATTAAAGAAACTAAACATAAAGTTGTATCATTAAAGAAAGCTAAACATGAAGTTGTATCATTAAAGAAAGCTAAACATGAAGTTGTATCATTAAAGAAAGCTAAACATAAAGTTGTATCATTAAAGAAAGCTAAACATGAAGTTGTATCATTAAAGAAAGCTAAACATGAAGTTGTATCATTAAAGAAAGCTAAACATGAAGTTGTATCATTAAAGAAAGCTAAACATAAAGTTGTATCATTAAAGAAAGCTAAACATGAAGTTGTATCATTAAAGAAACTAAACATGAAGTTGTATCATTAAAGAAACTAAACATAAAGTTGTATCATTAAAGAAAGCTAAACATGAAGTTGTATCATAAAAGAAAGCTAAACATGAAGTTGTATCATTAAAGAAAGCTAAACATAAAGTTGTATCATTAAAGAAAGCTAAACATGAAGTTGTATCATTAAAGAAAGCTAAACATAAGGTTGTATCATTAAAGAAAGCTAAGCATGAAGTTGTATCATTAAAGATAGCTAAACATGAAGTTGTATCATTAAAGAAAGCTTCACATAAAGTTGTATCATTAAAGAAAGCTAAACATGAAGTTGTATCATTAAAGAAAGCTAAACATAAAGTTGTATCATTAAAGAAACTAAACATAAAGTTGTATCATTAAAGAAAGCTAAACATGAAGTTGTATCATTAAAGAAAGCTAAACATAAAGTTGTATCATTAAAGAAAGCTAACCATGCAGTTGTATCATTAAAGAAAGCTAAACATAAAGTTGTATCATTAAAGAAACTAAACATAAAGTTGTATCATTAAAGAAAGCTAAACATAAAGTTGTATCATTAAAGAAACTAAACATAAAGTTGTATCATTAAAGAAAGCTAAACATAAAGTTGTATCATTAAAGAAAGCTAAACATGAAGTTGTATCATTAAAGAAAACTAAACATAAAGTTGGATCATTAAAGAAAGCAAAAACTGAAGTTGTATCATTAAAGAAACTAAACATAAAGTTGTATCATTAAAGAAAGCTAAACATGAAGTTGTATCATTAAAGAAAGCTAAACATAAAGTTGTATCATTAAAGAAACTAAACATAAAGTTGTATCATTAAAGAAAGCTAAACATGAAGTTGTATCATTAAAGAAAGCTAAACATAAAGTTGTATCATTAAAGAAAGCTAAACATAAAGTTGTATCATTAAAGAAACTAAACATAAAGTTGTATCATTAAAGAAAGCTAAACATGAAGTTGTATCATTAAAGAAAGCTAAATATGAAGTTGTATCATTAAAGAAAACTAAACATAAAGTTGTATCATTAAAGAAAACAAAACATTAAGTTGTATCATTAAAGAAACTAAACATGAAGTTGTATCATTAAAGAAACTAAACATGAAGTTGTATCATTAAAGAAACTAAACATAAAGTTGTATCATTAAAGAAACTAAACATAAAGTTGTATCATTAAAGAAAGCTAAACATACAGTTGTATCATTAAAGAAAGCTAAACATGAAGTTGTACCATTAAAGAAAGCTAAACATAAAGTTGTATCATTAAAGAAAGCTAAACATAAAGTTGTATCATTAAAGAAAGCTAAATATGAAGTTGTATCATTAAAGAAAGCTAAATATGAAGTTGTATCATTAAAGAAAGCTAAACATAAGGTTGTATCATTAAAGAAAACTAAACATGAAGTTGTATCATTAAAGAAAGCTAAACATGACGCTGTATCATTAAAGAAAGCTAAACATGAAGTTGTATCATTAAAGAAAGCTAAACATGTATAAAATCACGCTTTCTCTTAACGGTTAATTTAAAAAAAAAAATCTTCTGAACGCTATTAAAAGTTAAATTCTTCACTAGTTTGGAGACGGAATGCGTTGTTGTGATAAGTGATTTTCTCTATTAATTCGCACTTTTTATTTTAAGATTCAAATATTAATAACTACATTTTATTTCAGTATTTAATTTATGTATTTCTGTTGTATTAAATGCTAGCTTTAATTTTTTTTTTTTTTTTTTTTTTTTTTTTTTTTCTCGTCCATAAATGTTTATCTACCAAGTTGATCTTAAATATTGTATAATCAATCCATTATATTATCATTTTCAGTCCCCCACCCCTAATTTCTGGCTCCCATCTTATCTCGCAATTATAACGTCACCAACTAACTTCGGAAGAACCCCCCCCATCCGATTTTGTTTTATATCATAAGTTGCTTAAAACGTGATTAGTTAAAGTTCAGAATAAAATCACGCTTTCTCTTAACGGTTAATTTAAAAAAAAAAAAAAAATCTTCTGAACGCTATTAAAAGTTAAATTCTTCACTAGTTTGGAGACGGAATGCGTTGTTGTGATAAGTGATTTTCTCTATTAATTCGCACTTTTTATTTTAAGATTCAAATATTAATAACTACATTTTATTTCAGTATTTAATTTATGTATTTCTGTTGTATTAAATGCTAGCTTTAATTTTTTTTTTTTTTTTTTTTTTTCTCGTCCATAAATGTTTATCTACCAAGTTGATCTTAAATATTGTATAATCAATCCATTATATTATCATTTTCAGTCCCCCACCCCTAATTTCTGGCTCCCATCTTATCTCGCAATTATAACGTCACCAACTAACTTCGGAAGAACCCCCCCCATCCGATTTTGTTTTATATCATAAGTTGCTTAAAACGTGATTAGTTAAAGTTCAGAATAAAATCACGCTTTCTCTTAACGGTTAATTTAAAAAAAAAAAAAAATCTTCTGAACGCTATTAAAAGTTAAATTCTTCACTAGTTTGGAGACGGAATGCGTTGTTGTGATAAGTGATTTTCTCTATTAATTCGCACTTTTTATTTTAAGATTCAAATATTAATAACTACATTTTATTTCAGTATTTAATTTATGTATTTCTGTTGTATTAAATGCTAGCTTTAATTTTTTTTTTTTTTTTTTTTTTTTCTCGTCCATAAATGTTTATCTACCAAGTTGATCTTAAATATTGTATAATCAATCCATTATATTATCATTTTCAGTCCCCCACCCCTAATTTCTGGCTCCCATCTTATCTCGCAATTATAACGTCACCAACTAACTTCGGAAGAAACCCCCCCCTTCCCATCCGATTTTGTTTTATATCATAAGTTGCTTAAAACGTGATTAGTTAAAGTTCAGAATAAAATCACGCTTTCTCTTAACGGTTAATTTTAAAAAAAAAAAATCTTCTGAACGCTATTAAAAGTTAAATTCTTCACTAGTTTGGAGACGGAATGCGTTGTTGTGATAAGTGATTTTCTCTATTAATTAGCACTTTTTATTTTAAGATTCAAATATTAATAACTACATTTTATTTCAGTATTTAATTTATGTATTTCTGTTGTATTAAATGCTAGCTTTAATTTTTTTTTTTTTTTTTTTTTTTCTCGTCCATAAATGTTTATCTACCAAGTTGATCTTAAATATTGTATAATCAATCCATTATATTATCATTTTCAGTCCCCCACCCCTAATTTCTGGCTCCCATCTTATCTCGCAATTATAACGTCACCAACTAACTTCGGAAGAACCCCCCCCCCCCATCCGATTTTGTTTTATATCATAAGTTGCTTAAAACGTGATTAGTTAAAGTTCAGAATAAAATCACGCTTTCTCTTAACGGTTAATTTAAAAAAAAAAAAAATCTTCTGAACGCTATTAAAAGTTAAATTCTTCACTAGTTTGGAGACGGAATGCGTTGTTGTGATAAGTGATTTTCTCTATTAATTCGCACTTTTTATTTTAAGATTCAAATATTAATAACTACATTTTATTTCAGTATTTAATTTATGTATTTCTGTTGTATTAAATGCTAGCTTTAATTTTTTTTTTTTTTTTTTTTTTTCTCGTCCATAAATGTTTATCTACCAAGTTGATCTTAAATATTGTATAATCAATCCATTATATTATCATTTTCAGTCCCCCACCCCTAATTTCTGGCTCCCATCTTATCTCGCAATTATAACGTCACCAACTAACTTCGGAAGAACCCCCCCCCCATCCGATTTTGTTTTATATCATAAGTTGCTTAAAACGTGATTAGTTAAAGTTCAGAATAAAATCACGCTTTCTCTTAACGGTTAATTTAAAAAAAAAAAAAATCTTCTGAACGCTATTAAAAGTTAAATTCTTCACTAGTTTGGAGACGGAATGCGTTGTTGTGATAAGTGATTTTCTCTATTAATTCGCACTTTTTATTTTAAGATTCAAATATTAATAACTACATTTTATTTCAGTATTTAATTTATGTATTTCTGTTGTATTAAATGCTAGCTTTAATTTTTTTTTTTTTTTTTTTTTTTTTCTCGTCCATAAATGTTTATTTATCTACCGAGTTGATTGCAAAAATAGATTACCTAATTGTACTCATTTTTAGTTCGTGGGAGGGGAATCTATCACCATACTTTCCCTTAAACAGGTCCGTTGGACTTTTATTAAGTACAATACTTAATAGTTATTTTTTTATTTTTTATTTATTTATTTATTTTTTTTTTTTTTTTTTTTTTAATGGAGAGTAGAAAACGCATTGTGGATGCGTTATCGGCAGCTCCTGTTACTCTCGCTTCTTCTTATTTGTCCCTCAGTCCTCATTTTTAAATGAGTGATTTTTCTGACAAAGGGAGAAGAAAAAGCTGTTTTCTAGGTTGGCAGTATTTTTGCGCGAACAGTTGGCAGAGTTGGTGGAAATTTTCTGTTTCTATGTCTATCCTTGTAGCCATGTCACTAGTAAGGGTGCTGGAGGTAAACGTTTTGTCTGGGCTGACGTTATCCGCCTGATAGTCAGGGACCCGAACCTTGGATTAACCACTAAGGAGGCTGTCCTATCAGCAGGTGCAAAGTACTGGGGCTGCTGTATTGCCATTTGGTGAATGGAATCTGGACCATGCAGTAGCTTCTGGTGGGGCCTCTCGATGCCATACTAGTGGGTAATTGTTACGGCTTTACCTTATCATGTGGTACAAAAAAAAAAAAAAAAATTCTTCGTTTCTTTTTCTCTCTTAGTTTCCCCTCTCTGTCCTGCTCTAAGTAAATCTGTCGACCTAGTCCACAAATTCCAAAATTTCATCATGACAAGTTTCAAGAAAAAATACTCGATTAAACCCGGTTCTCCAACTTCCAACGTAGACCCCTACTACCATGTCTCCTTCTCCAACATCAGGGGTCTACGTTCTAACCTTCCAGAGGTTGAAACCCAATTACAGGAGACTAAACCAGACCTTTTATTTTTAAGTGAAACTGGCATTGGACAGGCTATTTCCCTTGATGAGTTTGCAATTACAGGATACTCTAACTTAACTTCTAAATCTGACCCCCAAGATCGCCATGGGCATGGAATATGTGCCTATATTAAAGATAGCTTTCCATGTGGGAGGGACATCTCCAGGGAAGATCCTAACTTACCTTATATGTGCTTCCGGGTTGCTTTAGCTCACACTACTGCATTTATATTTACTCTCTATCGCCCCCACAACAGCGGAGTTACTATCTTTCAAAGCATATCTGAGAAAATTGACCAAGTCCTTTCTACTTATCCTTCAGCTAACATTCATGTATGTGGAGACTTCAATGTTCACAACGTCGAATGGTTGACCCACTCAAACAAGACCGATGATGAGGGGAGGTTCTGTCATGATTTCTCCATTGCCTATGACCTCACTCAGATTGTTCAGGAACCTACCCGTGTGCCCGATAATGACGGCCAGTATGCGAGCCTACTAGACCTTTTTCTCACAACTTGCCCTGAACTATGTTCAGTTTCTGTTCTGTCGCCTCTTGGATTTTCCGACCACTCTGTTGTATCAATTAAGATAAAAATGAAATGTAATAAGTCCCCAGACGTACCTCTTCATCGTACAGTATATCGATACACTAAGGCTGACTGGGATAGCTTCCGTACATTTATATCTGATCTACCTCTGCATTCCATGTTTAAAAAGGATGTGTCCTCTATAGTATTAGACCTAACTGAATGGTTAATTGTAGGTATTGACCATTTCATACCCTCTAAAAAGTTTCAGCAAAAACCTAACAGCCAGCCTTGGTTCTCTCCAGAATGTGCTGCTGCCATTGCGCACAGAAATCACTTTTTCCACTGCTTCAAACGTAATAGATGTATGGAAACTAAAGCCGTTTTCAGGACTGCCAGCAACCATTGTAAGAAAGTAATAAGGAACGCAAGAGAGTTGTATGCTCAATCTGTTAAGTCCAAAGTAGCTGAGCAGCGGCTTGGTTCCCACCAGTTTTGGCAAATAGCAAACAGAATTCTGAACAGAAGCGTGTGCTCCATCCCAACTATTATCAATGGATCTGAGGTAATCTCGTCAGCATCAGACAAAGCCAAACTCTTTGTCAAGAACTTTGCAGCTAATTCTACCCTTTGCGACCAAGACCGCCAACCCCCAATATTTCCTCTTGTATCAGAAAACACGCTATGTGATATACGTATATCTGTACGTGATGTTGCCAAGCTAATCAAAAACCTTGATTCCAGTAAAGCAACTGGCCCTGATGGTATTCCAATTATAGTACTCAAAAAACTTCAACCTGAACTAGCGCCCATACTTACAAAACTGTTTAAACGTTGTCTTAAGGAGAATAGTTTCCCATCTCCCTGGAAAATCTCATCAGTATGCCCTGTATTTAAGAATTCAGGTGATCGCTCATCCCCCTCTCAGTACAGGCCAATAAGTCTCCTGTGCGTCATGAGTAAGTTGCTAGAATCTGTATTAAATACAGAAGTAATCAAACATCTCAACAAAAATAACCTTCTTAGTGACACTCAATATGGTTTCCGTTCTGCTAGATCTACAGCAGATGTCCTTACAGTTATATCGCATAGGATTAGCAAATCTCTCGACGGTGGCAATCTTTCTAGGGCAATTGCTCTTGACATATCTAAAGCCTTTGATAGGGTATGGCATAAAGGTTTACTTCATAAGATCGCTAGCTATGGTATAGCTGGAAAAGTCTTCTCAATTATTAAATCATTTCTTTCTGATAGATTCATAAGAGTAGTAGTTGAGGGGCAAAAATCAGAAGCTCACAATATTAATGCCGGTGTCCCTCAGGGATCCATCCTGGGCCCAACTCTTTTCCTGATCTACATTAATGATCTTCCAAATCATATCCTTACATCATTTGTAGACATTTATGCTGACGACACTACCATTTATGGTACCACATCTAAGACAGTAAACGAGCAAGTTCTCTCCAATTCTCTCTCCTCTGATCTTGAGCACGTAGTACAATGGGGAAAGGAGTGGCTGGTTACTTTTAATGCATCTAAAACCAAGCTTCTCTCTTTACATCATCAACATTCTAATCCACATTTGTCATCAATTGAAATGAATGGCTCTCGTCTTCAGGAGGCCTCAAGTTTTGACAAGCTTCTGGGCTTGACCATTACTCCTGATCTTAAATGGAACACGTACATCAAATCTGTTGCCAAGGCCGCTGGAAAAATGGTGGGATCTTTCTATCGATCCAGTAGATATCTCACTGCTGATGCTATTCTCTATCTATATAAGAGCCAGGTACGTCCAAGGATGGAATACTGTTGCCACATCTGGGCAGGAGCTGCTAGAAAGAACTTGTCCTGCCTTGATAGAGTTCAAAATAGACTTCGTAGCCTCGTAGGAGATGTCCTTTTCTCCTCCTTGCAACCTCTATCTCACAGAAGAGATGTTGCGAGTTTGTCTCTGATGTATCGTTATTTTCATGGAAGGTGTTCAACTGAGCTTCAATCTATGGTCCCCCCTCGCCAAACTTTCACAAGAAACACTCGTCTAGCTGTAAACACTATCAATAATTTCCCCCACTCTTTATCTGTGCCTAAACCTAAACGTAGATTCCATGAACAAAGCTTCTTTCTTAGAACTGCACGCCTGTGGAATTGTCTTCCGTTTTCCTGCTTTCCGGCTGACTACAATATGGTTTTGTTCAAGTCTAAAGTAAATAAGTTCTTGATGAGCCGTTCCATATAAGTTATTAAATTTACCAAATTTTCATTACTAATGATTACTATATTGACCAACTTCTACTGTACACTCTTTAACCCTTATCCTTGAGTGGCCTCTGGGCCTTGATAATGTGGTGATGCCTTTGTAAAAAAAAAAAAAAAAAAAAAAGTTGTATCATTAAAGAAAACTAAACATAAAGTTGTATCATTAAAGAAAGCTAAACATGATGTTGTATCATTAAAGAAACTAAACATGAAGTTGTATCATTAAAGAAAACTAAATATGAAGTTGTATCATTAAAGAAAGCTAAACATAAAGTTGTATCATTAAAGAAAGCTAAACATAAAGTTGTATCATTAAAGAAAGCTAAACATGAAGTTGCATCATGCCACAAATTGAGAGGAATTGTTCATGCAAATCTATACTATGAATGTAGGTTTTGTGTATTCTTACGAATTTTGACATTTTGAAGGTGATAAAACAATAACAAAACAGAATTTTTTAATTCATATAATATAAATACCAATGCAGCATCAAAGCGTTCAGACATTTGATCGTGAATATTGACAGAACTATACCATAGTTTAGTCAAGTAATACCTTTTACAGAGGTTTAATATTGGTCCTACTACTAAGAAACAATACGACATTCGCAAACAAGGTAAAATAAACTGTGTACAGCAAAATAGAAACGTGGCATTTATTTCGTAGGAATAAATATGGGACCGTTAGAAAAAATGTTCGTGGTTCAATGACTCAACAGTAACTATGATTTGAATAGTTGTAATTGTTTATTTTTTATTTTTTTTTTACACAGGAATCACCTCTTATCAAGGCCCGGATGTCACTCGAGGATAAGGGTTAATAGGTATACATTAGTCAATGTGATTACAGCGTAGTAAACATACGTAGTGGGAATTTTGTAAATTGGATTACTTAGGGGGACGGTTCATTATGAACTTGTTTACATTGGACTTGAAGACAATCAGATTGTAGTCAGCTGGAAAGCAGACAAACGGAAAAGTGTTCCACAGGCGTGCAGTTCTAAGAAAGAAGCTTTGTTCATGGAATCTACATTTAGGTTTAGGAATAGATAAAGAGTGTGGGAAATCGTTGATAGTGGTTTTGGCAAGACGAGTATTTTTCGTGAAAGTTTACGAGGGGGTTCATAAATTGAAGCTCAGCTGAGAACTTGCCATGAAAATAACGATAAAGAAGAGACAGGCTCACAACGTCTCTTCTGTGGAAAAGAGTCTGCAGAGAAGAGAAAAGGGCATCCCCTACTAAGCTACGAAGTCTATTTTGAACTCCTGCCCAGATGTTGCAACAGTACTCTATCGTTGGCCCTACATGACTTTTATATAGGTAGAGAAATGCATCAGGAGTGAGATATCTACTGGAGTGGTAGAAGGATCCCACCATTTTTGCAGCGACCTTGGCAATAGATTTTATATGCTGTTCCATTTCAGGCCAGTAGTAAAGGTCAAGCTCAGAAGCTTGTCAAAACATGAAGCCATTCATTTAAACTGATTCCAGATTGACATCAGGTCGTAGATGGTGTAGAGACAGAAGCTTAGTTTACGATACATTAAAAATAACCAGCCACCTCTTTCCACATGCACATTGTACCACATGCTCACGATCAGAAGAGATTAGAGAGAACTGGGTCGTTTACGGTTTTTGATGTGCTACCATGGATGATAATGTCGTCAGAAAAATGTCTACGAATGATGTAAGGATGTGATTTCGAAGATAATTAATGTAGACCAGTAAAAGAGTTGGGCCCAGGATTTACCCTTGAGGGACTCCAGCATTAATACCGAGAGCTTCTAATTTCTTCCCATCAACCACTGCTCTTATGAACCTATCAGAGAGAAATGATTTAATAATTGAGAAGACATTTCCAGTTATACCATAGTTGGAGATCTTGTGATGTAGATTTTTATGCCATACATTATGAAAGGTCTTTGATATATAAATAGCAATTGCCCTAGAGAGGAAGCCTCTGTCGAAAGATTCCCTAATCCTATGAGATATAACTGTAAGCATGAACAATCTGAGGTCATAAGCAGTGGAGAAATCGTGACAAAATTCCCACTACTTATGTTTACTATGCTGCAATTACATTGACTAATGTATACCTCGTCATCGGTCCTGTTTGAGGGGGTTAATCATACCACATTGTGAACATTAAAGTCTCAACAGACGTGAATGTTTGCTGATGGTGACGCAGACAAGACGTGGTCAATTTTCTCAGAGAAGAATATCAATTCTTGTTATGTAAATCTTGTGTTACGCTTTGAAAAATGCCAAATTCAAACTTTGAATACCAAACTGCTTCAAAAAGGTCAAATCTTATAATTTTGGCTTTAAAAACATCAAGTTGGAAATGCTGGACAAGAATTTGAGTGACCTCATTTTCCTATATTATTATAATAATATATGATCATTGTTGAAATGCTATGTGAAAGGAACTCGTAATTTCGACGTGCGGAGATTCTTCACCAACGAAAGAAATCAGCATTGAAAGAAGTCAAAGAAGTGTTACGTAAAAAGGGAACATTCGAGTAAAAGGACAAAAAATATTGTCTGCTAAGAGATACTGGACTGAAAGAGTAAATAAAAGACTTTCTCATACAACGTATTATTTTTATTGAACTATATAACACCGTGTTACTTTCAGGGGATTTATTATTACTTAGTAATTTACCCCATTTTGGGTAAGTTCTAGATTTAAAATACAATACATATCATGTTCATGGCAATGTCAATAAAGTCACATTTGCTGCGAGTTATTGTTTTTCTGTCAAAAAAACTAATTTTTTGCGCTGTCAAAACATATTTGTTGATTAAATATATTTATGATTCCGTGGAATTTCCACAGGTTAATTAAATAATAATAATAATAATAATAATAATAATAATAATAATAATAATAATAATAATAATAAGCTATGATGCTCCTGAAAAAACATCCTAGGAAAATGCCTAGCCGGATACCAGTTCACTATCACGGAAGAAAGAATGAACTATCTACATGGATGACCTGAAACTGATTGCAAAATCAAAGACAGAACTAGAAACACTAGTAAACACGACCATACCACATTGTGAACATTGAAGTCTCAACAGACGTGACTATGTAAAAGATTGTGTAAATAACATGAAAAAAGGATTAGTAAATACACAATGAAGAACACCGTAAGAATAATTAGTGCAGCAAGATACACGGAAGCAACGAACAAGATCGAAAAAGAGACGAGGAATAAGACGAGCAAAGGAAAATTGGAAGAGAAACAGCTACATGGACGATTCCAGAGGATTACAAAAAGAAGATAAACGAAATGGCTTCAAAAATGAAACCTTAACAGGGAGACTAAATCATTAACAACAGCTTCGCAAGATAACGCAATTAGAACCAACTACATCAGAGCAAAGATCGACAAGGCACAAGAAAAAAGCAAATGCAGATTCTGCAGACAAAGAGTCGAAAAAGTAAACCACATATTAAGTGAATGCAGCAAACTAGCCCAAAAAGAATTTAAAAATAGACACGCTCAAGTGGGAAAAGCGGTTCACTGGCAATAATGCAAACAATTGCATCTTGAACACACAGACAAATGGTACAAACACAAGCCGGCAGCAGTACTGAAAAATGAAAGTCACAAGATCCTATGGGACAGTGATATACAAACGGATAAATACATTCGAGCAAGAAGACCGGGTGTCGTAATAGTTACCAAGAAGGAAAAGGCCTGCCAGATTGTAGATTTTGCCGTCCAGCAGATAACAAAGTGAAGATCAAGGTAAATGAGAAACAGAGCAAATACACGGAAATAGCCAAAGAACTCAAGGCATCTGGAAAACGAAGAAAGTAAAAATAACACAACTAATAGTAAGAGCGCTAGGAACGTTACCGTAGACAATGCAAGAGAAAGAGAAAACATCAAACAATGTGTGTGCGAGAGTAAAATAAAACTATCATCTCTAAGGAACGAAACGAGAAACAACTAACAATTAGAAAAGGAAAACATAAGTACCAGAATGGATGACGAAAGAAAAAACTACGTTAATACAAAAGACACCAAAAAGGGAGACCCCCATGCAATTAGACACCGATAAC
The DNA here is from genome assembly GCF_053919585.1 of Euprymna scolopes. Taxonomy (NCBI): domain Eukaryota; kingdom Metazoa; phylum Mollusca; class Cephalopoda; order Sepiida; family Sepiolidae; genus Euprymna; species Euprymna scolopes. The sequence continues at coordinate 105,834,881 of NC_136500.1, read as the reverse complement.
TTGCTTACCGACTATGTGGAAAATTTTAACTGCACAATTGAGTGAACAGATCTACTACTTCCTTAACACTCGCGGACTATTGTTGAGGAAGGAAAGTATGCCGGAAAGAAAAAATAGGGACACACGACTTGTTATACACAGATACAAAAATCTTTAAAAAAAAAACAGGAAAAAAAACATAGATGTGTAGAAAAAGCGGGTCATCCTTCGTAGGGACATGATGTCCCTCAACAAATAGGTTTATATATATTATTCCTTAATTGAATTCATTTTTGAGATGAGCATTATATATATTAATTTATTTTTATTTCGGACTACTAGTTTCATCTTTATTAGTTGTTGTTTTTCATCTTTTTATTGCATTGTTCATTCACAACGTTTCGGCCAACTAATTCCTCTGGCCTTCGTCAGGTGGTAACCGCGATGGATAGGAACTTCGAATCTCCTAACTGCATTCTCAACCATCACTGCCATCCGTAGTGAGACGACAACTACGGATGGCAGCGATGGCTGAGAATGCAGTTAGGAGATTCGAAGTTCCTATCCGTCGCGGTTACCACCTGACGAAGGCCAGAGGAATTAGTTGGCCGAAACGTTGTGAATAAACAATCCAATAAAAGATGAAAAACAACAACTAATAAAGATGAAACTAGTAGTCCGAAATAAAAATAAATTAATAACAAATAGGTTGTTCCGAAATCGTGTCTGGGGAGTCGGCTAATTTCAGTTAATGTTTGTAGATGTGATATCTACCGCCTGCATATCAGCAGTAACTATCTTAGTGTTATAGGACGCGTTGCTTGTCACATCGTAGAATGTAGAACTGAATAAAAATATAAGAATTTAAAAACTTGAGGCATAGCCAATAGATTGCGCCGTGGCCCATATGGTTAGGTCGTCAGTATTGCACACTTCATGAGTGCGACAACCTGGGTTCGCGCCTATGTCGGAGCACGTCACTGATATGATGCAGTACATCGAAACCTACTCTGGGTCTGGCGTTGTCCGTTGTCGATGCAATTGCTCGATTCTATCTAATTCTGGGTTCTAGCTTTATCGTGAAAGGTGTATGTGAACGGGTATTTATATATCCATTTATAATCTCCTCTTAATGTATAATATATATATATATATATATATATATATATATAACATGAAGGGTATTGATAGGCGAAAGGTGACATGGAAGGTAAAGATTGTTCAAGTTGTAATTCACAACATTGTGAAAGAGAAGATATATATTACGAAACTTAACAGGCTTCTGTATGAGCCGTCATATGTTATTGCGAACTGTCTTAGCTTGATACAGAATAACAACAGGAAAAATAAAGACAGAAAAGCATACTGGGAGAGGCGGCTTGAGAGTTAGGTTGTTCTGAATGCGATTAGGTCTATCAAAAAGCATAAGGTTAGCTGATTGGGAGATGCGAGAGAAAGGTTCCCTGGAATGCAACAGATAAAGAACATTTTGATAACATTTGACGGCGTAAAGGCTAGCATTCGAACGATGACAAACTGGAAGATACCTGGGCCAGATGGAGTGAGGGGGCTACTGATTCAAACTTTTTCATTGTCTTAATTCTTCAATAACTACTCTGCTAAGGGTGGTTGATTTGGAGGACGTTCCTGGTTGTCTTGTTAGGGGAAAGCCGACATTAATTTGGAAAGATGCCGAGAAAAAAACAGTTGCCAGCTATTAAAGACCGATCGCATATCTACTAGTATGTGAAAGTTGTTAATCATTGCAGACAAGGTTTATGGCCATCTTTTGAGCAATAATTCTCTCCCTGATGAACAAAAATCGTGTCAGCTCAAATTGAGAGTTACCAAAAAATCATTAATGATTGAAAAGGTAGTGTTGCAGGATGCAAAGAGAAAAAAGAGAAACTTGAGTATAGCATGGGTCGACTATACGAAGGCGTACATGTTCCTTCACAGGTGGATCCGTGAAACGCTGTCGATGATGAAGGTTGCTAGAAATGGTATATAGCTTTCGAATAAAAGTACGGCTTGATGAAAACCAGTTCTGATAGCGAACAGTAAGGTACTTGGGGAAGTGGTCATTAGACGGAGCATATTCCAAGGAGATTCAAAATCTCTTCTTTTTGTAATAATGATGATACCGTTGTGCGTCCTCTTGAAGAGAAAGAAGCTGGGGTGTAACTTTGGGTCTGGTGTCAGTATAAGTATTTGGGGTGTTAGATGGTGTATGCATCATGAACATAGAGATGAAAGAGAAAGCCAATGCGAGAGTATCTTAAAAGAGTGAAGTTAATTGCAAAGTCAAAGTTGTGCGGGGGAAATTTTATTACGACGCTGAATGCATGGGCTGTCAGTGTTTTGAGGTACAGTGCGAGAATCATGGAATTGTTTGTCAATGAGTTGCATGCCATGAACATAAAAATAAGAAGATTTTACAATGTTTGATATATTTCAGATTAAAAATAGCGTAGCTAGGTTGTATCAGAAGAAAAGAAAGACGGTGGGAGAAGATTGATGTAGGAAAGATTTGTTAGAGATAAGGAGACGTCGCTGAAGGTACTTAGTTGTGAGGGTTGTATACTCGAGATTGTGGCCAATGAAGTTGCAATGGATGAAATGAACGCTGAGTATGTAAAACGCATAGACAGAGAAAATGCAGAGAAATTGGTTGGGAAAAAAAAGATGCATGAAAAGTTCTTCCAGGATTTAGCAGGTGTGGCGAATTAAAGATCATGGCAATGGCTTAAAGCTGGGCATCCGGTTAAGAGCACTGAAGGCTTTTGCTTGCGTAGCACAAGAGCACACATTAAGAATAAGACTGTTAAATAAAGTGATTCAAGGAGAGGATGTTGCTGCAGAATGTCGGATTTGTGGAAAGTTTTTATCTTGCAACAGGATGTAGTCGATTGACTCGGAGAGAGTACCGCAGAAGGCTCGATTATGTGGGGCTTTGGATATACTGGGAGGTTTGTAGGAAGTTTTGGGTGAAGTGTGATGAGAACTTGTTTGAGGATATACCTGATGAAGACTTTTGTCTACAAAAGTGCCATGACAACTAAGAAATTGGAGCATAATCGTCCTAATTTGGTAGTTATTAAGAAGATCATAAAAAGGTGACAAATTTATGATTTTACAGTGCTTTGATCGAGAAAAGAGAAGAAGTGTAGCAATTATGCATCGTTGTTCTTGGAGGTAACACGTATGCATGGGGCTAAAAGCCAAGTAATCCCGGTCGTAGTTGGTTCGCTAGATGTAGTATCAAGTCGTCTTGAAAGACATTTACAAAAACTACAAATCCCAGATGTGTTTGGGGGCCTTCCGATCTTTGTTATTGTAGGTATCAACAATAACGTTAGGAAGATCCTTGATATTGAAAATCTTGTTTGGAGCCGTGATTAGGGAAGAGTCCTCTGAGAATAAATTCCATCGCCTTTCAGGGAATCATTATTAAATAAAATCAGGATTATTACTATTATTATTATTATTATTATTATTATTATTATTATTATTATTATAATTATTATTATTGTCGTAGTTATTAATATTGTTTGTTGTTGTTATTGTTGTTGTTACTAGCAATAGTTTATACTTGCTCTTTGAGGTATATTGTTACAATATCTGGGTATATCAATCTTAATATTAACCTAACTGATAAGAAAAAGATTATTATTAGTTGTATTAGTAATAATACTGACTATGCGTTCTCACACAAATCATCATCAGACATAACTCATTAAAAAAACGGTGGTATTCTCTGGAGTCTGGATGCCAACAAGTCTCCCAATATTTACCGTACTTTCTACTTCTTTCGGTAAACTTTGCAATTGAAAATGCATTATCGTAACAGCCGCTTGCTATTGATTTCTTGCTAGCAATGACGATTGGTCATTACTGGAATGGGGGTGGCAATAAGTCTTCCTAAGATCTCAGTTCTCTTATCACTTATTCGGTGGAGGTCTAGTTACTCATTTACTCAGCGGTCTTTCTATCCTCCTTGACTGTTTTGGTGAGGTGTCAGTTGATGCCGACCCCACATTTTCATTGCTTGGAGAGGGAGTTAACTTACAATTATATGGTTTCAGTTTTATTTGTTCTATGTGGTGTTCCTCTATCTTTGTTTTACTTCTGTTGCAGTTTCTATAGTATTTCATGTGTATTAGTCTTTCTTAATATTTTAATTGTTTTAATTATTGCTTTTCATTCTTTCTTCTCAGCCACCCCCTGATTCTAATTTCTCAACTATTAGACATCCGTTCTCCTTGCTGTAATGGGCATATCTGTTTGTGCGTCCATATCTTATAGGATTTTATGAATTACCTATTCAAGTACTACTACCATTTTGTGTGTGTATTATGCGTCTAAGTGTTCAAGATGCAATTGTTTGTATATTTACTAGTGTATCTTTTATTCTTGTACGATTAAATATATTTGTTATTGTTTAATTATTATAAAATTAACTGCGTTATTGAAACACATGTTATTATTTACTGGTATTTTCACTCGATCTGACCTTAACGAAATGAAACATACATATGTTATGAGAAAATAATACAATGATTTTCATAACTAAAACGTCGAGTCCGTTAAGTTAACCTTCTTCTTCAGCCGGCCGATCCATCTATCAAGCCGTTTATTCATTTCGATCCATCTTGCTTTCATTTAAACCATTCTCCCTTACCCTTTCTCCATATCCTTGTAGTAAAGCCTCATTTATCGTTGGGTCCTTTCATGTCTGTCAGTTTCCCAACAATCTCAAAATGTAGCCATTTCTTAAATAGCACGCAAATGCCAACAGTTAGTGTGAAAGCTAATGGAAAAGTCCTTGTAGATCATGAATCAAACAGTCATTCTGAATAGCTCACATTCTTTGAATTGATTCGAGAATAAAAAGGAGAAAAACTGAAATTCGCAAACGAAGAAGCAGTTGAAAAATATACTTGGAAGTATTTTGTTTGTTTTTAACTTTACTTTGAGTTTACTTTTGTCGACAGATATAGAGCGTTGTCAGCTGACGAAGATTTAATACCGGAATTAAATTAATCGCTATTTATACGAGAATAAAAATATATCCTACCGGCTGTGCTTAATTATTAAAAAAAAAGAAAAAATAAAGAAAAAATAAGCCATATATTATTCAAACTAACGTCGTATTTCTTATTTACGTGTCACAAACTACACAAGCAAACAAACTAACAAACTTTATAGGATAGGTCACACTATGCATCCTTCTAGTGTTTTTGAGGCAAATGTACATGTTTATAAATGTTCTGAAATGATAATCCACACTACTTAAGTATGTATTTTTATTTTTAAATCAAGGTGATACAAATAATATCGTGTGTTTTTTCCTTCGCCTCAGACACTTATAAAACGAAGAATCTGTCAAAACATTCTTTTATGATTTGGATGATAAACTCGATCAGAAAATTATATAATAATTAGATAATATATTGAATAGAACTCTTTCATTTTGATCAAATTGAGTGCAATACTTTGATTTAGAAATAACTGGATTAGTAAATAATCAGGACATGTGCACTATGTAGTAAAATAACGCAGGCACAAATAAGAGGGAGTATGTAAAACTGAGATATATCAAATCCTTCAAGTATAGGGAAACAAAAACGAAAAAACTCACCCAAGAACGATGTGATAATGTCTAATTATAAGCAAAAAGAAATCTGACAAATAATAGAATTCGCAATCGTAGTGAATCACTTCTATAAGTTCCATAAGCTAAATTAAAGCAAATATTTGATGCTTCGCACCAGAGAACATAATTTCGATGGTTAGAAAATATGAACACGAAAAATAAAAATGTCTTAATTAAAATAAAGTTTAAAATATGATGGGTATTTTACTTTTAACATAATTCATAAAAATATGTTTTAACTTAATAACCATATTAAAATATTGCTAAAACTAGATAAATTAGCAAAAGTAATAAATAATCTTCTAATTGCTTGATAAAATATCTTGAAACAATACTAGCAAATATACACTAGATAGTGCAAATTTAAGGCGGTCTAGACTAACGGAATATGGAGTACCAGGAATTAAAAATGTGCGTTAGGTGTATATATAATAATAGCCTTCAAAATTGTGACTTGGTGTGAGTGATAATTACTAGTTTAGCTTAAAATATATAAAAGATAGTGGTGATTTATATCTACAATGATTAGTTTAAGAGAAACGGTGATTACGATGCTTTTGACTACTTTATACGATATGTATGGATCTTTGTCTATGTTAAGTAAATGTGCATGTATGTCTGTGTTTATGTACGGTAATGCTTTTTTCAATTATATACTTATTCTATACACATATATTCAGAGAGACCATGTGCTTAAATTGCATAGCATAAAATGCCAAATCAACCTGCTGTAACATAAATGTCAAATCAACATGCTGTAACAAATTAACTAAGAAAGTAAGAATATAGGATTCACAGCTGTATATGAATGTCTGCTAGTGAGGAAAATGCGTGTGTGTGTGTGTGTGTGTGTGTGCGTGTGTGTGTAAAAGTATCTTTACTTACGTAGAACAACTAACACTGATGGAGTATGATCAGCTATATAATATAGTAAATTTACTTAGAGATGCGTATTGTCTACTTATGGGTGCATGTAGTTTATAATTAGATACACGAAATTTAATTGGTACGATATTCTAGTTGCGAGGGAAAATATCTATAGCTAGCAAGACTCGTTAACCGGCGTTGCCCGGTGGAAGCATGACACAGATCCAAAAGAGAATCGTGAAAGGACCCCTCCTCGAAAACAAATTAAAATACGGTTGTTGGTGTTGGTGGCCACTGCCATCCCTGGAAAATAGCGGACACTAGCGGCCGCGGCTCTAAATAAAATAATCTAGCTTCCACTGTCGGGCATTGTTTTCCAGTGGCAGCTAGTGGAATCCACTGTCTGTGATTGTCAGCACTGTTGGTTACTGGCGAGTATAGTTGGTTAGGGGCGATAACCTGTAGGTACTGGTGGATTATGAAAATGCATTTAAGGGGAAAATTATGGCATACTTATTTGTCATGCCAAAATCAATATAACTTCAAAGAATTACGAAAAATAGTTCATTAGAAAAAAAATACGTAAAAACAAAGTTTTTGAAGTAAGAAGGTCTCACTGCATATTAACTCTTTAGAGTGATCGAAATCCGTGATGACAGTATCATTCAAGTTTGCCATTGTTTTCCTTCTCGGTATATTGCACGAACTTTTTACTAAGAGTACCTCTAGCACATTTTCTACGGGTCAATTTTTCGGGCATTCAACCTTGCGACCAATAAGGAAAAGGAAGTTCTGGATGTTTTCGTTTGTTGTTTAAATCTTTTTGTTTGCGGGGTGGGAATCAAATCTTCCACAAATAGTATTAAATTTAAGTCTAGTTTCATGCCATTTTTTTAACTTGTTGGGTGAAAGTACAGAATAATTACTAAATACCCTCGTTTTTGCATGCAAAGAATGGATTTTCTAAATAATACTGTATTAATTTCAGCATGGTAACTGTTGTGGGGGAACCACCTTTCAAATGGACTAAACCATCGCCGATATAAACTTTACTTATAGCGATTCGAGGTGGGGATTTAATTCCAGGGCGACCCTCGCATGTTCAGTGAATTATCTATACTTTTCATTAACCTTTAAAAAACAAATAAGTATGGAACGGAAGTAGTTGGAGAAAAATGATGAAAAATTCATCGCTACTTAAAAGGTAAATCTTTACTTTGCGAAGAAAAAAGTTCGTCGCTGTTTTTCTCTACTAAAAGTAAATCGTTGCTTTTTTCCAAAGGGAAATATACATTTGATTTTTTTGTTGTTTCGACGACGAACTATTTCCTTAGATTAATTGGGGGGGGGCTTGTTTTATTGTCCTGAGAGAAAAAAATAACGTTTGGTTAAATCCAACTAAACAAACATTTTCTAACCAGACAACGAACGTTTTAAAATTGCTAAACCCAACCAGACAAAATGGACGGACTAAAATTAGTGTTGGCACATCTAACTAGAAAACCAACAAAATCAATTTCAAAAACAGGCGACCCAAGCTCAAAAATAGTCGGCCGAGTTACACAAACCATTGGCAGAACGCTAACAACGTACAGAGGATAGACAGACCGAATTACAAAAACAGTTGGATGAACATCAATTAGGAACAGAGGAACTATTGCAGAACGTAAATTACGAACAGAAAAATTAGTTGCAGAAATCGTGAAGTATAACGCGCACTCAGAAATCGATTCAGCTTTTTCTCAAAATACGATATGGCCCGCAATGGACAATTTTAAGTACGAAGAAGATGAAAAAACATTCGCAGCTTATTTCAGGAGATATAAAGAATTTTTCAATATCGACTGCTGTAACTGGTCTGACCAGAAGAAGACCAGACTGCTGCTACAAAAACTTGAAACGATTGAATATGACAAATTCGTGGATTACATCTTGCCACAGAAAAACCGCGGATGTTTCGTTAAATGAGACGGTAAATCTGTTAACAGAACTGTTCTCCCCGAAAACGTCTCTTTTTCATAAGCGATGGAGATGTTTGAATGTGACCAAAGACGATAATGACGACTTTGCCACGTACGCAGCAGTAGTGAACAAGCATTATGATGATTTTAAGTTGTTTGAATTAAGAGCAGACAATTTTAAATGCCTTGTTTCTGCACAAGGTTTAACCTCGAGAGAAGATGCGGAAATCAGGCGCAGAGGTCTTACGAAGTTAGAAAACGAACCAAACTGAACACTGTAATAATTGACGGAGGATTGTCAAAAAATTTAAATAATAAAAAAGATGCGAAAAATATCGAAGCAGGCATCGCAAATATAAAAAAATAATTAAGAAACCCCCGTCGAAACGATATATAGAAAATTACCCCTCCCCCCAAATCTGAAAAACCAAAAGCACTGAGCCCTTGCTTCAGATGCGGTGGTAAACACTGAGTCAAGGATTGCCCATTCTTAACAAAAGTTTATGTAATAATATGTAATAAAATCGGACATAAAAGCTCTCACTGCAGGAAAACTCAGAACAAAAGCCGGATACGTCAAACAATAACTATAGATGTCGAAGATGAAAACCTACACAAATACGTAACATTGAACATTCTCGGCAAAATTTCAGTTAGACAGTGGGTCGGACCTTTCAATAATAAATTTCAAAACGTGGGGGAAATTACGAAAACTGACTATGCTAAGTACTAACAAAACAGCGACGACCGTCAATGGTACAAAAATTAATTTTAAGGGTGAATTAATTACCAACGTCACCTTGCTGGAAAAAACTTAAAATGTATGCATTAAAAATAGTGAGAACATGTTGGTTCCGATAGCATGGATGAATTTCATTTGTGGGATCTTCCTATATCCACATTTTGCAAAAAAATAGAAACCGATCCAGCGGAAACTGAGAAACTTTAAACCAGTTTTAAAAACGAATTCCCAAATGTGTTTTTTTTTTTTACTCCTGGCCTTGGGAGTGCACAAAAATGGTCGCAGATTTTAAGCTGAAACCGGACAGACAACCGGTGTTTTAAAAAAAAGTAATGGTCCGTTCGCGTCTCTGGACAAGATAAATCAGAAACTGGGTAGATTGGAACACATCGGTATACTGACTAAAATTGAATATAGTGAGTGGGCTGCTCAAGGATTCTACGTAAAAAAGGTCCGGGAAATCCGCGTTTGCACTGACTTCTAGACCCGACTAAACGGGTCTTAGAAGACTTTCACTATCCATTACCCAGCCCAGAGAAAATCTTCATGAAATTAAATGGCGCCAGTTTTTCTTTAAGATCGACCTGAGCGACCCTTATTTACAAATTCCTGTAAACGACAAAAGCGCTAACCTTCTTTGTATTACAGAGGTGGTTAGCTCATTGGGGTTTGTACAGATACGAAAGGCTCGCGTTTGAGGTCAAGGTCGCGATATTCCAGCAAGTCATGTATACAATGTTGAGCGACCTGGACACCACCATCGTATAACTAAACGATATCATCATAGCGAGCAAAAGCAGGGAGGAACACGCAAACCATATCAGACAAGTATTCAGTCGAATACAGAATTATGGGTTTAAGGTCAAAGAAGACAAGTGTGAATTCTTTTTACAAAAAATCAAGTTTCTAGGACATATTGATAAAGATAACAGACGCCCAGATCTGGACAGGGAAACCGCCATTAGAGAATGGCCGGCACCAAAAAATATTGCACGATTACAAAGCATTTTAGGCTTGGCAAATTATTACCAAGGGTTTATCCCCAACATGCACGAATTGCGTGCACCACTTAATCAATTACTAATCAAGGATAAGACTTGGGAGTGGACAACGGATTGCCAAACATCATTCCAAGAATAAAAAAAATCCTTACCTCAAAACTGTTCCTAGCCCATTTTAACCCGAAGTTGGATATAATAGTGGTTAGCATGGGGTTTTCATTTTCTACCCGTTCCTTCACTAACATTAACTCTCCAACCTGTTGCCATGGTGATCCTTTAAATTCACTGTTACTTATGCCGTTATCAATAAAAGTAGCGTCTTTTAAGTTTAAACCGTTAAAAAAAACGTATATAAGAATTTACACATAATTAATATTTAATTATAAACCCCTCTCTTATTGAAGACACTCCTACTACTTTAAACTCCAACGTCCTCTCCCTACCACTCCCCCTTCTTTTCTAACTCCCCTTTATCTACGATTTTTCCATTCTTATTTGACTTTATAACTTAGTCCATCTATGAATTCTGACGATGCTAGTTGGATGTTTTCCTCTCTTTGAGGATTTTCCTCTAGCTGAAACAATTTGTAAACTCATTCTGGACTCACAGTAATAAATTTCCTATATACTGCTCTGACTACACATTGAACACTCTAGTCCGGTTTTTTCACCACTGGTAAATAAATATATATATATATATATATATATATATATATATATATATATATAAATATATATATATATATATACAAAGAGATATAGAGGTGATATTGTGATTATGTGTTTATTGTATAAATAAAAACAAGATCAACATTGTCGACATAGGTATTTTTATGTTTTCCCATGTAAAACTGTAAATAAAAACATTCAAATAATTATAAATGCCGATGTTTTACTAGTTGATGTTAGGAAGTTCCTATTTCGCTCCTATATCGGTGCATTGCTGACACGTTATTGTTTACAAAATGCGCTTCATACAAGTTAAACACTGACACTAATTATTTTTTGATTTTCACAGTGATTGATAGGAAAGAGATAAGATTTCATGAAAGCTAAGTGCACTTAGCTTTCATGAAGGAAAGAGGAGGAGCCTAGAAGTAAAGTATTAACCTCAAATTGAATGGGAATTCACACATATAAATGGTAGTTTTATGTAAATCCATTCTCATTCTTAAACAGGGAAAACATTTTTGATATTGAAGAAACAAACGACGACATTTTTAACATAAAATAGATTTTGTTTATTTATTACTCTAATTCTTTAATTAGTAAATGCTTCTAAGGAAGGTTGAGAAGAAAGTTCTAGCGGAATTGTATATTTTATTTCAAATGATGTTTTTTTCAAATAAGTTTTCCTTATAATACCTTTACTTGAAATATAATTTTAAAAATCGTGTATCTAATCTTTTAAATTGCAATTGGTTTAAAACAACTATGTCTCATTTTAAGAACGTTGAATACAACATGGATATAAAAACAAATTAGTACAATTTTCTTATTTTAATTCAAGCTAGGCTGAAAAGCTGCTGAAACAGCTAGTGATATAAACGAAGCGTTTGGCTCAGGAACTACAAGTGAACGCGCAATGGTTGTTTAAGAAATTTCGTGAGGCGACGAGAGTCTTAAAGGTAATGAGCGTAGTCGTTGGCCAACGGATGTTGACAACGATTAATCAACGCTTTGCTCGAAGCCAATCCACGCACAACTGTTCGAAAACTTGCTTCTCAATAAGATTAACGTGCGCGATGATTTTTAGCTACTGGAGAGAGATTGGAAAGACAAAAGAACTTGATAAATGGGTACCTCACGAATTGAACGACAACCAAAAGAAATGTTGTTATGAAGTGCCATCTTCCCTTCTTTTATACCCGTTTCCCGACCGAGTTGTGAATTGCGGGGAAAAGTGGGTTCTTAACAACTGACGACACTCAGCTCAGCGGTTAGACGCCGACGTAATCAAAGTACTGTCAATAAATGGATGAAATGCATCACAAACTTTGCCAATACCCAGCATTAGTCAACAGAAATCGCCCAATTCTCGCCTACGACAATGCCCGACCGCACGTTGCTAAACCAAACTTTCAGAAGTTAAACGAATTGTGCTACAAAACTCTGCCTTATCCACCATACTCTTCAGACGTTTCGCTTACCGACTACCACTTTTTCAAGCATCTCAACAAATTCCTGCAAAACATAAGCGATATCAAACACGTTTCCGGCGACTTCATCGCAATAATTTTTACGTTACTGACTACTTAATTCTCTTTCTTTTTTTTTCCTTTTTTGTTTTTGTTTTATTTTTTACTTGATTACGGCATTTATTTGATTTTTCATGCACTTATTTTGCGTTGGAAAAAGTGAATTGATCTTGATGGTGCTTATATCGATTAATAAATTTTGTTTTAGCTGAGATATGTTCATCTGAATTTAAAAGTTAAAAACTGCAAGAACTTACTTGTCAACATGATACCATCAGTAGAAAAAGTAGTAGTAGTAGTGATAGTAGTAGTGGTGGTTTTAATACTACTATTACTAATAGTACTTCCATCTCTTCTTTTCTCTGATTCTCCCTCTTAAATAAGTGCAAAAAAATGGCCGGTAGTATCCACCAGAATGTCAACTAAATACTGCCATAACTTCATCAGATTTTTTTAGTCAACTAAGTATATATATATATATATATATATATATATATATATATATATATATATAGAGTAATTTATAAAATATATATGGCGATTAAGCTACACTGAATATTCTGCGTTTCATCCAACTATAGGATTCGTCAGGCTTATGCGCGAATTCTGTCGTTGCTTCTTGTTTTTATATATGTTGAGGATTTCTAGTTGGCCAATCAGCTTTCTAGTATCCACCGCGGCCCTTCCTATCAGCCAATTTATTTTTGAATGTGCTTTTGTGGTCATAGTATCGGGTTTTGAAATCTAAGGAGGTCATGCCTATGTAATATTTCTTGTTATTCGGGTTTTCTTTCGCAAATATTGTTGCTTGATAAACTACGCGTTTTGTTAGGCATTTATTTTGGACTGGGCAAAGTGTGCGGTGTCTACAATTGCATTTATCTTGTTCGTTATTAGTATTTTTATTTATGGTATGGTTGTTCTTGTCCGGGGTTGGTTTGTTATTATTATTATTATTATTATTATTATTTCTGCTAGTGTTGGTTTTATTTCTGTCATGGTGTCTACTTTTTTATTGTTTATTTTGTTGTTGTTTACATTGTTTTCATTTAGTATTTTGTTATTATGTGCCTTAATTATCATCTCTAAATTTTTGCAACAACTGTAAGATAACTTCAAGGTATTTTTATTGAATATTTTGTGTAAGGGGTTGGTTGCGGGAAAGTGTTTTTCAATAAGATCTAGAAATTTCTTGCCAAGTTTTGTTTTTAACATTTGATTGTATGGGGCCGTGTACCAAATTATAGTTCTTTTTCTTCTGTTTTTAATTTTATTATAGTTGTTGGTGTTTTGTTGCTTATATTTGATATCGATATTTTTGTATCCACTATTTTTTAGGGCTGTTTCGTAAATATTGGATGACATGTTTAATGCATTTTCATCATGACAGAAATAAAACCAACACTAGCAGAAATAATAATAATAATAATAATAATAATAATAATAATAATAATAATAATAATAATAATAATAACAAACCAACCCCGGACAAGAACAACCATACCATAAATAAAAATACTAATAACGAACAAGATAAATGCAATTGTAGACACCGCACACTTTGCCCAGTCCAAAATAAATGGCTAACAAAACGCGTAGTTTATCAAGCAACAATATTTGCGAAAGAAAACCCGAATAACAAGAAATATTACATAGGCATGACCTCCTTAGATTTCAAAACCCGATACTATGACCACAAAAGCACATTCAAAAATAAAAAACACCGTATAAAAACAACACTAGCGAATAAATACTGGGAACTCAAAGAAAGCGGACATTCGCCGGTAGTCGAATGGAAAATAATGAGACAACCTACCACATGCAGACATTTAGACGACTCATGTAAATTATGCCTTTATGAAAAATTTTCTATCCTGTACTTTAAAGAACCCCAAAATCTACTAAACTGTAGGCGGGAAATAGCAAACAATTGTTTCACAAAATAAAACTTACTCTAGGATAGCGATACAAAATAGCTTTAAGACTAACAATAACAATAGAAAGCAAACAAATAAATAAATTAAATAAACATGAATATACATAAACGATCACACACATATATGTATATATATATATATATGTATGTATATATGTATATATATGTGCATTATTGTGTACACAAAGGTATATTTTTATGTATAAAAAAAGGAGAACGGCCACCTAAAACCACTAACCTAGTTCTAAAACAGATCCTTGGTTTGATAAAATGCATGCCCATTGGCTGATAGGAAGGGGCGCGGTGAACACTAGAAAGCTGATTGGCCAACTAGAAATCCTCAACATATATAAAAACAAGAAGCAACGACAGAATTCGCGCATAAGCCTGACGAATCCTATAGTTGGATGAAACGCAGAATATTCAGTGTAGCTTAGCCGCCATATATATTTTATAAAGTACTATATATATATATATATATATATATATATATATATATATATATATATATATATATATATATATATATATATATGATTTATACCTATTTACTATGCCTCCCCACGGGACAGAGTTAGACACCAGGGTCGTTTTTTTTAATGTGTAGAAAAGGTACAAAAATAAAAATTGTCTCAGTCGTGAAGGATTTCTCCTCCGCCGAAAGAGAACAAGAAATGGGAGTTCAGCATCTGAAGAACAGATGGTATTTATTTGCTCCCCCACCGAGCAAATTAGGCACAAGGCCGATTTTTAATGTGAGGAGTGAAGGGAGGGGGAAGGGAAAAAGGGGACCAGCTCCCGAGAGGTGGGAAATGGGAGCGGGTTAAAGGTCAGGCATGTGAGGTTGCCCCCACATCTGGTCTTTGCTAGTCATAGCTAGTCATAGCTTGCAGCATCTGAAGAACAGATGGTATTTATTTGCTCCCCCACCGAGCAAATTAGGCATAAGGCCGATTTTTAATGTGAGGAGTGAAGGGAGGGGGAAGGGAAAAAGGGGACCAGCTCCCGAGAGGTGGGAAATGGGAACTGGTAAATGGTCAGGCATGTGGGGTTGCCCCCACATCTGGTCTTTGCTAGTCATAGCTAGTCATAGATTGCAGCATCTGCCGGAACAGATACTACACTTTGATCTTGACCACATTATATATATATATATATATATATATATATATATATATATATATATATATATATATATATGATTTATAGTTAAGATTTTCTAGCGATATTAACAACTTGAAAACGCTGTTAATTTATATTTATTTTGGCTATCTTAGCGTTTTTTAAGACCTTTAAGCCCTTCCTTTTATACATATATAAATGAATGAGACGCCTTTATATTTTATAGGACTATTGGTGTATTATTTTAGGAATAAATACACCGTGCATAAAAATTTTATCTATAGACGTACATGTTTCTAGTTTTAAGCCTTCATAGATTAGGATCGAACACACGACACCACGATGAAGCCCCACTTGAATGTAAGACTTTCTTATCGCTTTAAAATATAAGATTTGTTGCTGGCGTTTTTTTTTAGCGATATTAGCAATATAATATCTCCATATATAATAATTTGGTTGCAGAAATTATCCTCTAGACTGAAATACATTAGATTTTCTCCAACAGATTCCACATACAAATTTATTATGTTTAGATAGCCACTATATTATGTAACTTTTGAACGCCATTTCACATTCGTTGTATTAAAATCCTGCATTACATCCTAGGAAGAAACATCATCACCTTCACAACCAATTAGTTGCTATTTTGGGAGGTAGTTGCCATTTTCCATCTAAATATAAAGTACTCATACCGTTCCCAGTCAACACCTGGAGGTATTCTGCATTTTTGCCAGATATTGGTTTACATCCTTATTATCTAGCTCATATAGTTATATACATAACATAATCTTTCCTTTTCCAGATTCAAAAATAATGATTTCTCTCCTTTCACTTTTCACCAAATCTCTTTGGCTGAGAATTGACTATTCGTTCATTCCAGAATGTAAATACTCCTACAAAACCGAACGCTCCAATGATTTACAAACCTGACTTCCCTCTATACAAGAGGCGACCGTGGTAAATAAAATACCCCAATTACAAACATATTGGCGCATCGAAACATGGTCATAAGCAAAAAGTGCTTACATTTTTACATTGAATATACCGTACATATTAACTTCTGTTATACAGCTATGCTATTGTGCTACATCTTTTGTGCTTGCATACACCGTACATACTCATATGCTGATAGCCATTATTTCTCCTTCTTTTTCTAAAATCTAGACAAGCATTTCTTTTTTTATTATGTTTCTTTATACACTGATTATAAAATTTAAAACAACTGATTACGTGATTATTAAAGTCGATACCTGGTTTTGTGCGACTTGGAGAATTGAGACTTAAATTGCCGCAAAAGGTGGACCTACACCATATTAAAGTAAATTTTGTCGACTTCTTAAGGTGTTTCTTTTATTTTATCTAACCTTTGTATATACATGAATACGGATAAAAGATATAAATTTTCAATGATGACTCTGATCCGTTAAAGAATTAAGCTAATGAAAGATTGCAAGTCATTATTTTCGAACTACATTTCAGCACATATACCAAGCAATCTAGTAATTTAAGGTTGCAAGAAACAAAACACAGAATAAAGTTTTACGTATTAAAATGACTAAACAATTGGCTTGTTAGGAAAAATAACCAGGAAAACAAAACTATTTTGAAAATAATTCGAGCATATATTTTTTCATGTGTTTTTGTTTATATTTTAAAGCAGCTGCAAATTTTAAATTACTTAAATTAGATTTGCTATGGAAACAATATAAAAGCAGATGTATTGCTTAAAGGCAGTTAGAATATGTGTAAAACAGTAATTGGATCAACTGAAAACGATTAGTAAATGAAGTTTCGAACATTTTGTCAAATTCTTTTGTTTGTTTTTGTTTTTTTTATTAAGTGACAAGATTGTGTGTGCGTGTACCTGTGTGTGTGCGTGCACGCGCGTTTAAAGGGCACTGTGCTATATTTTTTTCTCATTATTACTGTTTCTTATTTGATTAATTAAAATTTACTATCAAAATGATTTACTATTCCCATGGTTTATTATTAATATAATTTCATAGTAGTCTTTATTTTAAATGCTTTTACTTGGATTTTTCTTGAATGCCAGGAAAATTCCTTTGACTTTAGACATACGAGTTTCATACACATACACACTTTCGCCGTTCTTAACAGGCAAATCTTCTGCAGAATTAAAAAAAATGGTTTGTCAATCTAATTAAGCTGTTTATGGTGGCATTTTGTTATCGTCCAAAGGGTTCCAACTATTTGGAGATGACCTTGACATTTTACATTTCCATAGTTTAACTCGCCTTCATTTTCTTTCATGCTCTTTCTCTTGCACTCTAGTATCGAATGAGCCGACAATGTCAATGATTTAGCAACATCTCTTGTTTTTGTATAGAAAATTTATGTCAGGTTTGAGTGTTCACGGGCCTTACCAGTTTGTATACGTATGTCCCTAAAGAAGTTTGACATTGTCGTTTTCCTGTAGCACTTCTGTTTTATGTTCATACCACTTCTCATTGTGGTCTAGTTCATAGAAATTAATAAATTTTGTTTGAGCCGAGATATGTTCATCTTAATTTAAAAAGGTAAAAACTGCAAGAACTTACATGTGAACCTGATACTAAGAAGTAGATAAAGAATCTGAACGACTTTGTTGAGTCTCCATTTATTTTTATCAATGTTCGGTTAGCATAATATAATATACGCTACTGTTTTTTTTCCTTTTAATACACTTTTCACATCGATAATGCTGCAGTTTTGTCGAACAGTGTTTGATGGACATAATGCGATGGACTTGTTCCTTGGCGGCTATTAAAGTGCCCTCAATAAATCTTTTAAGATCACCCCTGATCAGGTAATTCCAACTGTCATTATCTTTAAATTGATTAGTCATAAAAAATCAAAACATTTTGTATTTTCTTTCCAAATATTTTCCCCTTTTCTCTTGGAACGTCTGGCGCTTTTTCATCCCAAGTAGCTTTTCCCTTCTAACCTCATGATAAACGGTTTCATTACTTTCAGATATAAATTTAGTTAGACTTCCTTCTTCTGTATTTACCAGATCTTCAACTCTAAGCAAGCGTTGAATATCTTTTTTTCTTGGACGATAAATCTATCTACAACTCGTTAGTTAACAAAAGTCTCATAAAGTGAAAGCATTTTACGTGTTTTGGCGTCCAAACATTTCAATTCATATACATTCCAGTTAAGTATACCAGCCACATATCGAATGATCCCTACTGCTCTAGCGTTGATGGCATATTGTGTTAGTGAACAATGTAGACTTATATATATATATATAATTATATCCGAAATTATAAAATTATTTTTTAAATGATTCCTGCTGGTTGAAACTCCTGTGTACTCGGATTACATATATATGATAGAATCGCCTGTCGATTTCAACGTATGAGCGTCTAAAACACTAATTTCAGTTTCGATGTTTCGGTCTTTAATAGGACTTAAGCCCCACCAGTTATTTGCAGATGTGACTACAAGTCGTGCACAAAAACGTATTTAGTGAATCTGACTTAGTCTTGCAGCCAATTCTTTCTTCTTATATATATATATATATATATATATATATATATATATATATATATAATCTGTTGTACCAGACTATGACCTGGTTTTTCATTTCTATGTTCTTAATCTAATCTAATCTAATCTAATCTAAGCCTCTCTCGCTGACAACATTCTTTATCAGATCTGTTGTTGGATGTTTAAAGTCTTATGAGTGTACAATTTTGTCTCATTTCATATGAGAAAAGGACATTTGGTGATGCCAAATTCCATGCGTATGTCATTCTTAAACAATCTGATCATATTCATTAGGGTATCAAGCTTCCAAGTTTCCTTCCAAAAATGTTAAGGTCAGCCACGAATAGTGACTGTTGGAAGCCATTTTCCAAGTATACATTTTAAAAACAAATATACAAACTTGTATATAACACTTTAGCATTATATTGTACAAAGGTTAAAATAATCAAACATTTACTGGAATGTAAATTAATTAAAATGTTTGGACAACAAGATACGTAAAATGCTTTCACTTTTTGAGACTTTTCATCAGATGGCATTAATTTTGGTAGTTGCTTAAAGAACTGATGCACGGACTGATGTTGATGATTGGTATTCCTATGGAAAAAGGCACAGAACACAAAGAACAAGAATAAGAAAAGCAACATGTTAATGTCTATGTAAATACTGTCAGTTAGCAAAGAGTGCTTCATTCGATTTCTTGAAATAGATAATAAAACTGATAGTGTTGACCACAATCCAAAGTAGCAGGTAACAAATCAAAACGCTACTGATTGATAATTGTATAGAACTCTCAAAACTGGACGTTTAACGATATTAGTGTCTCCCATTTCAATAAACGGCTTAGCGTTTCACGTGTCGTTTAAAAGTTTAACGACTGCGTCTCACATTATGCGTTGAGTAAAGACGTGCTCGTATGGAAAAGAAAATGAAAAGAAAAATAATCAAATAAATAATGAAAAAGTAAAAATAAATATAAATTAAAATAAATAAAAATATAACTAACTAACTAACTAAATAAATGCATAAACATAATTAAATACATACATATATTTTTAACATATATTTTGTACGTATATGTATATATATATATATATAGTGCACATATATATTTTTTTACATGGGGGTCACCACTTATCAAGGCCCGAAGGTCACTCAGGGATAAGGGTTACTGCGTGTGCAGTAATCAATGAGATAGTATTGTAGTAATCATTAGTATTGGGGGTTTTGATAGTGTCTTACTTAAGGGAGCGGTTTGTCAGGAGTGTGTTTATGTTGGACTTGAAGACGTCCAAGTTGTAGTCAGATGGGAAACAGAGTTCCACTGGCGTGCAGTTCCAAGAAAGAAGCTTTACTCATGGAATATGCGTTTGGATTTAGGCACAGATAGAGAGTGGGGAAAATTATTGACAGTAGTTTCAGCCAGATGGGTGTTTCTCATGAAAGATTGGCGAGAGAGGACGAGGGATTGGAGCTCAGACGAGCAACTCCCATGGAAATAACGATAAAACAAAGATAGGCTCCCAACGTCTCTTCTGTGGGAGAGAGGTTCATCCCCCACTAAACTACGAAGTCTATTTTGTACTCTGTCAAGGCAGGATAGGCTGTTTTTAGCAGCTCCTGCCCAGATGTGGCAGCAGTACTCCATCCTTGGACGTACTTGGCTTTTATACAGATAGAGAATTGCATCATTAGTGAGATATCTTCTGGAGCAGTAGAAGGATCCCACCATTTTCCCAGCGGTCCGGGAAACAGATTTGATGTATGTGTTACATTCCAGATCAGGAGTAAAGGTCAAACCCAGAAGCTTGTCAAAACATGGAGCCTCCCCAAGACGAGAGCGATCCATTTCAATTGATACCAGATGGGGATAAGAGCGTTGATGATGTAAAGATAGAAGCTTGGTTTTGGATGCATTAAAAGTGACCAGCCACCTCTTCCCCCATTGTACCACGTGCTCAAGATCAGAGGAGAGAGAATTAGAGAGAACTTTGTCATTTACGGCCTTTGATGTGTTGCCGTATATGGTCGTGTCATCAGCATAGATGTCGACGAATGAATTAAGTATGCGTTTTGAGAGATCATTGATGTAGATCAGGAAGAGAGTTGGGCCCAGGATGGACCCCTGGGGAACTCCAGCATTAATACTGTGGGCCTCTGATTTCTACCCATCAACCACTACTATTATGAACCTATCAGAGAGAAATGATTTAATGATTGAGAAAACATTTCCAGTAATACCGTAGCTGGAATTCTTGTGAAGTAGGCCCTTATGCCATATATATATATATATATATATATATATATATATATATATATATATTGTTTTTAAATCCCCGAAACAGTGTTTCATGGTAAACAACTGATGATCCCTTGAAAAATAAATTATTGGTATTATAGTAAATTCGAGAGCGAGTTGATGCAGTGATTGTAGGTGATTAAATGACTTACTGACTAGATGGGTTTCTAACGAATGATAAAAAATATTTTTTGTATAGTTTTAAAGGTTAACAACTACAAAGACTATATATATATATATATATATATATATATATATATATATATATATATATATATATCTTGTATATAATAAAAAGGCGCAATTTTCCCCTCTGGACTAAAATACCGTAGGTTTACATTAACAGATGACACAAAATTATTTACGTTTACGCTATTAGTCATTACATTATATAACAGTAGAACTCCATTACAGAGACATTATTCCGTAATATTTAAACTTACATTTATTCCTAGCAGCAACATCTTTATCATCGTCATAACCTACAGAGGAAGTAGCTCAAATTTTACCCCCTATTCGACAAGACCTCTTACGAACCCATTCTATACCGCGTGCATTTATACATTTTTCTATTTTCCTGGGTCTACTCCGTCATTAACAGACTAGTGAATTCATACATATCGCCTACTGTTAACGCTTTACCCTAACACCAATAATGATTTCTCCTTCTTCTCATCCCTCAAAATCTCATTGGTTGAGATCTACATATTCTGACATTCCAGAATGAAGGAAACATCATTCACAAACGAACACTCCAGGGATTACCACAAACATGGCTTCCCAGAATCATTACATATTAAATACCCCGATTACAAGCTTCGAAATCTAAAAAAAAAATGTTTTTTAAACAAAAAAAACAAAGAAAGAATGATTCGCACTTCATTTAAACTATTACGAGTACTATTTTCATCAATAACTTACTAACATCAGCAGAGAACAAATTAAATGGTTTATTGATTATTTTTCCTGTTATCAAACAGGAATTGGAGTTTTATATTTTCTTTGCTGTTTACATTTATTTCATTTACAGTGAAAAATAATTATTATTTATATTATATTACAGTAATAAAGTTACAGTGACAGATCATTATTAATTATATTTTATTTTAGTAATAAAGATAACGAGATAGTAATTCGTTTTTACAAAACACTTATTACGGACACGGTAAAAAACATTTCGCCTCATTTTGTTTACGCGTTGCCGTTTGATTTTTTCGTTTACAAGTTTGTTTAAGTATGAATGCTTCACGTTACTATTTCACATGTTAAGATGTTGTCAACAATTACTTTAAAGTAACCTTTTACTTTAGTAATAAGGATATCGCAATAGTATTTCGTTTTTATTAGACTTGTACTAGGGACGCACGCGTTATTTAACAAATTAAAAAAAGAGGCAAATATTAAGATTCTTTCCACCTTCGACCAATCCTTTAAAATTACTCGGGGAGGGGGCTACCAAGCATTAATAATCGATTTAACGTGCACCAACCCCAAACAAAAAAAGTGGGCGCTCATTTTACGTTAAATTGTGTTCAGTGTTCGTTGACAGCATACCCCCTAAAAAATTTTGGCCATAAAGTGGAAACTCATTTCGCGTTATATTATTATAGAAAAGTGATCCCCCACTTTTAAGAAACTCACATTTATTCAGATCTTGGAATCTACTCGTATGCCGGATTATTTTTTTTATATTATGTTCGTTTTCAGCACCGCCGAAAACCTTTAAAGGATTTCTCCAAAGTGGAAATAATCTTAATATTTATCAAAAACAGAAATAAGATGAAATAAATTTCTAATTAAAAGCGTTGAACAATTATGGGTATTTTGACATTTGGTAGGTTTGTTTTTTGTTTTGTTTTTTTTTTGGATTTTTTGGGGTTTTTTTTTTTTGTAAATATTCTTCCACATTAGGGGAGTGGGTAAGTTTTACGATTGAATAAAAAATAGCGTGAAAGTTGAATTTAACCTAATCATTACTAATTACAAATAATGCGGTACCAAAATTGTATAAGCACCAAAATTTTATCTAGGATGCATATAATGGCAGAGCGGGATATCATCGTACAATTTTAAAATAGTTTTTCAAGTTAAATTCATGTTTTACGGTATATTAGTTACTAAACATCCTACCCATGCAATGAATGGCTTTCAGAATAACATTATTATTTCAGCTTTTCGCATAATTACATTTTCAATAAAAAACGTGATTAAATTTAACAATTCAAAGTTTAGGAACCAGATTGGCCATTGTTTGTTAAAGAAATAAACAGTTATGTTCATAATGTTTATTTAACAACTTAATTAAAACGCCCACTTTCTTAAATAGCGTTTACATTTATATTTGGTAACGCACATGTGACTACAGGAATTCAGTTCCGTTTATAGACAGAGGGTTCAATAGATTTTGCCACCAAAACTCGAGTTTTGTCAACCAATTCACCTTGCTCTGAACTTTACCATACCCTGAAAAATACCCTGACCCTTCCAACAAATTTTGTGACAACCCAATCCCCAGGCACAAAATAGGGTATCTATTCCGGAAGCCATTTTTAACATGAGGGCGTTAGGGGTTGGCAAACAACACAAACAACAGCAGCCGTATCTTAAATTTTAACGTGGGGGATGCATGCTACTACCAGGCAATGCCGGTTACGGGTCCTGATAGTTATATACATTATATATATATATATATATATATATATATGTATATATATATATATATATATAGTTTGTAAGAGACTATTTTCCACAGAGACAGGTCATTTACACACTTACACGCGTATATATATATAATGTATATAAATATGTCATATATATATATATATATATATAATCGATGTTTAATAATATGATATATATATGTAGTAATTTATAAAATATATATGGCGATTAAGCTACACTGAATATTCGGCGTTTCATCCAATGTAGGATTCGTCCGGCTTATGCGCGAATTCTGTGGTTATTTCTCGTTTTTATATGGTCCTCTTCTGTTGAGGATTTTAGTTAGCCAATCAACTTTCTAGTATCTACCGTGCCCCTTCCTATCAGCCAATGGGCATGCATTTTATCGAACAAAGGACCTGTTTTAGAACTAGGTTAGTGGTTTAAGGCAGACATTTTCCTTTTTCTTTTTTATATATAAATATACATATGTGTACATACATATATGCATATATATACATATTTATATACATACATATATGTGTGATCGTTTATGTATATTCATGTTTATTTAATTTATTTATTTGTTTATTTTCTATTTTCTATTGTTTTTGTTAGTTTTAAAGCTATTTTGTATCGCTATCCTAGAGTAAGTTTTATTTTATGAACACAGTTATTTGCTATTTCTTTTCTACAGTTTAATAGATTTTGGGGTTCTTTAAAGTACAGGATAGCAAATTTTTCATAAAGGCATAATTTACATGAGTCGTCTAAATGCTTACACGTGGTAGCTTGTCTTATTATTTTCCATTCGACTACCGGCGAATGTCCGCTTTCTTTGAGTTCCCAGTATTTATTCGCTAGTGTTGTTTTTATACGGTGTTTTTTATTATTGAATGTACTTTTGTGGTCATAGTATCGGGTTTTGAAATCTAAGGAAGTCATTCCTACGTAATATTTCTTGTTATTCGGGTTTTCTTTCGCAAATATTGTTGCTTGATAAACTGCGCTTTTTGTTAGACATTTATTTTGAACTGGGCAAAGTGTGCGGTGTCTACAGTTGCATTGATCTTGTTCGTTATTAGTATTTTTATTTATGGTATGGTTGTTCTTGTCCGGGGTTGGTTTGTTATTAATATTATTATATTATTAATATTATTATTACTTCTGCTTGTGTTGGTTTTATTTTTGTCATGGTGTCTACTTTTTTATTGTTTATTTTGTTGTTGTTTACATTGTTTTATTTAGTATTTTGTTATCATGTGCTTTAATTATCATCTCTAAATTTCGCAACAACTGTAGGATAACTTTAAGGTATTTTTATTGAAGATTTTGTGTAAGGGGTTGGTTTCGGGAAAGTGTTTTTCAATAAGATCTAGAAATTTCTTGCCAAGTTTTGTTTTTAACATTTGATTGTATGGGGCCTTATACCAAATTATAGTTCTTTTTCTTCTATTTTTAATTTTATTATAGTTATTGGTGTTTTGTTGTTTATATTTGATATCGATATTTTTGTATCCACTATTTTTAGGGCTGTTTCGTAGATATTGGTTGACCTGTTAAATGCATTTTCATCGCTTGAGTTCTTACTGAGTCTACTTACGATCGAGTTAGGAATCTGTTTTATAATTGATGGTGGGTGATTGGATGTAGGGTTTACGTAAATTGGAGTAGCGTTATCTTTTAAGTATGGTTCATATGTGTTTTTATCTAAGTTTAACGTGACGTCCAGGAAGTTTGTTATTTTTATGTTAGCTGATACGTCTGCTTTTAGGCCTAATTTTTTCATTTCCTTGTATATGATTTTCTTAATGTTATCTCCCTTGACTTTGTTGGAGTTTTTTTTATTATAACTAGTCCGTCATTTCTATATAGACCGATATCCGTAATATCGAATGTGCTTGTGAGGGTATATAGAATGAATAATCCCACAAGATCTGACGCCTCTGCAGAATCTCTGGCACCCATCGCCAAATCAAACGAATTTTTCATTTTAGTTTTTATCCATTGGTTGTTGTTATTTATTAGAACTGATTTTCTACATTTTTTACTGATGTTGATTTCTTCCGAGGATATATTAGTGTATGCCTCCGCCAATTCTAAGGCAATGTTAAAAAGTTCTTCGGATTACGAGGGATAAAAGTCTATGATGTCAAACTGTCCAAACGTACATTTATCTTTGTTTTCTATATTCTTAAACCAGGTTATTGGTTCGGTAGTATTTGCCCTACCTACGTATTGAGCACTTTTGAAGTAAATACTTAAAGTTTATGCATAAATCTATACTTTCGTATATTAATTTTATGTGAGTAAATGAAGTAGTTATATACATATATGTATATACTAGCTGTACCCTGCCACGCGTTGCTGTGGCTCAATTTGGTGTAATGGAAAATTCTAATAAAAAGAGAAAATGCATGTTTCTTATATTCTTAGTACATCAATCCACTCCAAAAAGTTCAGAAAAAAGAGGAAAATGAAAAAAAAAAAAAATGGTACTCTTGCAGAATTGGATCCTGATCCTCGGGATTACCGTCAATCATGGCTTGGGCTCGACCAACAATCAATGGATAAAGCTGAACGTAGCAAAAATGTTGAAACGCTAAATATTTTTTGTTTTGTTTTCTGTATGCAAAAATGTGAGTTAGTAATTAATATTTGGGTGATGGAGGGGGTTACTATACACAGATTCGAAAAAGTTGTCGAAAAACAAATAAATGAAAGCAAAGGTAAGGTAAGTTATGTTTCTACCTAATTGGATAATTGTTTAGTGTTTTTATGTAATGTAAAATGTTTAATCGGCTCGAAAAACAGAAATGGTTGCAGACTCTGTTGAATACGTTAAGTTTGGGAAAGTAAGTTGAAAACTAAAAAATATACAATACAGTGTCAAAAACCCACCGAATATGTTACCATGACATAGGCTGACATAATCGGTGGGTTTGTGACAGTATTTTGTATATTTTTTTAGTTTTAACTCACTTTCTCAAACTTAACGTAATCAACAGTGTCCTCCACCATTTGTATGTTTCAAATACACCGATAAACACTGTTTTTCGAGCCGACTAAACGTTACATTAAATGAAAAGGGTTTGTATTACTAAACACAGATACAAAGAAGTTGTCAAAAAATAAATATATAACAAATAAATGTTATCAAAGGCAAGAAAAGTAAATGTTCTACCTAACTGGATAAGATTTTACTGTTTTTATGTAATGTATAATGTTTAATCGGTTCAAAAACATGCAGCGTTTATCGGTATATTTTAAAAATACAAATGGCGGCAGACTGTATCGAACACGTTAAGTTTTGGGAAATTTTGGGAAAATGAGTTTAAACTAAAAACTATACAAAACACTGTTAGAAATTCACTCAATATATGTTACTGTGACGTAGGCTGACATATAATCAGTGGTTTTAAACTTTTGCTCGATACAGGTGACGACTTTTAAGAGTCCCTTTTAGTGATTACCTGGTTTGATTATATTTGTACAATTAAACGGCTCATCTGCCCCCAGAATCCGGTATTATTTTACTTTAAGGCCCGTCTCATGTTCGTATATAACGAAATATTTTATTGTAGATTTCGGTGTACTAAAAACGAATCTGCAAACCGTTTCGGTGGCAAAAAGAAAGTTTTCATGATATGAAGAAATTACTTTTTCGAAAAGTGGGTGATCACTTTCAATGTAAATTTAACTTAGAATGAGCACCCACGTTCTGGCCACCTGAGAGAGGGGCATTTTTATGTGTGTTTCTTGGCTAAATAGTTTTTGTTTGGTAGTAAACCCTGAACTCTGGGACCATTTTCCATTTCACAGCCGTAGCACACCGAATCTACAAAAAAAAAATTGTTTGTTATATACGAACGTGAGACGCACGGCCCTTTATGGAAAATTTTATCAAAAATCCGGGAGAAAATAGTTTTCAATAAAAACAAATGAATTCGATAGAAAAAAATGGATGCTATTTTTTTTAATTTTTCTGTGTGTTTTTTGGCTAAAAACTTTTTTTGTTTGATTTCTTTTGCATGGTAATAACCCCTGAACTCTGGGACTATTTTCCATTTCACAAACGTAGCCTTTGTTTACGCTACACGCGAGCATAAACGAAGGCTGTTTAATATGCACTCGCGTACCAAACTGCCTTGTCAAAAAAACCTTTAAATGTTTAGTAACTTTTTTTCTTTTATTATTCTTAAGAAAAACGTGCACCACACATTGACGACGGGCCTTAATGGAAAATTGTATCAAAATTCCGAGATGCTATTTTTTTTTCAATAACATAAGAAATTAAGAATTAGACAAATTTATTTTAGGTAGGCTTCGCCAGGAAAGCTTTTAAAAATAAAAAAAATTAAGATAAACATATGGTGCTAGTGCACTTACCGATCCGCGCTATTTTGTAAATCGTATTTCCAAGTTTAATTAAAGTTTTATGATATGTTTTTTTATTCAATTGTAAGGTTAATGTACAACAAATATATATATATATAATTTAGGAAATAGGGATTTTTTTTGTTTTCCCCCCCCCATCTATTAATTAGATAGTTAAATGTTGTAATTCGAAAGTCGGCAACGTGTGGTGCACGTGAAAGGCTCATTTCTACCGGAAATGAAATGGCGGACAGTCTCACAGTTACGAAAAATATTTTTATTTTATTTAATATATTTTTATAATTTGCGATCTTAACGATCTCAATTTATTTTAATAACATGCAAACATTCCTTGACTTTACACATAAATTTTCTGAAAATTTCAATTAAATTGATATTGTGGAAATATATATATATAATATTATTAAACATGGATTATTTATATATATACACATATATACATACATATATACATATATACATATATATATTATATATATATACATATATATATATTATATATATACATATATACATATATATATATTATATATACATATATAAATATATATTATATATATACATATATTAATATATATTATATATATACATATATAAATATATATTATATATATACATATATTAATATATATTATATATATACATATATAAATATATATTATATATATACATATATAAATATATATTATATATATACATATATAAATATATATTATATACACATATATATATATATAAATATATATTATATATATACATATATATATATTATATATATACATATATATATTATATACATATATACATATATATATATTATATATATAATATTCTTAAACATAGATTATATATATGGCATATTTATATACATTATATATATTGTATATATATACGTGTATATATAGTATATATATATATAAATATATATATATATATATATATATATATATATATATACGTGTGTAAGTGTGTAAGTGACCTGTCTCTGTGGAAAATAATCTCTAACAAACTATTTTGTCAGTTTTGAATCTACAGATTTTAAACTTAATATATAAGCATAGTAGACGTGTGACACAAATTCGATTTGGTTTTTAGCCAACCCTCGTAATTTCATGACTTAACTTACTCTCGTTTTTCGTTTGTATATTTATCCAACCCTCGTCTTTCTATCTCTTTCTTTCTCTCTCTCTCTCTATTTCTCTCTCTCTTTCTTTGTAAAAGATAGAAAAGAATAAAATGTTATAGATCGTCTATTATAAACTAAACGGACTAACAACAAAGTAGAAATATTATAAGAGAGAAAGGTACAAAATGTAGACGAAGAAAGAGAGAAACGGGAAATATAAAAAGCAGAAACTAATTTACGGATTTTATTAAGTTATTTTATATTCAACTGGCTTGACAAAGTCGCAATTTCTTGGTTCAAACAATCTGATCGGAGGAAAACGAGTCACCTAACTGTTAACGTTGTTCTTGACTCTCCCTATATGTTTGTCTCTTTCTCTCTCTCTCTCTCTCTCTATATATATATATATATATATATATATATATCCCTCTCTTATTCTCTATCTATCTATCTATCAATCTACCTCCCTTTCTTTCTTTCTCTCTCTCTCTCTCTCTCTCTCTCTCTCTCTCTCTCTCTCTCTTTATATGTGTGTGTTAGGCATTTGAGGTTTTACTACTAAATGAACATCTACATGAGCCGGTTCAAAGAAAATGGAAGGGCGTATGATATGTCGGCCAGGAAAGCTGTGTGCGTTGAGGCTAAAGCATCACTTATCATAAGAGACAAAAAGCAAAGAAAATTACAAAGAAACTTTGAGACTGTTCTTGTAATTAACTTTTTTCTCTAACAATCGAGGAATGTTTTTGAATATTTCCCATTTGTGTGGCGACATACAACGCCATCTGGCGGTCTTTAATTAAGAAAAGGGGAAATAATTAGGTAAGAAAAAATAACATTGACATGCGCTTGTTTGCATGCAACTAAAAGAAGATCGACTTCCCTTTTTCTCGTTCTTCTCGTTCTCACATCATTTTTGTGTCAGTCATCGCGATGGCTGTCTCTTTCCCCAGTCTTCTTTATTTCGTTTTCAAACTGTTTCACTTCTGTTTCGACTCTTTCCATCTATTACTTTAATTTCTTCTTTTCTTAATTTCGTACTTCCGGATTCCGTTTTGCATTAAAGGTTGTACTCCGACTGATTCATCAATTCTTGTTAGTTTCTCTCTTCTGCATTTCAAACGAACAATACTAATATGAACTGTTCTTATATCTCATCTATAATGCAATATCTTGCCATACAGGCCAGTGAACACGTTTATGGTTCATAACATTAACATATCATTGAAGCCTTGACAATCAAAACATAGTGTTAGGATAAAACTGTTTGAGAGAAAAAAAAAAACAATTCAAGAGAATATGTAGATTTTTGTATGGAATTAAATTTTTATTACTCGATCTAAAATTATCACTTAAGCGTTGAACTGTTTTATTTCATGACGTAAATAAATTAGGCAAAATTAGAAACGAAGATTTTTCTTAAATTTTGTTCTCTTTCTCCTAACATATAATAATGAACAATAACTAAATATTTAACTATGCGAATATCTTTCATTCTTAGCCAATCTGCCATGTTGTCATAACTGTTCAAACCGATCGCATGATTCGAACTCCGGAACATGAGTCACTTTTGACTAAATTCCGAGCGATCTAACCTTTGAGGTCAATAGAAACTGTTACGCGTAGAGAAATAAATATTGTCCATTTGTCCATGTCAAATTAACTGCACAACAATAGTCAACCGTCTTAAGAGTGTATATATATATATATATATATATATATATATATATATATATATATATATATATATATATATACTCTTAAGACGGTGGACTATTGTTGACTATATATATATATATATATATATATATAGGGAGAGAAAGAGAGAGACAGACAGACAGACAGACAGACAGACAGACAGTAGACTACCCGTGATCCCTTGGCTCAGTATATGTTATAGAATGGAATAATGAGTATACAGAATTAATGCATAAACTCGCAAAATTGAATACTCGTGCGCGCGAAAACAAACATAGCGCACAGTGCAAACAATACGGAATATATTGAACAATAAGGGTCTTAGCATCGTTGCTTAGATTAAATTAAAAAAGATTATATAAGAAAGGGTGTATTCCTTTGGAAAAAAAAGAAATTGAAAAAAGACGAAAAGAAAAATAAATACAAGGAGGGAGTGTACTTGGAACATAGCCAGCCTAGTGTTTTTTGTGTGTTAACAGCTTTAAAGGTATCGGGAAATAATAATTAATTTAGTAATATTTAACGGTGGGAAGTTTTCAAAACAAATATTTTTAAAAATCCCTCTGCACACACACATTTAAGTCTTACTATGTTTTTTTTAAATGTTTGAAAGTTCCTTATTTTTACTCCCCCCCCCGCCACCAAATTTGAACAAAATACAAGCGATTACATGACTCGTTACCGCTACGTGGCATAGAATTGGGTACCTATTTTACGTTAAATTTATATAGGAAAGTGATCTCCACTGGAAATTATTAAATTCTTATTTTTTTAAATTATTTTTTGTCAAATTATATCGAAAGGTCGTGGAAACGTATTAGCCCAAAAAGTAGATGTTTCTTTCTTTTTAGGAGGTACAATATGCTGCGTTATGCTGGGTAAAATATGCTGCGTTATGCTGGGTCAAAAATACCAAATATTTTTTATTAAATGTGTAAACTGATCAAGTAGTTTTTTGTTCAGTCATGACGACACAAAAATGTTTTAAAAATGTAAAAACATTATAAAAACATATTTGTTTCGGTTTTTTTTTCAAACGATTCCAACTTGCAATGAAAATACAGTTGAAATAATTATTTAATTGGAATTCATTGAGATGAGTATTATTTATTAATTTCATTAATTGCGAACTATTATCCTCATCTTTTCTTAGTTGTTTCACGGCGTTTCGGATAACTATTCATCTGGCCTTCGTCAGGTGGTAACCACGACGGATAGAAACTCTGAATCTCCTGACTGCAATTATTGCAATTACTGCCTTCCGTAGTTGTTGTCTCCCCACGTTTTGGACAATTAAACTTCTGACCGGCTTTTGGGTAGAATTGAAACCGCTATCTTCAGACAATTTTCAACGTCTTTATCAACTGCGTCAAGGGCCGCCGAAGGTGTTTATACATTGTCCAAAAGAGATTCGGAAGCTTGTGAAATTGCTGATAAGCTGTTGGGATATCACTTGTTTGGAGCTTCTACGGCTGTCATGTGGGTTGGTGCTAAGATATGAAACCCGCAGAGTTTTGCCACAAGAAGAATTGGACCAATACAATACAGATTTGTATTATGGCAATATAGTTGAAACATCGTACCCAAATAGCAATGAATTCTATAGAAAATAAAAGATTGAACTATGTTGCAAGAAACTATGAAAAAAGCAATGAATTCTTCCACAAGTGAAGATGAGCAAATTTTATTGAAACTTGGAAATAATCATGGCTTTTTAATAAAAGTGAAAGAAAAGGCCATAAAAATGCAAAATTATCTAATTATAACAATACATTTTGTAAAAAATGCTTATTTAGTAAATTGAGTTTAATTAAGTTCAATTTTAAAAGACAAAGAAACGAGTGAAATAAGAATTTTTTGCATCATTGCATTAAATTATAAAATTCGCCAAACTAAAAACGACAACGACAAAATCCAAAATAAGCAAATTATTAACTTTTCATTATAAAAATTTATTTATATGCTTCAGACATAGTTTATGCATAATTTATTTTAATGAATAAAATATGTTATCTTATCAATATTATTAAAATAAAACAATCGTTGTTTTATGACAAAATTTAATAAATTGCTGATTCTGGATTTTTTAAATGTTTTTTTTTTCTTTTGCCAATCAAAATTAATATTATAATCATATTTTTATAATGACTAAATTTATTGATAATTTTCTGATTTAGGATTTTTCTTGCGATTTAAATTTTTTCTTCTCATGTTTTATATGCAATTCATTTTATTTCTTCTATCAAAAATTATAATCAATATAATAATCGTTTTTTATAATGAGAAAATTTATAAATATTTAACATCTTAAAAAGGGCAACAAAATGGCAATTACATTTTTGTTAATGTATAAGGCACATCTCATTGAGTGTAAATAAAGTTTTTTTTGTTTTAAATTCTACTTTTTTATAGTTTAATATTAATAAATAGTTTTCGGTAAAATAATTTTCCGGATAAACCTTTTGTTGGATATTTTCCTGTTGAGGCAGAAATCTTTTTTTTCCAAGAAATAATTTATACTTGCGTAATATTTGCGTAAAAATATCATATTTGTTTTATATATATTTATGTATGCGTATGTATATTTATTTAAAGATTTTCGCTACTAAACTCCTCTGTCAATTTTTGATCTACAGACTTGAAATATATAGGGTATTCGAATCTATGCGAAACTTTACATTGGGTTTATAGCCGGGTAAAATTAGTGTAAAAGTGTGAGAATTAAAAAAATGGAATTTGCCAGGTGAAGGTCAAACGACAGCATTACGAATATGAATGTGTAAGGAAATAGCTCTGAGTTCATGTTTTAATTTTTAGCCTTGCAGCAACATGTTTTCATAACTCAGGCATTGATGTCAAACAAAAAGTAAATCACAAGCTTAACGTTTGTTTTTGATTCTCGATGGTTACACACGAATTATTTCAAATAAAACTTTTTAAATCATTGCTATATATTGGGTACTAAATAATAAAGTAATAAATATGAAACTGCATTAATCAAAATATGATATTTAAGCGTATTTTACGACCGGGCGATGCTGGGTGGCCTGCTAGTATATATATATATATATATATATATATATATATATATATATATATATATATATATATATATATATAATTCACTTCGAAACGATGATTAAAGTAGGTAGATTGTTTCTTTGTAAACTTTACGAGTTAAGGAGTGTGTTTCCTTATTGTTTTAGTAAACGAGATACAAATTATATATTATTTTTAAAATATAATATGAACCGAATCTGTCTATTCGAACGACAATAATTTGTAAACGCATAAAATAATAAACTTCCCATTACGAATTATGACGTATTCTAAGTTACACAATAATGTGAGCACCTTTTTTTGTTGGGAAACTTTAGGGAGTCCTCGAAAAGGAACACTCTTTCTCCTTACTCAGCCAAAAAATACGAAACAAAAAAAATATATTTATGTCATACTTATAGTTGTCTGAGAATATATATATATATATATATATATATATATATATATATATATATATATATATATATATATATATATATATATATATATATATACTACCATGTTGCCCGGCCTTTCAGGGTCGTAAGAAACGCTTACATATTTTAGTATAATTAATGCAGATTACGTATTTATTATTATATAGACAATTCTTCATCGATTATTATAGTAAACCTAATATATGGTAGATAGATTAAAACTATATATATATATATATATATATATATATTTACATTTTCACCCCAAACAAGGCAAATTGCCACTTTGGTGTAGGGGGCTACTATCAGGGGCAACAACTACTGGAGTACTATGTAGGGATTTGGGCAGCAAGATGTCGGTTCACGTTGCACTTGAACTTCTGCACGTCAGTACTGTTGGGGAAGCAGGGACCTGGAATGGAATTCCAGAGTCTAGCGGTTCTGGGGAAGAAACTATTGGAGTAAAAAGATCTTTTACATCTAGGGATCTCTACAGTGTGGGGGGGATTTAGCAGCCTGTCGGGTTTGTCGAGGGTGTTCACGTCGTGGGGGCACAAGTGCTTGCAGTTCGTCAGAGCATTCACCACTAAAATACTTGTAGAAAAGGCAGAGGGATTCAACATTTCGTCGATGGGACAGAGGCTGAAGCTTAGATGCCAGTTCAAGGCCTATCAGGTTTGCGACTTTCTTTTGAACCTTGTCAAGGAGCGAGAGACTAGTAGCAGATGCACCAGCCCAGATGTGACAGCAATACTCCATACATGAGCGAATGTTGGCCTTATAGAGGTACAGGATACTTTCAGGTGTTAGTAGTTTTCTAGCACGGTAGAGAGAGCCCACCTTTCTTGCAGCGGCCCTGGCAATGCCTTCAATGTAATTGTTCCAACTCATGTTTCCTGTGAATGTTAGGCCAAGGAGTTTGAAAGATGTACTCTCAGATAAAGAGTCGTTGGCCATTGCTATAGGTGGTAGAGAGGGTTTCTTGTAATTATTGAATGAAACTAGTTTAGTCTTAGCAGCATTGAACGCGACCAACCACTTTTGTCCCCATTCCACCACAGATTGGAGGTCTTTGTGTGTGTGTGTATTGATATTCACATTAAAACCCCTATTTTCTATTCATTTAAAAAGAAAATACTACTTTCTTATATATGGGTTGTTGAATTGCATTCACTAGCAAAAGATCTAGCCTATTTGTATATTCTTTTAAACATTCATTTTAATTAATTCCCTATTAGTTACTTCGGTTTTCTTATGTTAACTATTACGTGTTATTATATTCATACAGATATTCTCCATAATTTATATTTGCGTAAAAGTTTATAGTAAGCACAAAACTGTTTCCATATATATTTATGTATACGTATATATATTTGTTTAACAAATTTTGCCGACCAAACTCCTCCTAGAGTTTTTGGTCTACAGACATGAAACTTCATATTTAAGGTATTTGAATCCATGCAGGAAAAATCGGTGCAAAAGTGTGAAAATTAAAAACAAAAAAGAAATTTTCTTGGTGAAGGTCGAACGCCGGGATTACAATGCATAATGTAGTAGCTTGGTTCATGTTTTAATTTTTAGCCTTGCATTATAAATGTCTTCATAGCCCGGTCATTGACGACAGGGACAAATTAAATCGTGAGCTGAAAGTTTGGTTTCGATTCTCGGTGGTTTCAATCATTACTACGTATTGCGTCCAATCTATCTATATATCTATAAAAATGAAAGTGTCTGTCTGTCTGGGTACATTTCCCTACACAATAACTCTGTCAATTCTAAGTCTACAGACCAAAATTTGATATACAGGGTAGTGAGATTTGGGAAAATCTTTGTAATCGATTTTCGGTCAGAAATTTGGCTGTTAAGGTGTAAAAGTTTAACAACTTGACCTTTGAGAACTCTACCAAAAAGTGGCTAAAAACATTAATTTCTTCACCCTAAACAGGGGAATTTTCTACAAGCAGGGGTTACTTTTTTGCCGATATTTTCGAAAGTCATGCCCTCTTTTCGATTGTCTGGCCTTAATTTAAACCTACGTCACTTCTGCTTTGGCGGTGGTCGTAACAAAAAAGACGTGACGTTTTTTTTTTCACGTTCTTTTCCTCCTTCGCGGTACGCGGGCGAGGCTGACTTCTTAGAACAACTTATATATTTTTATTTTGGACGACACACATATCCAAAGACACGGGCAACGCCAGACGCCTATGCTAGTGTATATATATATATATATATATATATATATATATATATATATATCATAAAGTATGTTACAAAACACTTTGAAATGAGTTAAAAAAACTCATTTCAAAGTGTTTTGTAACATATTTTATTAACTGTTTGCTCATATTATAAGCTCTATTTCCAATTTGGTTTTATCGAGCTTTTACATCTGGCTGAGATAATTTTATAAATATTAATTCTTTAGTATTTATAATATACATTAATTTTACCATCTTGGATCATTTTGGTAAATTTCATTGTAATTTTTATTATATATATATATATATATATATATATATATATACATACATACTAGCAGTTCAGTCCAGTTTTGTTCGAGCCCTATGTATGTTCACAACTTTGTGAGCATATATATAAATATATAAATATATATATACAAATATATATATGCATATATATATGCATGTATAAAATTGTGCATATATATGCATATATATATGCATATATATAACTACTTCATTTACTCACATAAAATTAATATACGAAAGTATAGATTTATGCTAAACTTTAAGTATTTACTTCAAAAGTGCTCAATACGCAGGTAGAGCTAGTTAGTTCTTTATTAAATATATATGGTGATTAAGCTACACTGAATATTCTGCGTTTCATCCACTATAGGATTCGTCAGGCTTATGCGCGAATTCTGTGGTTGTTTCTTGTTTTTATATATGTTGAATATACATAAACGATCACACATATATGTATATATATATGTGTATGTATATGTGCATGTAAGTGTGTACACATATGTATATTTATATATATATAAGAAAAAGGAAAACGTCTACCTTAAACCACTAACATAGTCCTAAAACAGATCCTTTGTTCGATAAAATGCATGCCCATTGGCTGATAGGAAGGGGCGCGGTGGATACTAGAAAGCTGAGTGGTTAACTAAAAATCCTCAACATATATAAAAACAAGAAACAACCACAGAATTCGCGCATAAGCCTGACGAATCCTATAGTGGAGGAAACGCAGAATATTCAGTGTAGCTTAATCGCCATATATATTTTATAAATTACTATATATATAGTAATTTATAAATATATATATATATAGAGAGAGAGTAATTTATAAAATATATATGGCGATTAAGCTGCACTGAAAATTTCGCGTTTGATCCATTCTAGGATTCTTCAGGCTTATGCGCGAATTTTGTGGTTGTCTGTCCTTTTTACATACGCACCTTCTACTGAGATTTTAGTTAGCCGACCAGCTTTCTAGTATCCACCGCGTACTTTCTATCAGCCAATGAACATGCACTTACAGGACAAAGGCCCATTTGACCTCTGGTTGACCTGTTTCTTTGTGTATGCTCTATTTAGCCTGGATACCTGGTGTCTTGACCTGTTTTAAATCTAGGTTAGTTTTTTTTCTGTTAGTTTATATATACATATATATATATACATATATATACATATATAAATATTTACATATGTATACATATATATATATACATATATATGTGTGATAGTTTATGTATATGCATGTTTATTTTTTTATTTATTTATTTGTTTATTTTCTATTGTTTTTGTTAGTTTTAACGTTATTTTGTATCTCTATCCTAGAGTAAATTTTATCCTGTGAACACAGTTTTTCGCTATTTCTCTCCTACAGTTTAATAGATGTTGGGGTTCTTTAAAGTACAGGATCGCAAATTTTTCATGAAGGCATAATCTACATGGGTCGTCTAGGTCTCTACAGGTGTTTGCTTGTCTTACTATTTTCCATTCGACAACCGGCGGACGTCCGCTTTCCCCGAGTTCCCAGTATTTGCTTGCTAGCGTTGTTTTCATACAGTGTTTCTTTTTAGTTTTGAATATACTTTTGTGGTCATAATATCGAGTTTTGAAATCTAAGGAAGTCATACCTTCCTAATATTTCTTGTTATTCGGGTTTTCTTTCGCAAATATTGTGGCCTGGTAAACTATCCTTTTGGTTAGACATTTATTTTGAAGTGGGCAAAGTCTGCGGTATATACAGTTGCATTTATTTGTCCGTTATTAGTATTTTTATTTTTATTTCTAGTATGGTTGTTGTTGTTGTCCGGAGTTGTTTTTTGATTATTATTATTATTATTATTATTATTATTATTATTATTATTTCTGGTAGTTATATATGTTCCTTTTGTGTTAGTTTTATTTTTACCATGGTATCTACTTTTTATTGTTTCCATTGTTTTTATTTAATATTTTGTTATTATCTGCTGTAATTGTCATCTCTAACTTTTCGCAGCAGATTTTTGTAGTTTTTGCAATGTTTTCTGTGATTAGTTTGTTATATTCTTGTTTATCCATTTTATAAAAGTTTCTAGTTTTATCTGCTTTTACAAATATTTTATTAGAATTGTTTATGTTTCTAACCATTTTGTGTAGTTTCCGTTGGACATTGTTAGGTTGATTGTGGAATTCTAAATTAAGTTTAAAAGTTCATTTTCAAAGTTTATCAAAAGCGATTCTTTTTTGTTTACGTTTTCATTTTTAAGGATGAAATCACCTGGTTTAAAAATATAGAAAAAAAATAAATGTACGTTTATACAGTTCGACATAATAGACTTCTATCCCTCGATATCCGAAGAACTTTTTAACATTGCCCTAGAATTTGCCGAGGCATATACTAATATATCCTCGGAAGGAATTAACATCATTAAAAAATGTAGAAAATCAGTTCTAATAAATAATCATAACCAATGGATAAAAACTAAAATGGCAAATTCGTTTGATTTGGCGATGGGTTCCAGGGATTCTGCAGAGGCATCAGATCTTGTGGGATTATTCATTCTATATACCCTCACAAGCATATTTGATACTACGGATATCGGCCTATATAGAGATGATGGACTAGCTATAGTAAAAGACTTAAGGAAATCATACACAAGGAAATGAAAAAATTAGGCCTAAAAGCAGACGTATCGGCTAACACAAAAATAACAAACTTCCTGGACGTCACGTTAAATTTAGAAAAAACACATATGAACCATACTTAAAAGATAACGCCACTCCAATATACGTAAATCCTAAGTCCAATCACCCACCATCAATTATAAAACAGATTCCTAACTCGATCGCAAGTAGACTCAGCAATAACTCAAGCAGTGAAAATGCATTTAACAGATCAACCAATATCTACGAAACAGCCCTAAAACATAGTGGATACAAAAATATTGATATCAAATATAAGACACCAAACACCAATAACTATAATAAAAGTAAAAATAGAAGAAAATGGAATATAATCAGGTATACTGCCCCATACAATCAAAGATTAAAAACAAAACTTGGCAAGAAATTTCTAAATCTGATCGAAAAACACTTTCTCGCACAAGCCTTTACACAAAATTTTCAATAAAAATACCCTAAAGTTATCCTACAGCTGCTGCGAAAAGTTAAAGATGATAATTAAAGCACATAATAACAAAATATTAAATAAAAACAGTGGAAACAACAAAAAAAAACAATAAAAAGTAGATACCATGGCAAAAATAAAACTACCACAAAAGACATATATATAGCTACCAGAAATATTAATAATGCGAACATAACATAATAATAATAATAATAATAATAATAATAATAATAATAATAATAATAATAATAATAAAACAACAACCACACTGGATATTAAAATATATATAGCGATTAAGCTACACTGAATATTCCGCGTTTCATTCACTCTAAGATTCTTCATGCTTATGCGCGAATTTTGTACTTGTCTGTCGTTTTTATAAACACAGCTTCTATTGAGATTTAAGTTAGTCAATCGGCTTTCTAGTATCAACCGCGCCCTTTCTATCAGCCCATGAACATACACTCACAGGAGATAATACTTTGCATAATCTACTGTTTGCTGTTCCCAATACTTTGTATACTTTATTGTTTGTTGTTCCCAAAACATTGTATTCCCTATTGTTTATTGTTTCCAATTGTTTGTATACTCTATTGTTTGTTGTTGCTAATACTTTGTATTCCCTAGCGTTTGTTGTTCCCAATACTTTCTATACTTTATTGTTTGTTGTTCCCAATACTTTGTATTCCCTATTGTTTTTTTGTTCCCAAAACGTTGTATACTGTATTGTTTGCTGTTTTCAATACATTGTGTACTCTCTTTTTTTGTTGTTCCCCATCTCTTGTTTACCCTATTGTTTGTTGTTCCAATACTTTTTATTCCCTATTGTTTGTTGATCCAATACTTTTTATTCCCTATTTTTGTTGTTCCCAATACTTTGTATTCCCTATCGTTTGGTGTTCCCAATACTTTGTATACTCTATTATTGGTTGTTCCCAATAATTTTATCCCCTATTGTTTGTTGTTCCCAATACTTTGTATTCCCTATTGTTTGTTGTTCCCAATACTTTGTATACTCCATTATTGGTTGTTCCCAATACTTTATATCCCCTATTGTTTGTTGCTCCCAATACTTTGTATTCCTCCTTGTTTGTTTTTACCAATAGTTTGTATACACTATTTTTGTTGTTCCCAATATTTTCTATTCCCTATTGTTTATGGTTCCCAAGACTTTGTATACTCTATGGTTTGTTGTTCCCAATACTTTGTATTCCCTCTTGTTAGTTATTTCCAAGGCTTTGTATTCCCTATTGTTTTTTGTGTTCTTAATAATTTGTATACTCTATTGTTGATTGTGCTCCATACTTTCTATCCCTATTGTTTGTTTTTCCAAATACCTTGTCTACTCTATTGGTTGTTTTCCAGATACTTAGAATTCCCTATTGTTTGTTGTTCCCAATTATTTGTATTCCCTATAAGACTTTGTATTCCTAATACCAATACTTGGAATAATCTATAGTTTGTTGTAACCAATACTTTCTATTGACTTTTCTTTGTTTTACCCAATATTGTGTATTACCTTTTGTTTGTTATTACCAATATTTTATACCCTATTGTTTGTTGTTCCCCATACTGTATTCCCTATTGTGTTTTGATCCCAAAAGTCTGTATTCCCTATTGTTTGCTGTTCCCAATATTTGTATTGACTTTATTTTGTTGTACCCAATACTGTGTATTACTTATTGTTTGTTATTACCAATATTTGTATACTCTATTGTTTGTTGTTCCCAATGATTTGTATTCCCTATTGTGTGTTGTTTCCAATACTTTGTATTTCATATTGTTTGTTGTTCCCAATACTTTGTATTCCCTATTGTTTGCTGTTCCCAATATTTTGTATTCCCTATTGTTTGTTTTTCCCAATACATTCTATTCCCTATTGTTTGTTTTTCCCAATACTTTGTATTCCCTATTGTTTGCTGTTCCAAATATTTTGTATTCCCTATTGTTTGTTGTTCCCAATACATTCTATTCCCTATTGTTTGTTGTTTCGAATACTTTGTATTCCATATTGTTTGTTGTTCCCAATATGTTGTATTCCCTATTGTTTGTTGTTTTCAATATTTTGTATTCCCAATTGTTTGTTGTTCCGAATACTTTGTATTCCGTATTGTTTGCTGTTCTCAATATTTTGTATTCCCTATTTTTTGTTGTTCCCAATATTTTGTATTCCCTATTGTTTGTTGTTCCCAATACTTTGCATTCCCCATTCTGTGTTGTTTCGAATACTTTGTATTCCGTATTGTTTGCTGTTCTCAATATTTTGTATTCCCTATTTTTTGTTGTTCCCAATATTTTGTATTCCCTATTGTTTGTTGTTCTCAATATTTTGTATTACCTATTTTTTGTCTTTCCAAATATTTTGTATTCCCTATTGTTTGTTGTTCCCAATATTTTGTATTCCCTATTGTTTGTTGTTCCAAATGTTTTGTATTCTCTATTTTTTGTTGTTCCCAATATTTTGTATTCCCTATTGTTTGTTGTTCTCCAATACTTTGTATTCCCTATTTTTTGTTGTTCCCACTACTTTTTATTCCTTATTTTTTGTTGTTCCCAATATTTTGTATTCCCTATTGTTTGTTGTTCCCAATACTTTGTATTTACTATTGTTTGTTGTTCTAAATACTTCGTATTCCCTATTGTTTTTTGTTACCAATACTTTGATTCCCTGTTGTGTGTTTCTCCCAATGCTTTGTAATCCCTATTGTTTGTTGTTCCTCCTACTTTGTATGCCCTATTGTTTGTTGTTCCCAATAATTTGTATTCCCTATTTTTTTTCGTTACCAATACTTTGTATTCCGTATTGTTTGTTGTTCCTAATACTTTGTATTCCCTATTGTGTTTTGTTCCCAAAACTTCGTATGCCCTATTATTTGTTGTTTCCAATACATTGTATGCCCTATTGTCTGTTGTTCTCAATACTTTGCATTCCCTATTGTTTGTTGTTCCCAATACTTTGTATTCCCTATTGTTTGTTGTTCCAAATACTTTGTAGTCCCTATTGTGTGTTGTTCCCAATACTTTGTATTCCCTATTGTTTGTTGTTCCCAATACTTTGTATTCCCTATTATATGTTGTTAAATATTCTTTGTATTCCCTATTGTTTGTTATTCACAATAATTTGTATTCCCTATTGTGTGTTCTTCCCAATACTTTGTATTCCCTATTTTTTGTTGTTCCCAATACTTTGTATTCCCTATTATATATTGTTAACAATGCTTTGTATTCCCTATTCTTTGTTGTTCTCAATAATTTGTATTCCCTTTTGTATGTTGTTCCCTATATCTATAATTCCCTATTGTTTTTTGTTCCCAATACTTTGTATTCCTTATTATATGTTTTTAACAATACTTTGTATTCCCTGTTATTTGT
The DNA here is from genome assembly GCF_053919585.1 of Euprymna scolopes. Taxonomy (NCBI): domain Eukaryota; kingdom Metazoa; phylum Mollusca; class Cephalopoda; order Sepiida; family Sepiolidae; genus Euprymna; species Euprymna scolopes. The sequence continues at coordinate 105,791,308 of NC_136500.1, read as the reverse complement.
TGTTCACAATACTTTGTATTCCCTATTCGTTGTTGTTCCCAATATTGTGTATGCCCTATTGTGTGTTGTTCCCAATACTTTGCATTCTGTATTACTTGTTGTTCTCAATACTTTGTATGCCCTATTGTTTGTTGTTTCCATTCCTTTGTTTTTCCTATTGTTTGCTGTTCCCAATACTTTGTATTCCTTCTTTTTTGTTGTTCCCAATATGTTGTATTCCCAATTGTTTGTTGTTTCCAATATTTCGTATTCCCTATTGTATGTTGTTCCCAATATTTTGTATTCCCTATTGTTTGCCGTTCCCAATACTTTGTATTCCTTGTTGTTTGTTGTTCCCAATATCTTGTTTTCCCTATTGCTAATTGTTACCAATATTTTGTATTCCCTATTGTTTGTTGTGTCCAATACTTTGTATTCCCTTTTGTTTGTTTTTCCCAATATTTTGTATGCCCTATTGTTGTCGTTGTCAATACTTTGTATTCCCTTTTGTTTGTTGTTCTCAATACTTTGTATTCCCTATCGTGTGTTTTTCCCAATACTTTGTATTCCCTATTGTTTGTTTTTCCCAATACTTTGTATGCCCTATTGTTTGTTGTTCCCAATACTTTGTATTCCCTATTGTTTATTGTTCCCAATACATTCTATTTCCTATTGTTTGTTGTTCCCAATACTTTGTATTCCCTATTGTTCTTTGTTCTCAATACTTTGTATTCTCTATTGTTTGTTGTTCCCAATACTTTGTACTCCCTATTGTGTGTTGTTCCTATTACTTTGTAATCCCTATTGTTTGTTGTTCTCAATATTTTGTATTCCCTATTGTATGTTGTTCTCAATATTTTGTATCCCCTATTTTTTTGTTGTTCCCAATACTTTGTATTCTCTATTATATGTTGTTCCCAATATTTTGTATTCCCTATTGTTTGTTGTTCCCAATATTTTGTATTCCCTTTTGTTCGTTGTTCCCAATATTTTGTTTTTCCTGTTGTTCGTTGTTCCCAATATTTTGTATTTCCTGTTGTTTTTTTCCCATTACCTTGTATTCCCTGAAGTTTGTTGTTCCCAATACTTTGTATGCCCTATTGTGTTTTATTCCCAATACTTTGTATTCCCTATTGTTTGTTGTTCCAAAACTTTGTATTCTCTATTATATGTTGTTCCCAATATTTCGTATTCCCTATTTTTAGTGTTCCCAATATTTTGTATTCCCTGTTGTGTGTTGTTCCCAATACTTTGTATTCCCTGCTGTTTGTTGTTCGCAATACTTTCTATTTCCTATTGTTTGCTGTTCCCAATATTTTGTAATCCCTATTTTATGTTGTTCCCAATACTTTGTATTCCCTATTGTTTGTTGTTCTCAATACTTTGTATTCCCTATTGTTTTTTGTGCCCAATATTTTGTATTCCCTATTTTTTGCTGTTCCCCATACTTTGTATTTCCTGTTGTTTGTTGTTCCCAATATTTTGCATTCCCTATTGTTAGTTGTTCCCAATATTTTGTATTCGCTATTGTTTGTTGTTCCCAATACTTTGTATTCCCTATTGTTTGTTGTTCCCAATATTCTGTAGTCCTATTGTTTGCTGTTCCGAATATTTTGTATTCCCTATTGTTTATTGTTCCCAATATTTTGTATTCCCTATTTTTTGTTGTTCCCAATATTTTGTATTCCCTATTGCTTGTTGTTCCCAATATTTTGTACTCCCTATTGTTTGTTGTTCCCAATACTTTGTATTCCCTGTTATTTGTTGTTCCCAATATTTTGTATTCCCTATTGTTTGTTGTTCTCAATACTTTGAATTCCCAATTATGTGTTGTTCTCAATACTTTGTATTCCCTATTATATGTTGTTAACAATACTTTGTATTCCCTATTATTTGCTATTCACAATATTTTTTGTCTCCTATTTTATGTTGTTCTCAATATTTTTTATTCCCTATTGTTTATTGTTCCCACTACTTTGTATTCCCTATTGTTTGTTGTTTTCAATATTTTGTATTCCTTATTGTTTGTTGTTTCCAATACATAGTATCTCCTATTGTTTGTTGTTCCCAATACATTGTATTCCCTATTGTTTGTTGTTCCCAATATTTTGTATTCCCTATTGTTTGTTTTCCAAATACTTTGTATTCCCTGTTGTTTGTTGTTCCCAATATGTTGTATGACATATTGTTCGTTGTTTTCAATGCTTATTAATCCCTATTTTTGTTGTTTCCAATACTTCGTATTCCCTATTATATATTGTTAACAATACTTTGTATTCCCTATTGTTTGTTGTTCCCAATATATTGTATTCCCTATTGTTTGTTATTCCCAATACTTTGTATTCCCTATTGTTTGTTGTCCACAATACTTTGTATTCCCTATGCTTTGCTGTTCCCAATCCTTTGTATTCCCTATAATTTGCTGTTCCCAAAATTTTGTATTATCTATTGTTAGTTGTTCTAAATATTTTGTATTTCCTAGTGTTTGTTGTTCCCAATACTTTGTATTCCCTATTGTTTGTTGTTCCCAATCCTTTGTATTCCCTATAATTTGCTGTTCCCAAAATTTTGTATCCCTATTGTTTTTTGTTCTCAATACATTCTATAAACTATTGTTTGTTGTTTCGAATACTTTGTATTCAATATTGTTTGTTGTTCCCAATATTTTGTATTCCCTATTGTTTGTGGTTCCGAATATTTTGTATTCCCTATTGTTTGTTGTTCCGAATACTTTGTATTCCGTATTGTTTGTTGTTCTCTATATTTTGTATTCCCTATTTTTTGTTGTTCCCAATATTTTGTATTCCCTATTGTTTGTTGTTCCCAATACTTTGCAATCCCTTTTATGTGTTTTTTCGAATACTTTGTATTCACTATTGTTTGTTGTTCTCAATATTTTGTATTCCCTATTTTTTGTTGTTCCAAATATTTTGTATTCCCTGTTGTTCGTTGTTCAAAATATTTTGTATTCCTTATTGTTTGTTGTTCCAAATGTTTTGTATTCTCTATTTTTTGTTGTTCCCAATATTTTGTATTCCCTATTGTTTGTTGTTCTCCAATACTTTGTATTCCCTATTTTTTGTTGTTTCCATCACCTTTTATTCCTTATTGTTTGTTGTTCCCAATATTATTGTATTCCCTATTGTTTGTTGTTTCCAATACTTAGTATTCCTTATTGTTTGTTGTTCAAAATACTTTGTATTTCCTATTGTTGGTTGTTCCCAATACTTTGTATTCCCTATTGTTTGTTGGTCCCAATATTTTGTATCTTCTATTGTCTGTTGTTTCAAATATATTGTATTCTCTATTGTTTGTTGTTCCCAATATTTTGTATTCCCTATTGTCTGTTGTGACCAATACTTTGTATTCCATATTGTTTGTTGTGCCTAATATTTTGTATTCCTTATTGTTTGTTGTTCTCAATACTTGTATTTACTATTTTTTGTTGTTCTAAATACTTCGTATTCCCTATTGTTTGTTGTTACCAATACTTTGATTCCCTGCTGTGTGTTTTTCCAAATACTTTGTATTCCCTATTGTTTGTTGTTCCTCCTACTTTGTATGGCCGGTTGTTTGTTGTTCCCAATACTTTGTATTCTCTATTGTTTGTTGTTACCAATACTTTGTATTCCCTATTGTTTGTTCTTCCTAATACTTTATATTCCCTATTGTGTTTTGTTCCAAATACTTCGTATGCCCTATTATTTGTTGTTCCAAATACTTTGTATTCCCTATAATGTGTTGTTCCCAATACTTTGTATGCCCTATTGTTTGTTGTTTCCAATACATTGTATGCCTTATTGTCTGTTGTCTATACTTTGTATTCCCCATTGTTTGTTGTTACCAATACTTTGTATTCCCTATTGTTTGTTGTTCCAAATACTTTGTATGTCCAATTGTTTGTTGTTCGCAATACTTTGTATTCCCTATTGTGTGTTGTTCCCAATACTTTGTATGCCCTATTGTTTGTTGTTTCCAATACATTGCATGCCCTATTGTCTGTTGTTCTCAATACTTTGTATTCCCCATGGTTGTTTGTTCCCAATAGTTTGTATTCCCCATTATTTGTTGTTCCCAATACTTTGTATTTCCTATTGTTTGTTGTTCCAAATACTTTGTATTCCCTATTGTGTGTTGTCCCAATACTTTGTATTTCATATTGTTAGTTGTTTCCAGTACTTTGTATTCCCTATTATATGTTGTTAACAATACTTGGTATTCCCTATTTTTTGTTGTTCCCAATACTTTGTATTCCCTATTGTGTGTTGTTCCCAATACTTTGTATTCCCTATTGTTTGTTGTTCCCAATACTTTGTATTCCCTCTTATATGTTGTTTACAATCCTTTGTATTCCCTATTGTTTGTTATTCCAAATACTTTGTATTCCCTATTGTGTGTTGTTCCCAATACTTTGTATTCCCTATTTTTTGTTGTTCCCAATACTTTGTATTCCCTATTTTTGTTGTTCCCCATGCTTTGTATTTCCTATTCTTTGTTGTTCTCAATACTTTGTATTCCATTATGTATGTTGTTTCCAATATCTTGTATTCCCTATTGTTTTTTATTCCCAATACTTTGTATTCCCTATTATATGTTTTTAACAATACTTTGTATTCCCTGTTATTTGTTGTTCACACTACTTTGTATTCCCAATTGGTTGTTGTTCCCAATATTTTGTATGCCCTATTGTGTGTTGTCCCCAATACTTTGTATTCCGTATTACTTGATGTTCCCAATACTTTATATGCCCTATTGTTTGTTGTTTCCATTTCTTTTTATTTCCTTTTGTTTGTTGTTCCCAATACATTGTATTACTTGTTTTTTGTTGTTCCCAATATGTTGTATTCCCTATTGTTTTTTGTTTCCAATATTTTGTATTCCCTATTGTTTGCTGTTTCCAATACTTTGTATTCCTTGTTTTGTTGTTCCCAATGTCTTGTTTTCCCTATTGCTAATTGTTACTAATATTTTGTATTTCTTATAGTTTGTTTTGTCCAATACTTTGTATTACCTATTGTTTGTTTTTACCAATATTTTTATTCCTATTGTTTGCTATTCCCAATATTTTGTATTCCCTATTGTTTGTTGTTCCCAATATTTTGTACTGCCTATTGTTTGTTGTTCCCAATATATTGTATTCCCTATTGTTTGTTGTTCTCAATGGTTTGTGTTCCCTATTGTTCGTTGTTCCCAAAACTTTGTATTCCCTATGTTTTTTGTGCAAAATACTTTGTATTTCCTATTGTTTGTTGTTTCCAATATTTTGTATTCCCTATTGTTTGTCGTTCTAAATACTTTGTATTCCCTATTGTTTGTTGTTCTCAATACTTTGTATGCCCTATTGTTTGTTGTTCCCAATACTTTGTATTCCATATTGTTTGTTGTTACCAATACTTTGTATTCCCTATTGTTTGTTGTTCCTTATACTTTGTATTCCCTATTGTGTGTTGTTCCCGATACTTTGTATTCATTATTGTTTGTTGTTCTCAATACTTTGTATTCCCTATTGTTTGTTGTTCTCAATACTTTGTATTCCCTATTGTTTGTTGTTCACAATACTTTGTATTCCCTATTGTGTGTTGTTCCAAATACTTTGTAATCCCTGTTGTTTGTTGTTCTAAATACTTTGTATTCCCTATTATATGTTGTTAACAATACTTTGTATTCCCTATTCTTTGTTGTTGACAATAGTTTGTATTCCCTAGTGTATGTTGTTCTCAATATTTTGTATTCCCTATTTTTTGTTGTTCCAAATACTTTGTATTCTCTATTATATGTTGTTCCCAATATTTTGAATTCCCTATTGTTTATTGTTTCCAATATTTTGTATTCCCTATTTTATGTTGTTCCCAATACTTTGTATTGCCTATTGTTGGTTGTTCTCAATACTTTGTATTTCCTATTGTTTTTTGTTACAAATATTTTGTATTCCCTATTTTTTGCTGTTCCCAATACTTTGTATTTCCTGTTGTTTGTTGTTCCCAATATTTTGTATTTTCTATTGTTAGTTGTTTCGAATACTTTGTATTAAATATTGTTTGTTGTTCTCAATATTTTGTATTCCCTATTGTTTGTTGTCTACAATATTTTGTATTCCTATTGTTTGCTGTTCCCAATATGTTGTATTCCCTATTGTTTTTTGTTCACAATATTTTGTATTCCCTATTTTTTGTTGTTCCCAATATTTTGTATTCCCTATTGTTTGTTGTTCCCAATACTTTGTACTCCCGATTGTTTGTTGTTCCTAATACTTTGTATTTCCTGTTATTTGGTGTTCCCAATATTTTTTATTCCCTATTGTTTGTTGTTCTCAATACTTTGAATTCCCTATTGTGTGTTGTTCTCAATACTTCGTATGCCCTATAATATGTTGTTAACAATACTTTGTATTCACTAGTCTTTGCTGTTCACAATACTTTGTATTCACAATTGTATATTGTTCTCAATATTTTGTATTCCCTATTGTTTATTGTTCCCACTACTTTGTATTCCCTATTATAAGTTGTAAAAATACTTTGTAGTCCTTATTGTTAGTTGTTTTCAATATTTTGTATTCCCTATTGTTGGTTGTTTCCAATACTTGTTATTTCCTATTGTTTGTTATTCCCAATAATTTGTATTCCGTATTGTTTGTTGTACCGAATACCTTGTATTCCCTATTGTTTGTTGTTCTCAATATTTTGTATTCCCTATTGTTTGTTTTCCCAATACTTGGTATTCCCTTTTGTTTGTTGTTCCCAATATGTTGTATGACATATTGTATTTTGTTTTGAATACTTTGTAATCCCTATTGTTTGTTGTTCCCAATACTTAGTATTCCCTATTATATATTGTTTACAATACTTTGTATTCCCTATTGTTTGTTGTTCCCAATATATTGTATTCCCTATTGTTTGTTATTCCCAATACTTTGTATTCCCTGTTGTATGTTGTCCCCAATACTTTGTATTCCCTATTGTGTGTTGTTCCCAGTATTTTGTATTCCTTGTTGTCTGCTGTTCCCAATATTTTGTATTCCCTTTTGTTAGTTGCTCTAATTTTTTTGTATTCCCTATTGTTTGTTGTTCCCAATACTTCGTATTCCCTATTGTTTGTTGTTCCCAATACTTTGTATTCCCTATTGTTTTTTGTTCCCAATACTTTTTATTCCCTATTGTTGGTTGTGAACAATACTTTGTATTCCCTATTGTTTATTGTTTTCAATACTTTGTATTCCCTATTGTTTGTTGTTCTCAATACTTTGTATTCCCTATTATTTGTTGTTCCCAATACTTTGTATTCCCTATTGTTTGTTGTGCACAATACTTTTTATTCCCTTTTGTGTGTTTTTCCCAATATTGTGTATTCCCTATTATTTGTTGTTCCCAATACTTTGTATGCCCTATTGTTTTTTGTTCCCAATAGTATGTATTCCATATTGTTTGTTGTTACCAACACTTTGTATTCCCAATTGTTTGTTGTTCCTAATACTTTGTATTCCCTTATGTGTGTTGTTTCCGATACTTTGTAATCCCTATTTTTTGTTGTTCTCAATACTTTGTATTCCCTATTTAGTGTTGTTCCTAATACTTTGTAATCCCTATTGTTTGTTGTTCTCAATACTTTGTATTACCTATTGTCTGTTGTTCTCAATACTTTGTATTTCCTATTGTTTGTTTTTTCCAATATTTTGTATACCCTGTTGTTTGTTGTTCCCAATACTTTGTATTTCCTATTATTTGTTGTTCCCAATACTTTGTATTCTCTATTATATGTTGTTCTCAATATTTTGTATTCCCTTTTTTTTGTTGTTCCCAATATTTTGTATTCTCTATTGTATGTTTTCCCAATACTTTGTATTCCTTTTTGTTTGCTGTTCCCAATACTTTGTATTCCCTGATGTTTGTTGTTCCCAATATGTTGTATTCCCTATTGTTTTTTGTTTCCAATATTTTGTATTCCCTGTTGTTTGTTGTTCCCAAAATTTTGTGTTCCGTATTGTTTGTTGGTCTCAATATTTTGTATTCCTATTTTTGCTGTTCCCAATATTTTGTATTCATATTGTTTGTTGTTCACAATATTTTGTATTCCCTAGTTTTTATTGTTCCCAATATTTTGTACTCCGTATTGTTTGTTGTTCCCAATACTTTGTATTCCCTATTGTGTGTTGTTCCCAATACTTTGTATTCCCTATTGTTTGTTGTTCTTAATACTTTGTATTCCCTATTGTTTGTTGTTCTTAATACTTCGTATTTCCTATTGTTTGTTGTTCCCAATACTTTGTATTCCCTATTTTTCTGTTCTTCTCAATATCTGGTATCCCTTATTGTTAGTTGTTCTCAATATTTTGTATTCCCTAATGTTGGTTTTTCTAATACTTTGTATTTCCTATTGTGTGTTGTTCCCGATATTTGTATGCCCTATTGTTTGTTGTTCTCAATACTTTGTAGTCCCTGTTTTGTGTTGTTCACAATACTTTGTATTCCCTATTGTGTGTTGTTCCTAATACTTTAATTCCCTATTGTTAGTAGTTCTCAATACTTTGTATTCCCTATTATATGTTGTTAACAATACTTTGTATTCCCTATGCTTTGTTGTTCGCAATATTTTCTATTCCCTATTGTATGTTGTTCTCAATATTTTGTATTCCCTATTTTTTGTTGTTCCCAATACTTTGTATTCTCTATTATATATTTTGTTCCCAATATTTTGTATTCCTTATTGTTGAGTTTTCCCAATATTTTGTATTCCCTGTTGTTCATTGTTCCCAATATTTTTTATTCCCCGTTGTTTGTTGTTTCCAATACTTTGTATTTCCTGTTGTTTGTTGTTCCCAATATTTTGTATTCCCTGTTGTTTGTTGTTTTCAATACTTTGTATTCCCTATTGTTTTTTGCTCCCAATACTTTTTATTCCCTATTGTTTGTTGTTTTCAATACTTTGTATTCCCTGTTGTTTGTTGTTCCCAATACTTTGTATTCCGTATTGTTTGTTGTTCCCAATACTTTCTTGTATTACATATTGCTTGTTGTTACCAACACTTTGTATTTCTAAATGTTTGTGTTCCTCCTTTCTTTTTTTCCCAATACTTTGTATTCTTGGTTATTTGTTGTTACCAATACTGTGTATACTCAATTATTTGTTGTTCCTAATACGTTTTATACCCTATTGTTTGTTGTTCCAATACTTTATATTCACTATTGTTCGTTGTTCCGAACATTCTGTGTACACTAATGTTTGTTGTTTCCAAAACTTTGTATATTCTAATCGTTGTTGTTCCCAATTCTTTGTATTCCCTATTGTGTGGTGTTCCCAAGATTTGTATTCCCTATTGTTGATTGTTCCCAATACGTTTTATTCCCTATTCTTTGTCGTTCCCAATACGTTGGATTCCCTATTTTTTGTTGTTCCGAATTGTTTGAGTTCCCTATTGTTTGTTGTCTCGAATACTTTGTATAATGTATTGTTGTTTGTTCCCAATACTTTGTATTCCCTATTGTTTGTTTTTCCCAATATTTTGTATACTCTATTGTTTGTTGTTCCCAATAATTTGTATACTGTATTTTTTATTGTTCCTAATACTTCGTATTCCCTATAGATTGTGGTTCCCAATACTTTGTATTCCCTATTTTTTGTTGTTTCCAATAATTTCTATACTCTGTTGTTTTTTGTTCCCAATACTTTGTATTACTTATTGTTTGTTGTTTTTAATATTTTGTATTCCCTATTTTTTGTTGTTCCCATTACTTTGTATTCCTTATAGTTTGTGGTTTCCAATACTTTCTATTCCCTATTTTTTGTTGTTCCCAATACTTTGTATACTCTATTGTTTGTTGTTCCCAATACTTTGTATTCCCTATAGTTTGCTGTTCTCAATACTTTGTTTTCCCTATTGTTTGTTGTTACCATTACTGTGTATTCCCTGTTGTTTGTTGTTCCCAATACTTTGTATTCCCTATTGTTTGCTGTTCCCAATACTTTGTATTCCCTATTGTTTGTTGTTCCCAATACTTTGTATTCCCTATTGTTTTTTGTTCCCAATACTTTGTATTCTTTGTTGTTTGCTGTTCTCAATACTTTGTATTCCCTTTTTTTGTTTTTCCCATTACTTTGTATTCTCTTTTTTGGGTTGTTCCCAATATTTTGTATTCCCTATTTTTTGTTGTTCCCAATACTTTGTATTCCCTATTGTTTGTTGTTCCCATTACTTTGTATTCCCTATTGTTTGTTGTTCTCAATACTTTGTATTCCCTATTTTTTTTCGTTCCCAATATTCTGTATTCCCTATTTTTTGTTGTTCCCAATACTTTGTAATCCCTATTGTTTGTTTTTCCCATTACTTTGTATTCCCTATTGTTTTTTACCAATACTTGTTATTTCCTATTGTTTGTTGTTCCCAATATTTTGTATTCTCTATTTTTGTTGTTCCCAATGCTTTTTATTCCCTATTGATTGTTTTTATGAGACTTTTTATACTCTATTGTTTGTTTTTTATCAATAATTTGTATACTCTACTGTATGTCAGACACTTATTCGTCAAAGACAGTTGGTTTGTTTCTGCATTTTTATAAGTTAGTCCTTTTTTGACTGTTCTCAGTGGTCTTATTACAGTTGGTTAAGGTTACCCTGCTGTGGTTGATGTTGTTATGGGTAATAAACAGTTATAATTATGTTTTCTTCTAATCAGTTATTATAATGCATGTTATTAGAGCATCAATAATGTCTTTAACAGAGTTTTTTTAAAGATTTTATCAAGTGAAATGAATAATCTCCACGCAGTTTGAGAGTCTGTTATAGAGCATTGAGTAACGAATTCTGCTTTGCGTATTTGTTAATATATAAATATATGTTGTTATTGAAATTTTGTGTATTAGGTTAGGAAGTCATATCAGGAAATATTATGTTTTTATGTTTTTCTCTATTTATTTGTTGATGCCAGTGTTTGTAACGTTGAGCTATCGTGTTGTTTTGTTTTTGTATTTTAAAATTGGATGTGTTGAATAAACTAATTAGACCCTCGCCTTTTTATCTCCCCGACATTTAGGTTTGTTGACTAGTGCTGATAGTTTGTTTATTGTCAAATTCCTACTAGCGTGCATGCCTCATTAGCAAACCAGTAGAACACAAAATATTCTGTAATTTAAGCTATATAAGTATCAATAAACATCTTTTCTGCCAAAGGAATCTAGAAGAAATTAAATGAATAACACAAATACACGAACACATAGAAACATAACATTAAAAGATTACACAATAAATATGTAACATATCATTAAAGTATAAGATACTAATAACAATAAACAAAAAAGATAATAAATGGAGAAAAAACAACACACATTTTCATTTTAAAAACGTTATAAACACAAAAAGAAAGTATTTGTATAAAAATATAAAGCACTTTCCTCTTACAATCATCGAATGAGTTTTGTTCAACCGATAATTAACTTACAAAAACACATGAAGATTATTTCGCTTTGTCTATAAACCTACAGAATCATGAAACTAGAAAAGACAACTATAGAATCATATAGAAAATCAACAATCCATGAGATTAAAAAGAAAAAAATGAAATCGATAAATAATAAGCAATGACATTGATCTAAAATAAAAAAGAAATAAAATGAGAAGTTTTAATAACCATATATTATTAGCTTGAATAAACAAATCGGTATAAATAGAATATAATATGCGCTGGGTGACAATCTAAGGTTATTCTGTTTGAAGTGAACATCCTAGTTTTCGTTTTAAGAAATAGACATGCACACAAGCGTGTTGCTTTTTATTACTACTTTTATGGCTATTTCTACTGTCTTTTCAGATTGGTTACTGCCAGTAGATGTTATTATTTGGTCTCAATCAAAGGGATCTCCCTTTATTAGCGAGGTTTAAAATAAAATTGCATGATAAAATACAATATTTATCATTAGACAAGCTTTTGTTTAATACTCATCAGAAGTGTTTTGAAAGTTCATCAGTATAAATGTAATTAACTAAACTACCTAACAACGAATTTAAATTTACATATCAATTATATATATATATATATATATATATAGTGTCATCCACATACATTAGTGTACAATTATATATATATATATATAGTCATCCACATACATTACTGTTTCGCTGTTTCACAGCTCATCAGTGCAGCTAGACAGGCAACTGCCTCAAGCCAGGATTGAAAGCCGACCCTCTGTACGACAGTCAAGGTTCCTAACCACTACGCTATTGGCGGCGGATGCGTGAGTCATGAGTTTAACGATGTTTTGACATCGTCCGAACTATATATATATATATATATATATATATATACATATATATATATACATATATATATATATACATATATATATATATATATATATATATAAGTGAAAGTATCTGTCTGTCTGTCTGTCTGTGTGTATTTGTGTATCTGTGTGTGTACATTTCCCTACGAAATAACTGTCAATTTTAGTCAAAATTAAAAATATTGACTACTTTTTTTTTTCTCAACATGCATCTCCAAATACCCGGAGTAAGCCGGGCACGCATGCTAGTACGTATATATTTTTGTTTAATCGATCAATATATCTATCTGTCTATCTATCTATCTGTCTATCTGTGTGTCTCTGTGTGTACATTTCCCTACGAAATTACTCTCTCAGTTTTAAGTTTAGAGACTCGAAATTTGATATACAGGGTACTGAGATTTGGGAAAATCGATGTGATCGGTTTTTGGACAGAAATTTGGCGATTAAGAGGTCAAAGTTCAACAATTTGACCTTTGAGAAATCTACCAAACTCCTCCGAAAATTTGTGGTCTAAACACTTGAAATTTTAGACATAGGTTTCTTGGACATGGATCTAACTTAATAACTTGATTTAGCCCAAAACAATAAATGTTAAGGGGTCATTACAGGCGTTAAGTTAAAAAAAATTGACCGCTTTTAAAATAGTCAACCACCTCAGCAGGAATAATCTTCTTAGTGACACACAATATGGTTTCCGCTCTGCAAGATCTACCGCAGATGTGCTGACGGTTATAACTCACAGGATTAGTGAATCTCTTGACAAAGGCTTCCTTTCTAGGGCAATTGCTCTTGACATATCAAAGGCCTTCGACAAGGTATGGCATAAGGGTCTACTTCACAAGATTTCTAGCTACGGTATTACTGGAAATGTTTTCTCAATCATTAAATCATTTCTCTCCGATAGGCTCATAAGAGTAGTGGTAGATGGACAAAAATTGGAGGCCTGCAATATAAATGCTGGGGTCCCTCAGGGGTCAATCCTGGGCCCAACTCTCTTCCTGATCTACATCAATGATCTCCCTAAACACATACTTAAATCATTCGTTGACATCTATGCTGATGATACGACCATCTACGGCAACACATCAAAGGCTGTAAATGACAAAGTTCTCTCTGATTCTCTCTCCTCTGATCTCGAGCGCGTGGTTCAGTGGGGGAAGATGTAGCTGGTTACCTTTAATGCATCCAAAACCAAACTCCTATCCTTACATCATCAACGCTCTGATCCCCAGCTGGCATCAATTGTGATGGATGGCTCTCGTCTGGGTGAGGCCCCGTGTTTTGACAAGCTTCTGGGTTTGACCTTTACTCCTGATCTGAAATGGAACACGTACATCAAGTCTGTTGCCAATGTCGCTGGAAAGATGGTGGGATCCTTCTACCGCTCCAGAAGATATCTCACTACTGATGCAATTCTCTATCTATATAAAAGCCAAGTACGTCCAAGGATGGAATACTGTTGCCATATCTGGGCAGGAGCTGCAAAAAACAGCCTCTCCTGCCTTGACAGAGTAAAAATAGACTTCGTAGCTTAGTAGGGGATGCCCTTTTCTCTACCCTGCAACCTCTCTCCCACAGAAGAGACTTGCGAGCCTATCCTTGTTTTATCGTTATTTCCATGGCAGGTGCTCGTCTGAACTTCAATCTCTGGTCCCCCCATGCCAATCTTTCACGAAAAACACCCGTCTAGCTGAATCCACTGTGAAAAATTTCCCCCACTCTATATCTGTGCCTAAATCAAAACGCGGATTCCATGAACAAAGCTTCTTTCTTAGAACTGCACGCCTGTGGAACTCTGTTCTGTCCGCCTGCTTCCCACCGGACTATAACTTGGATGTCTTCAAGTACAACGTTAACAAATTCCTAATGAACCGCCCCCTTAAGTAAACACTTCATCAAATCTCCACACTAACCTAATGTACTTACAATACCCCTTATCCCTGAGTGGCTTTCGGGCCTTGATAAGTGGTGATCACTGTGTAAAAAAAAAGTTTTAAAAAATAAAGAAAACCATCACTCTTGATTGATACCACAGAAAATAGCTGCCATAATCGAAGAATAGAAAAATGAAAGAAGGCGAACACTAATAATAGTGTGCAACGAAGACTATGAAAGGTTTATTGCCAACCAAAGTAAAAACGAATGATTTGCTGCCAGCGAAAAAATAAATAGCAAATGGCAAGATGAGTATGAGTTTTTCTACCAAACTGGAAAAAAATTAGAAGAAATTGGAATCAAAGGGAAGAGTGTGACTTTACAGCTCACGGCAATGATAGAAGCAACTAAAATCGTTAGAAAAATTAATCCCCAAACAAACAAATACGTGTGCAAAACCATGTGCACGAAATTAAAATCTAAATAAACAGATTGGTTCTCAAATTTAAAACCGTTTTACAAAGGATTAAAACAAACACCTAAGAAAACAATAAAACAATTTGATATAAAATTGTATTCTTTGCATTCTACAAATCCGAAGAGTTCGAATATACGAATATCGGGTTTTTCTGGAGAATGATTCTATTTATTAGCGAAATGTAATATTTTCTGTGCAACATTCATCGCAAGTTTTCAACACATAGCTATAAGTGAATTGTTGATATATTTCTTTCACTAATGCTATTAATGTGTAAATGATCAGGATAGACCAAATAATTTGTATGACTTGGATTATTCACACTTCTGGTCCTAGAAAAAATCACGAGTTCGACAAGACGAAGCAGAATAGGGACGAAGGTGACATCCGCCAAAACGCTGTGGAAATAACATCAGAGATGATAACATAGTTCGAAACATCTCAATACTATCAAGTTGGTGTAAAAATAATGTGGTTCCTTGACGTTCAACTATGTATATAGAAAACATTATTTTGACACCAATCTAATACAAATCATCCATGCCAATCTAATAAATTCCAAAACATACAGTCAATAGGATTTGAACTTCGCAACAAAATGTGACTAGAAAACAAATTTTAAAGTGTATATTCATTAATTTTAAATAACAAAATATTCGATGTCTTAAATTTAACAGAAATCAACTAATTATTATTAAACTGTTGAATTAACGTTTTGGGTCATCGAACATTTTTTCCGTACATTATGTTGTGGAAACATACACACCCTTATAACCGCTAAGATGGACTTGTCGATTAGTCATATAACCAGCAAGTCTGGACCACTCAATGAGAGCTATTCCGGATGTCGTACAGAGACGACTTCCCACGGACTTGCTTACCTTTTCTGTACCATTAACCCTTGCTTGATATAAATGTTCTTATTCTCACCAAGTCGCCGTGTGTTCCTACTGTTACCCTTTCCGGCTCCACTACGCATTAGAAAAGAATTATTCAAATATTTAAATACAAAACAAAAATAATTGAAATAGACAAATTCTTCCAGTTACTATATAATTTTTTAATTATAATTTCATCATTATTAATATTTTATGCCGAGGTTTTTAAGGTTCCAAGAAATCTAGGAGGCATCATTCCTGTGGCTAACACTTGTTCTTTATATGAGATACACAGATATTCGGACATCATTAAAGTTCTCCTTTATCTCTCAACAACTGTGTTAGTAAAGAAGTTGAGAACATAATTTTACCCAAGAAAACTGACCATTTAAATATGGTATTGTATATCTTTCTTTTTGGTCTTAATAGCCTTACTAGATTCCAGGACGAGAATTCATCAAATCTGGTGAAGTATCCACCTTTGTGCTTTTACTTGAGGTAACATCATTTCGAGAAGGTGCGCCTTTCCTCAAAAATGACAACGTGCGTTGTTTATATCGAGTTCTTATTTTGACGGCTAATACAATATTATCTCTCTATATAATAAAAGAGGCGCAGTTTGTCCCTTCTGTACCAAATAATAATAAGGTTTACAACAACAGATGCCACATACAAATTTCTTATGTCTCGCGTATTAGCCACTATCTTATGTAAATTTATACTTTTCTGGCACATCCACGTGTTCAAATAAAACCATAGATTCCTTCCGAGGAGCTACACCAGCACTATCGCATTAACCCACAGAGGAAGTTGTCCCGATTTTTCCCCTGTTTCACGATACAGGAGGCCAACGTTTTACATTAAATAACGCGATTACTGTACAGCACGGAAGTATTTGCTTCTCTCTCTCCCTCTCTCCTTATTTCTTTCTCTCTCTCTCTCTCTCTCTCTCTCTCTCTCTCTCTCTCTCTCTCTCTCTCTCTCTCTCTCTCTAGATGTGTTTAGAGGTATAGACAGAGACAGATCAGATCGAGAGTTATATCTGTTTTGTTTACATTCGTCCACTGTACCAGAACGAGATATATATATATATATATATATATATATATATATATATATATATATATATATATATAAATCATCATAACAGCAGAGAGAGGGGGAGAGGGAGAGAGAGAGAATCATCGTCCCGGGTTTACCTAATTACATTAGCGCGTTCAGTTATTTGGTTTAACTTGAAAAAAAAAAACACGATGGAATATCGATGCGGTTGTGGTGGAGCAGTCGATATCAGATCCGTGTCGCAACCAACTGGTTGCACGGTCGCACCTTTGTAATGGTTTATTGTTTTTTTTCTGTTTGAAGTTTTAAGATTCAAACAAGGTTTCACTTTGCGATAAATATGCATAACTTTTCGTGTTTTTTTCTCCATTTTCCTCAGTTATTTCTTTTTATCAAATTCAAAGTTTTATTACTTTTTCTCCTTTTTATTTTATTTATTTTTTGTATCGAAATGAAACGATAAACCATTTGTTTTTTGGGTGTTTTATTTTAGTTGTTTTTTATGGGGTATTTTTTATTTTTTTATATTTGTTAATTTTTTGTAATTTTTAAGTGAACTATTTGAAACCAAGTACTGCAGTAATTAAAAAAAAATAATTGATAAATACACGAAAGAAGTTTCGTTATATTTCCTTAGGATAGGATTTCATGTTTTCGTTCTTATATAAATTTCTGCTTCTTAATATAACTTAATGAATTATTTTTAGTCGCAGAGGCTGGTAAGTAACCGACCAACATTACCACACTTTCAACGGCTAAATGCGATTTTTTTTCACCTATCCCCACCCGAGCTTCCTACTGCGTTCCGGTAGCCATTTTTATCATGAGGAGTTAGTGGTGTCTATTTCGAAACCTGTTCGTAACATGAGGAGGTTAGGGGTTGGAACAACAACAACAACAACCATACTTTATTTCTTTTTTAGGGAGAGGAGCACGCTTCCACCGGGCAACGCAGGTTAGCGGGTACTGCTAGTTTTTAATATTTTGTCAGGTTTACTTGAAGAGAAAAGTATTCTCATATAAGGTTGTTCTGACAAATCTCTGTAGAGAGAGACAATAGATACTCAAAGATAGTGTATAGCATGCAGTCAATCCTCTATGAATGGGGATTCAACTTTTGATTAATTTTAATGATCCTTGCTTATCTTTGAAATAAGTCTCAATCGTAAATATTCACTGATTACCAGATTTGTAAAAGAAAGTCTCGCATGTGTGCTTTAAGTTTTATCTTGCGTGTAAAAACAATTATGAAAGAAAAATATGCTTTGAAAAAATATATCTAAATGTCAACAATAATCTTTTGAATGTACCTAAACAATACGTTTAAATAACTTTGAATGCGGGTTTTTCTTCTAAAATATCCCAAATAGTTTGTCCTGTATTCTCTTGCAACATTTTATGCTTATATGAAATCATTAATTCTCCGACAAAATTGCGTTCCTGAAAGATTGTTAATTTTTTTCAAAAATTGTCGTCATTTTTAATTTTATAATAAATTCGAAAATTAATGCCTGGGAAAAGGGTTATTTTTCACCGAATTTATATACCGATACTCTTTTGCTTTTGTTTCATGGACGCCGCTAGATCATCACAATAAGTAAATGTTAAAGCGTTGCATTCAACTAATGAATCGTAATAAGATCTACTTAGACAGAAAATTCGCGCTTCGCACAAAACTCACTATCCAATAACGATATGTTAGATAAATGATTTGATTCTATCGTTATGTGATACGATCTTAATGTTATTTATGTGATTAGCTGTGGCGTAAAACATATGACGTGTATCGAAAAATGTAGTAGCAATTATAAGAGGACGAAAGCATTTTTTTAGTCTAACCATTAAAATGATAAACAATGAAAATGGAACAAATGAGAGAAATCCTTCTGAAAAGAGAAAATTAATTTATTGATTAATTGATTAATGTATTAATTGACTAATGTATTAATTGATTAATGTATTAATTGATTAATGTATTGATTAATGCATTGATTAATGCATTAATTGATTAATGTACAAACATGTTAATGGGAACACATTCAAAGAATGAAATTGCAACAATGATAAAATTAATCATAGTAAAAGAATTGGATGAAAATGAAAGAGTGAAAAATAAAACTAGAAAGTCTTGAGAAATAGAAACGGACAGTAGAAGATGTGACGACAACGACAACGAAGAAGAAGAAGAAGAAGAAGAAGAAGAAGAGGAGGAGGAGGAGGAGGAGGAGGAGAAGAAAGAGGAGGAGGAGGAGGCGAAGAAGAAAAAGAAGAAGAAGAAGAAGAATAGGAGGAGGAAGAAGAAGAATAGGAGGAGGCGAAGAAGAAGAAGAGGAGGAGGATGGAGGAGGCGAAGAAGAAGAAGAAGAAGAAGAAGAAGAAGAAGAAGATAGGTTTGAGAAAACAGAGAATGAGACGAAAATCTGAATTAATGCGCAAACAAAAATAATGATAGCAGATTTGTGCGAAAAAGTAACTGAAGAGAGTTAGAATGCGTAAAAAGCCAAATGTGTGGTCGAAAATAGAAAAATGGCTTCTAGGCTGAACGCTTATGAAGTCTAAATCTTACTGGAGCGAAGATGAAGATGACGTCGACTTTCAGACTGGGGTGAGGAGAACAATAGAATTGGAATAACAAGAGGAAGATGAACAATTACAACAAAAAACAATAAAAAGGACAAGAAGAGGAAGAAGACTTGCTTTCTCACTCTTTCCTTGTTCTTTATTTTCTTTGCTTTAATTTTGTTTCGGAATATTTTTGTTGATGCGTAACCAGAAAAAACTGACTAGCAATGAAAGACAAAGAAAAGAAAACAGGATTTAATAACATATGACAATTTTATCTTTTATATCTATACTTATATATATATATATATATATATATATATATATATATATATAAAGTATAGATATAAAAGTTAAAATTGTCATGTTATTAAATATGACAATTTATTTTATATATATATATATATATATATATATATATATATACGTGACTTTCTTTCTGTGTGTGATGAACGGTTTCTACCAAACTACTTAGTCAATTTTTAGTCTATGGGCTTGAAAGTTGATATATAAGGAATTCGGATCTATGGAACAAATTTAGTATGGTTTTTACCCGGAAAAACAGCTGATAAAGGTCAAAATTGAAAATCAAAACTTTGAAGGTGATGGTTGACTAAATTTAACTTTAATGCATACACAAATATGCATCTAGGCGTTTAACTACAAAACTTTAAAGTTGAAAAAATTGAAATTACTACTATATAAGGGATACAATGTAATAATCAATAGATTATTGATTCAATAACCATATATATGAAATCTGCATAAATTAGAATATCATATTTAAGCGCATGTTACGACAGTGCGACGACAGGCGACTGGCTAGTATATATACATAATACTTCGAAGACAAGTGCAGTAAGTGCGCTCATTTCGACTGACTATTCTGCTCATATCCGAGAGTTTAGACATACATTAATATATTAACAAAAATCTCTTTGCCAAGATGATTCCTTTAGATGGTTTGGTCTCAAAGAACAAATGGCATCAATCTGCGCCGTTTCAAGACCTTCTAAAAGTCTGACTTTTTTTAGACGACGTAGAGTGTATTCAGAATGTATTTTTAATGTGATCTATCTGTATATCTATAAAGTGAAATTGTCTGGCTGTGTATGTGTGTGTGTCTGTATGTGTACATTTTCCCACCAAACTTCTGTAAATTTTCAGTCTACAGACTCGAAATTTGACATAAGGGGTATTGAGATTTGGGAAAATCTTTTTAATCGGTTTTCGGCCATGAAAGTTGGCTGTCAACGATTTGACCTTTTAAAACTCTACCAAACTGCTCCGTCAATTTTAGGTCTTAACTCTTGTTATTTAAGGTGTAAGTTATTTTGATATGGGTCAAACTTTAATTCAATTTGAGCCCAAAACAATAAATATTAAAGGGGAAAAATTAGGGTCAAAGTTTTTTTTTTAATTTCCTTTGCGGTCTCTATCAAATTACAGCAATTTTTAGTCTAAACATTTGACATTTTACGTAAAGTATATTAAGACACGGGGAAAGCTTTTAAATCGGTTTTTGACCGAAGATTTGGCTGCCAAGGAGTTAAAGTTCAAAAGATTTTACCTTCGCGGTCGCTATAAAACTATTCAGCCAATTTTGGGTCTAAACACTTGAAATTTTACATAAAGACATGCAGCAAGCTTTTTAATTAGTTTTGGGGCGAATATTTTGCTGCCAAGAGGTCAAAGATGACAGAGTTTACCTTTGCAGACTCCAAACTTTTCGCCAATTTTGGGTCTAAACATTTGAAATGTAGGTTACCTGGACAAACTTTTAATATATATATAAATATGCACATAAAGTTATAAACAGTACGTAGGGGCCGAGCAAAGCTGGGCTGAACTGCTAGTATGCATTATTAACTAACCATACAGTACTGAACGCTGATTACTCAACCTTTTTTATATTGACCAGTTTCTTGTAAAATTACCAAAGGTATACAATAGTACCTTTGGTGTCTGCAATTTTTCGCGTTTTTGTTTGTTTCATTTTGTTTTTAAATAATACTTGCCTACTTTTCTTTCATTCCACTTCAATCGAACTTCTACAAAATCAAGGGACCCCTTCGTTGGACTGACACTTAATCTCTATATGAGGTGCATGGATATTCGAATATTCCATACCAGTTCTCTTTTATCTCTCAAACATAGTATTAGTAGAGAAATAGGAATATTAATTCTCCTCTCACATATTGATAAGATTAATACGTTATAGTACATCTTTCTTTTGGTCTCTTTGTATTACTGGATTCAGCACAAGAATTCATCTAATTTAGTGCACTGATCATCTTGGTACGGTTACTATAGACAACATTACTTAGAGCAAGTGCAACAATCATCGTATAAATCAGTTTAGAGTAGCCATACCGAGGAGATTATTTTTGAATTACGAATACTATTTCGTTTTAAATATTTATTTAGAGTTTACTTGTGAAGGAAAGCATCCTCATATTCGATTGTCCTGACACATCCCTGCATAGAGAAATCTTAGAGACCCAAGGACAGTATATGATAGCCATTCAATGTCTACTGCAAGCATTCAAAGTCTCTCCTTTCACTCATTTCAAGAATGTGATCTGGCACGTACCTTAAATAAAGTTATATTGGAACTGATATATATATATATATAAATATATATATATATATATATATATATATTGTGTTGTGAAAATCCCTAAAACAGTTCTAAATTTTTTGATGTGGAGAATGAATGGTCGTATTATCTGGATTCTTCGGACTAATATTCTCATCTTGAGTGTTATTAGCACAACGTTTTGGTCGAGATAACACCCGACTTTCTTCAGATGTTTACTTGGAAATCTTCGTATTGAACTCAAGAATCTTCATGGACCGTTCAACCATTCCCTTATAAGACGAAGTAAATTTATAGACAAAATAGAACAGCGGAGAGGAGAATGACTCAAACAAGCAGCGCATAAGCTGGATGACGATCAAATACTAAGCAAATCCGGTAAAGATTTTAACACTATATCTGCGCAATTAATGATAAATAATATATATATATATATATATATATATATATATATATATATATATGTGTATATATATATATATATATATATATACCATCATACTTGACTTAAGACGTATCCACCCTCGTGTGCTTTGAATTCAATTTTTACAGTGGTAGAATCCTATCCAGTCATGGTTGCCGGAAATGCTACTCTCATTGGTTGAATGAAGGCTTATGTTTGAAATTCCGTGAAGATTCCTGATTTCAACAGAAGATTTCCCGAATCGACAATATACACTTTCAGAAAGTCAGAGGTTACACAGGCCGTAAATTTGTTCAAATAAGACAGAGGAAGTGAACAGTAGACCGAAATATCCAAATAATACAACGCGCTAGAAGGTTTGTATTTTTTTATTTGGTATAACGGAAAAATAATATTCAAAATTAAAAAAAAAGATCCAATCTTTGGGAGTCAAATGGTCATTTATATCATACATAAAGTTCCTGGTTTATCATGTATTAATAACGGAAGTTATTTTCAAATTAAAATTTCAAAACTTATTAGACACTAAATCAGATTTAATTCATCGTTTCTTTGCTATTGTCATTTCTATACCAAAAATGTTGAGGGGGAATAAACTTAGTTGAAATAGTGCTATTCTAACATACTTTACTTTATTTGGCACGTCATTTTGAAGGCCCACTGAAATTTATTTTTTATTTATTGTGTTGTTCCGTAGTAAATTATTTATATATTATATTTTGTATATGTATTCAACACATTAAAACAGGAGAGGAGAATGAATTAGGCAGAGGAGAAACTTACCGTTGGTGGGAGGATACGAGAGAATGGAAAATACAAAGATATAGAGATAGAAAAATATGTATAAGTATAAATATGCTACACACACTATTGTAAATCTTTTGTTTAGTTTTTATATAATACTAGCAAGCCTACCCGGCGTTGCTCGAGACCGTATAAACAATGAAAATAGTGTTGATTTTGAACCTATCTGTTATTCTTAGGATATAGGAATTAATGTCTATGTATCATTTGCTGTTTCGAGCATAAGTATATTTTATCTACCCTGAAACAGGCATTGCACATTTATGAAATAATTGTAACTTCCCAAGGATAAGATAATTTAAATACATATATGACGGATAATTTAATTACATATATGAAAAATTTTAACATATTTTCAACAGGTGTTTTACAACATATATGAAATACTTTCTCTTCCCACGAACTCAACCATAATTTTAAAAAGAATGAAGTCATTTATAGAAGGTGGGTCATTAGGCTTTCTAAATTAATACATAAATACATTGTCTTTTGTTAATGATTAGGCAACCCTTGCTTCACCGTAAATTTCAACATTTCTTTCCTTCCTCACTATCGGCACATAATTCTAAGAAAACATATGTCATTTTTGGAAGATGTTTCAGCACGACTTTCACATTAATACATAAATACATTGACACGGTAAGTGATTAGGCACCCCTTACTTCACTTCATTACTGTGTTTCATATCCTTTTCCAACTACTGATAACAATTTCTTTTGGAAAAAGTCATCATTGAACAATCAGAAAAATATGGATGACTCTCAACAAAAACTTGCCCAGTTAACATTCACATGAGACATTTCCAGTGGCTTAATTCCTAGTCTGGGGAGATTTCAATAAAAAAATTTCTAGTGAGTTCATACCTTGTCTGGAGAAATATTCATAAATAGATTTATAGTGGCTTCATGTATTGTCTGGAGCAACTTTCATAAAAGCATAACAAATGGTTTTGATGCCTGTAGCAAATTACATGAGACATTTCAATTAGCTTACTGCCTTGACTCGAGCGATTTCCATAAAAATAACAAATGGCTTGATGCCTTGTCTGGAGCCAATTTCAAATGGATTCATCTTTTAATTGGAGCAATTCTTAATAAAAAAAATGTCTAGTGGTTAATGCCTTGTCGGGAGGAATTAAAAAAAAACGTTCAAATGGCTTCATGCCTTGTCTGAAGTGTTTTCAATAAAAATGTCAAGTGGCTTCATGCCTTGTTTGGAGCAATTTAAAAGAAAAACTTTCAAATGGTTTCATGCCTTGTCTGGAGCAATTTCAATAAAAAAAAACTTTCTAGTAGCATTATTCCCTGTCTGGACCGATTTACATTAAATATTTCCAGTTGATTTATGCCTTCTCTGGAGCGATTTCAATTAAAAAAAATCTTTAAATGACTTCATGCTTTGTCTGGAGCGAGTTCAATAAAAAAAAAAACATTTCGAGTGGATTCACGCATTGTCTGGAGCGTTTTCCATAATGCATTTCGAGTGAGTTAATGCCTTGTCTCGAGCGACTTTCATAAAAGATTTCAAGTAGCTTTGTGCTTTGGATGGGACGAATTTTATAAAACATTTCAAATAGCTTCTTGCCTTGTCTAGAGCGATTTCCATGAAAACTTTCAAGTGTATACATGCTTTGTCTGAAATGATAATATGTAACTTTTCTAGTGGCTTCATGTCCTCTCTGGAGTGATTTCCATAAAACATTTAAAGTGGTTTCATGCTTTGTCTGGAGGGATGTCCACTAAATCATTTCGAGTATCTTCATGCCTTCTCTGGAGCGATTACAAAAAAAGAAATTAAGTGGCGATGCCGGGCCTTCTACTTGTATATATTTCCATCTTTCTAATCCAATCCAGTATGACGCCAAGCTTTCTTCTCGTATATATTTCTATCTATCTCATTCAATCCCAAGCGATACGGAGCCTTTGGCTAGCATATATTTCTACCTATTCCATTTAATATTGGGCGAGTCCGAGCCTTCCGCTCTTTCATTCAATCCTGGGCGACGCCAGGCCTTCTGCTAATATATATTTCCACCTACCTAATTCAATCCTGGGCCACGCCGAACGTTCTGCTGGTATATATTTCCACCTGTCTCATTCAATTCCTTGGCGACGCTGAGCGTTCTGCTGGAATATTTTTTTCACCTGTCTCATACAATCCCAGTCGATGCCAAGCCTTCTGCTTTTATATATTTCCACCTATCCAATTACATCCCGGGCGACGCCGAGCTTTCTGCTAGTATATATTTCTACCTGTGTCATTATCGGGCGATGCAACGCCCTATCTAATTCAATCCGAGCTAAGAAAGAAGCTTTGTTCATGGAATCTACGTTTAGATAAAGAGTGGGAGAAATTAGAGGAGTGTTTTCCGGGAAAGTGTTGCGAGCTCAAACGAGCAATTGCCATGGAAAAAACGACAAAGCAGAGACAGCCGCGCAATGTCATTTCTGTGGGAAAGAGGTTGCAGGAAAGAGAAATGGATATCCCCTACTGGGCTACGAAATCTATTTTGAACTCTGTTAAGGCAGGATAAATAGCTTCTAGCAGCTCCTGCCCAGGTATGGCAACAGTACTCCATCCTTGGACGTACCTGGCTCTTTTATAGGTAGAGAATTGCATCAACAGTGAGATATCTACTGGAGCGGTAGAAAGTTCTCCCTGTTTTTCCATATTATATAAATACATTCAGTTGTTAATACATTTTGGTGATCATATGTCCTAAAAAACTAAAATAAAATAATATAAGCCACGGTTGTTGATTATTGCACTGTAATAAAAAGATATTTTGAAGAATATCTAATAGACTAATGAAACCGAATGTGTAAAATTTCCTATCTTGATTCGCCCGACTTTCAATTTTGACAAGTTCATGTTATGATAGACGACGACTATCTTAACATGGCGACAAGGCGGACAATTATGATAAAAATCATATCAAGAAAAAATCCACAAATATTGTTAGCATTAGAAACTTTCACTACATTACGCTCGTGGGTCGGGTCACAAAATATTACAGGGTGACCCCCCCCCCCAAAAAAAAAAGAACAAAAGCTAAATGGAGGCCATCTAGAACATATGCTGTAGAACAGAGAAAAAAAAGCCAAAGACCCTAATGTTTTGATGTGATGTTTTGAATATAATAAACTAGTTATAACCAAAGTTTTATTTCATTCGGATAAAACACTATGAAACAGGGCCTAATTAGAGTTGGGGCCGTTTTTTTTTTGTCACCCTGTATTAAAGAAACGAATGACTGGAGAACGCTTAACTTAACGCTTTAAAATTCGCCATGTGTTCATCTGTTTTATCGGTTTTGTATCTTATTAATGTAACACGTCCAACGTTTAATAATCTACACATTGTGGAAACAGTTAAAACATTGCAAACAAAATACAAAGTGAAAGAAAAAACCCCAATTTTATTCTGTCTGTTTTCCTTATGTTAGTCTATTAATCTCCTCCTGCCACCACCTTTATACATACGCACCTGCCATCACCAATATGACACTTTTAGAAACAAATGGAAATAAATAAAACAAAAAGACGCGAATCAAAAAATGAAAGTTTTGCTGTTATAGAAGAGTGCATGGTTAATCGTGGAGATAAAGCATTTTCTCATGTCCCAACAAAATTTTCTTATGCCCCACCAAAATTATCTCATGTCCCACCAAAATTATCTCATGTCCCACCAAAATTATCTCATGCCCCACCAAAATTGCTGCTGCTCAGCAAGACATTTGTTTTTTTTTATTTCTGTTAATGCATTTATTGTTGTTATAGAGATAATGTTGAAAACAAGTCAATGGCACCGTCCTTATTTATTGCCATTCAAAACCGCCTTTCACAATGGCTTTGAAGAAGTATGTAAATGTGGTAGAGAATGGAGCCTCACAGCACGTCTTCTTATGAAGATCCAATTACATTAAAAAACGCTGAGATTTTGTAATGGTAGACCAACGCTCTGAATATACGGTCCGCTTCTTCCGCGAATCACATTCTTCATATTTACTCAGTTTAAATCTTTATGGCACAAGGCGAGCTATTCACTTCCTTAGCAAAATACAATTAAAGTAGTTGATATTTTTGAACGAAATTATTTATAGGTA